>NC_067222.1:50189472-50789472 GCF_019924925.1 Ctenopharyngodon idella
AGGGGAGAAAAAGGCAAGGAAGCAGTTCAATGAAATGATTTTCATAAAAGATTGCTGTCTGGCTATCATTAATTTTTCGGTAGTATTAAAGCACACAATGAGCATATTAGAACCTTTTTGCAGTTTCCTTTTAGAAATACAACAGTGCAGCGTTGAACCCAGAAACACTGATGAATGACGTCAGACTTAACAAGCAGGAATCTGAACCGCAATTCCCCAGAATCAGCAAAGAGTATAGAACCCAAGAGGCGAAACTCGTATCCTTTTTGGGCAACATCCACTAGATGTTCTTGTAAAGCGCTTTGAGGTGCAACTTTTAAAGGCGCTATAAAAGTTTTGTCGAGTATTCCTTTGCAAAGCAAATCGTGTTTGTTTGCAAAATACTGTATGTTTAATTATGGCACAGTATTAACTCCATAACCTTTGTGTGTGACTTGAGTAAATGTGGTTTTGTTCAAAGATTATGGCAGCTGACAACGAGGGACAGAGAGGGTGAAAAAATCCACATTCAAACCAAAACATCGGATTTCCTGTTGGTCTGAGCTAATGACTGTAAAGTAGAAAGTTGTCCAGCTTAATGAGATCAATATGTGTACTGAGTTTGGTGGCTGTAGGTTAAACTAACCCCCCACTTTTTTCAAAAGGTGGCGCTATAGAGGCCTTTCTTTCTGGCCGTTTCTGAGGCTTTGCCCATGTCTACTGGATGACAATCCTGACATATGAGCCAAGTTTCATGAAATTTGAAGCATGCTAAGTGTCTCAAACCCATCCAAAACAAATATTGAAGTTTGATCTGTTGCTATGGCAACAGTGTTTGAAAAATATCAAAAATCTTTTTACAGGTCTACCTTCGTTATGTCTTGACATTATTCTAATGAAGTTTGAAGCAAATTGGGTAAAAATAATAGGGTGATCTCAAAGCATTTTGAAAGTGACACACTTCCTGCTGCCAGTTGGTGGCACTATAACTTTGACTTACAATAGTCACCTCCATGTGATCAGCCTCCTACAACGAACACACAGCTGAAGTTTCATAAAAATCAATCAATGTATGCAGACGTTATAACACATTTCCTGTTTCCCTTTTCTCGCCATAAATTCATTGCCTCGCCATGGCCAAACCGTTCGAGATATCAAAAATCCGCTGGCAATTTTACATCCTCAATGTTGTGACTTCATGCTGACCGAGTTTGGTGGTGATCAGATTAATCACCTAGGAGGAGTATATCAAATTCCAGAGCATGCGTTTTTCAAACAACCCATAATAACGGACTTCCTGTTGAGCTGGCGTATAACTTAGAGCATGAAAGTTGTTAGGCCCGATGAGGTCTATATGTGTACCGAGTTTAATACTAATACATGCAAGCGTGTTTGATATACGGACAAAGTTTTCGGACTTTGTTCAAGGGGGTGCTGTCGAGCCACTCTGCCACGCCCGGGTCCCATCATTTGCGGCGTCCTAATGGCCGCTGATTCCAATGTGTGTGCCAATTTTAAAGAGTTTTTGAGCATGTTAAGGTCCCAAAAAAGCCCTGGATAACGGAAAAAAAAATTCTCCTTAGAAAAACAAAAGGGCCCTGCGTCTGAGTGGCTTGGGCCATAAAAAGGCTTGACTTTTTTCCTCTGTAAACTTAAGGTGGTTGCTGATTTTCTAGTCAAGACACTATTTCCTGTCTTCAGTGAGAAGGGTACAATGAGGCATCAGAGAGAGTCTAGAGTGGTCAACTTTCTGCAGGACTTCTGCAGTACAAGACATGGAGGATGAAAGTGAAAATTAACAATTCTATCATAATAGAGTAGAAAAGCTTCACATACACACTCTGGGGACATCAGAGACTTATTTTCCATCTTGTAAAATGGCATTATACCACCACTTTAAACAACAACAGGACAGACAGAACTGTCAGATGTGTTTTCATCTATTCCAGAGTCAAGACTTTCTTACAATATTAAGATAGTTGATATTCGTTATACACTTCTGTAACTAAAATAATGAATTATTTAAAGCAGTTGTAGTGTTTTCAGAGCTGTGATCTCACTGTTGAGGTTTAGAAACATGGTACTGTTGAGTGTGAGAACTCTGTTAGTTTAACCACAGAGCAGTGATCATCTCTGACCCAGTTTGCACTGATGATGGGTATGGATTCTCAGTCATTCTGATGTCACTTCCTCTTCTTTCTTTAGGTGCTGCATGACTTTCAACTCTTATCTTTTCAGTTAACAAGTCTAAACCAATAACCGAGCTCTTGTAACCCGGCTGTGACAGAAGGTGAAGTGTGTTCAAGTCATTATCAATGTGAATTTCTGAACTAACCAGAATAAAGTTATGTGAATTATTATGAACTTGAATCAATCATTTGTTCATCCTCACATTACAAGCTCATGAATCACCATACTTATAACAAACATCTCAGGAAAGGAGACACATTAAACAATTGTAGAGATTTTATTAAGCAAATTAGAAGCAATCATTCAAAAAAAAAATGACAAAAAGATGCTACAAACAGAAATGAAAAGACAAGATGAGAATCACCAAATCATCTTCATCACACAGAACAAACAGTCTGTCCATTACTGTATTTAATATTATATTTAAAGCAGTTTATATATGAACCACAAGAAAATTACATTCAACACTGTAGGGAAATATCCACAAAACCATATACAAACCCGATTCCGAAAAAGTTGGGACACTGTACAAATTGTGAACAAAAAAGGAATGCAATGATGTGGAAGTTTCAAAATTCAATATTTTATTCAGAATACAACATAGATGACATATCAAATGTTTAAACTTTGAAAATGTATCATTTCAAGGGAAAAATAAGTTGATTTTAAATTTCATGGCATCAACACATCTCAAAAAAGTTGGGACAAGGCCATGTTTACCACTGTGTGGTTTTTATAACAGTCTGCAAACGTCTGGGGACTGAGGAGACAAGTTGCTCAAGTTTAGGAATAGGAATGTTGTCCCATTCTTGTCTAATACAGGCTTCTAGTTGCTCAACTGTCTTAGGTCTTCTTTGTCGCATCTTCCTCTTTATGATGCGCCAAATGTTTTCTATGGGTGAAAGATCTGGACTGCAGGCTGGACATTTCAGTACGGGGATCCTTCTTCTATGCAGCCATGATGTTGTAATTGATGCAGTATGTGGTCTGGCATTGTCATGTTGGAAAATGCAAGGTCTTCCCTGAAAGAGACGTCTGGATGGGAGCATATGTTGTTCTAGAACTTGGATATACCTTTCAGCATTGATGGTGCCTTTCCAGATGTGTAAGATGCCCATGCCACATGCACTCATGCAACCCTATACCATCAGAGATGCAGGCTTCTGAACTGAGCACTGATAACAACTTGGGTTGTCCTTGTCCTCTTTAGTCCGGATGACATGGCGTCCCAGTTTTCCAAAAAGAACTTCAAATTTTGATTCGTCTGACCACAGAACAGTTTTCCACTTTGCCACAGTCCATTTTAAATGAGCGTTGGCCCAGAGAAAACGCCTGCGCTTCTGGATCATGTTTAGATATGGCTTCTTTTTTGACCTATAGAGTTTTAGCCGGCAACGGCGAATGGCACGATGGATTGTGTTCACTGACAGTGTCTTCTGGAAGTATTCCTGAGCCCATGTTGTGATTTCCATTACAGTAGTATTCCTGTATGTGATGCAGTGCCGTCTAAGGGCCCGAAGATCACGGGCATCCAGTATGGTTTTCTGGCCTTGACCCTTACGCACAGAGATTGTTCCAGATTCTCTGAATCTTTGGATGATATTATGCACTGTAGATGATGATAACTTCAAACTCTTTGCAATTTTTTTCTGAGAAACTCCTTTCTGATATTGCTCCACTATTTTTCGCCGCAGCATTGGGGGAATTGGTGATCCTCTGCCCTTCTTGACTTCTGAGAGACACTGCCACTCTGAGAGGCTCTTTTTATACCCAATCATGTTGCCAATTGACCTAATAAGTTGCAAATTGGTCCTCCAGCTGTTCCTTATATGTACATTTAACTTTTCCGGCCTCTTATTGCTACCTGTCCCAACTTTTTTGGAATGTGTAGCTCTCATGAAATCCAAAATGAGCCAATATTTGGTATGACATTTCAAAATGTCTCACTTTCAACATTTGATATGTTATCTATATTCTATTGTGAATAAAATATAAGTTAATGAGATTTGTAAATTATTGCATTCCTTTTTTATTCACATTTTGTACAGTGTCCCAACTTTTTTGTAAACGGGTTTGTAAATAAACATAAATCTGGCCTTTTATTTCTAAAATATATTTTAATCTAAACTTGATGGCGTCACTATTTCTTCAGGGAGATTTTTTTCTCTGTTTTCTGAGAAGAAAATCAAACAATGAACAATCCTCTGTGAGTTTTTGCTGTTTTAAATCTTGTTTCAGATTGTCTCCAAACTCAGCAGTATTTTATTGTAATATCGTAGGCATCTCTATTTGCTCTGGGTGCTGCAAGTCCTTCCTTCCTGCAAAATAAAAGCATTGACTGACCTCTCGTATGTGTTTTTCTCGTATGTGCAGATTGTTCCAGATCAGATTGTGTGAATCATCAGATTGTGTGAAGCTCAAACTCACCAGCTCTTCTTGCACAGATGATCTGAAGAAGAATCACAGTAGGAGCAGCAAACACTGCCATCTCAACAATGATCACAATCACTGCAGGAAACACGTGTGGAAGAAGAGGAGAAACTGGACATGACTGAAGTCAAGGCTATTAAACTATGAACAGTTATTGATGAAGCATTTACAGACTGACTGATAGTTTAATGGTGTAAAGCTGTCAGTAGAAATGAACGTGTCGTACCTCTGAATAATGATCCAGCAGTCACACGGATTTCAGTTTCTGATGCTGTGTCAGCTGAATCTGTGGATCACGTCTGTTAGTTCACTTCAACACATCATGAAACATATAAACATTATCTAAATCATCATGATCATCAACACCACAGAAATGAAGAATATGTGCTGGACTCTGTGTGAACTTCCACTGTTCCTCGAGTCTGTCATCTATTATCATCTTATTTCAATCTCAAGCTGTCAGGAGGAAACGATGGCTGCCATTTACCAATATACAGTGGGTACGGAAAGTATTCAGACCCCCTTAAATTTTTCACTCTTTGTTATATTGCAGCCATTTGCTAAAATCATTTAAGTTCATTTTTTTTTCCTCATTAATGTACACACAGCACCCCATATTGACAGAAAAACACAGAATTGTTGACATTTTTACAGATTTATTAAAAAAGAAAAACTGAAATATCGCATGGTCCTAAGTATTCAGACCCTTTTAGTATTTAGTAGAAGCACCCTTTTGATCTAATACAGCCATGAGTCTTTTTGGGAAAGATGCAACAAGTTTTTTACGCCTGGATTTGGGGATCCTCTGCCATTCCTCCTTGCAGATCCTCTCCAGTTCTGTCAGGTTGGATGGTAAACGTTGGTGGACAGCCATTTTTAGGTCTCTCCAGAGATGCTCAATTGGGTTTAAGTCAGGGCTCCGGCTGGGCCATTCAAGAACAGTCACGGAGTTGTTGTGAAGCCACTCCTTCGTTATTTTAGCTGTGTGCTTAGGGTCATTGTCTTGTTGGAAGGTAAACCTTCGGCCCAGTCTGAGGTCCTGAGCACTCTGGAGAAGGTTTTCGTCCAGGATATCCCTGTGCTTGGCCGCATTCATCTTTCCCTCGATTGCAACCAGTCGTCCTGTCCCTGCAGCTGAAAAACACCCCCACAGCATGATGCTGCCACCACCATGCTTCACTGTTGGGACTGTATTCGACAGGTGATGAGCAGTGCCTGGTTTTCTCCACACATACCGCTTAGAATTAAGGCCAAAAAGTTCTATCTTGGTCTCATCAGACCAGAGAATCTTATTTCTCACCATCTTGGAGTCCTCCATGCGGGCTTTCATGTGTCTTGCACTGAGGAGAGGCTTCCGTCGGGCCACTCTGCCATAAAGCCCCGACTGGTGGAGGGCTGCAGTGATGGTTGACTTTCTACAACTTTCTCCCATCTCCCGACTGCATCTCTGGAGCTCAGCCACAGTGATCTTTGGGTTCTTCTTTACCTCTCTCACCAAGGCTCTTCTCCCCCGATAGCTCAGTTTGGCCGGACGGCCAGCTCTAGGAAGGGTTCTGGTCGTCCCAAACGTCTTCCATTTAAGGATTATGGAGGCCACTGTGCTCTTAGGAACCTTAAGTGCAGCAAACATTTTTTTGTAACCTTGGCCAGATCTGTGCCTTGCCACAATTCTGTCTCTGAGCTCTTCAGGCAGTTCCTTTGACCTCATGATTCTCATTTGCTCTGACATGCACTGTGAGCTGTAAGGTCTTATATAGACAGGTGTGTGGCTTTCCTAATCAAGTCCAATCAGTATAATCAAACACAGCTGGACTCAAATGAAGGTGTAGAACCATCTCAAGGATGATCAGAAGAAATGGACAGCACCTGAGTTAAATATATGAGTGTCACAGCAAAGGGTCTGAATACTTAGGACCATGTGATATTTCAGTTTTTCTTTTTTAATAAATCTGCAAAAATGTCAACAATTCTGTGTTTTTCTGTCAATATGGGGTGCTGTGTGTACATTAATGAGAAAAAAAAATGAACTTAAATGATTTTAGCAAATGGCTGCAATATAACAAAGAGTGAAAAATTTAAGGGGGTCTGAATACTTTCCGTACCCACTGTATATATTTGATGCTTTATTCATTCATAAATACAGTGTTCATGTTAATGAGGTTCAGAACACTTGCATTTCTAAGTTTGCATTACCATTGAAATGTGGAATATCTATGTTTTGACGACATCTAAAACATACAACGATTCATGAATGAAGACATTCAAATGCACAAATATTGAGGAATCCTTTGAGGTTTCAACACTGAATTCATAAAATTATCGGGATCAAACCAGTGAAGTGAGACACTGATGATGTGTGACAGTGATCATGAACCTTGTGTAGGAGCTGCTGCTGTAGTTTGGCTTGATTTCTTCTCAGAGTTTGAGCTGCTGACTGGAACCAGTGTTGTTGAATCCACTGCAGAAGATGAATATTCAGATGTTCATCTGTAGGACATTAACATCATATTTTACAGTAGCAATAGTTGTTTCTCACCTGAATACTTGACAGTGTATCTGACGGAGGTCTGGAGTTGATTTCTGTGAGTAAGCTGACATCTCCACTCTCTGTTGTCATCGTCATTCAGGAGTGTTGTAGTCAGAGTGATGTTACAGTGATCCAATGAGAATAATATCTGATATTTTGAGTCTGTCGTCAGATCAACACCAGTTTGATTCACCCACAACAGATGAAGTCCATCGGAATCGACCCAATAATCACAGAAGACTGAATACAACTGACAGGAGAGAGTCACAGAGCGGCCTGGACTGATCTCGGTCTGTGAGGATGATGATGATGATGAAGATGATGATGGAGACACTGAAACTGAACACAAGACGAAAATCACAGACTCTTCAATCATCATCTGAGTTTAAAGGAAGAATCTGCCCATTTTAAATTGACCACATAATCATAAAATTACCATGAAGAACATGCAGAGAAACACATGCATCAGTTAATTGTTTTCCTCCATTCTCATATTGTCTGCAGGTGTAAAATCCATAATCTTCTTCTGTGACGTTCTTGATGTTCAGAGAGCAGTCAGACCCCAGACTCAGACTCTCATGTCTCTCTGTGTCTTTCTTCTTTATCCCTTCAGTAATCAGTTCAACTGCTGCTGAACGTCTGAAATAGGTCCATGTAGTTGATGTGCAGTCAGAAAGATCATTATTACAGGGCCGACGGACATTTTCACCAGAACTGATGAACACATGAGTCACATTCACTCCACTGGTATCTGAAATACAGTAAATTTGAGTGATCATTATGATCTATATTAATAAATTAAAACATACCAGCAGAAGAATCAAAGTCTTTTTTCCTCATTAACACAAACATCACTCTCCCCAGAATAAAGTAATTTTTTTCTTTTTGGAGAGCTGTTGAAATCTCTTAATATGAAGATAATTGTTGATCATCGGATGTATGATCTGTATGTATCAATACACGACTCTCAGATCACAACGTGAATGTGTGCAAGAATAAACTGAGCATGTTCAAAACAACTCTTTCCAGACTAATTCCACTAAACGTCTTTAGAGAAAATCCAGATGTCTTTACCTGTGAGAAGTGAAGAGAGAATGATCAGTCCCAGCAGACACAGATCACACTCATCAGCCATTTTCTGTTTCTGTCAGTCTTCCTCTTCATTGTATAGTTACACCTTTAGACATTACCAGCCCTTCCTGTGGTTGAGAACTTCCTCTGGGTCTGAACTGAGTGTTTAAATCCAACTAGAGTTGATAAATAGTGACACTGACTGTAGATTGGGCTCATATAGACGATAGAGTTTTTCCCTCTCATGTTACACAAGCTCTGTCCAGTCCACCTTCAACACTTTCACCTTCTTTATCCAGTGTAAAGAACTTCATTTCTGTATGTTCAACAAAAGCACTGCCCAGTTAGAAAATTATGAAACATTATGTAACAAATCTGGCTGGAAAGCTTCAAAACTTCATGAAGCTTCATCTCACCACCGTTAGATTTGAGCAGTGCGCTTTTGATTTAAATGGTGAACATTTCTCTTCTGAAAGGAATGAAGACGAGGCTGTGAGGGATGAAGTACAGTGTCTTTGAAACTCTGTAAAAATGCTCTGAAAGCAGAGATGGGCACAAATACATCAAAACGTATTTAGTTACAAATTACAAATACTTACTCATCAAATTTATTTAATTAAAATACAGGTAATTTGTAATTTGAAAATACAAACAAAATTTACACGCAATCGTTTGAAGTGCTCACTTTAACAATTAAATATAGATTGATGATCCTTATAAAGATATTAAAGTTATTAATATCTTTATGACAGACAGCAGCAGGTTTATTAGGCTGCTGTCACTTTAAGAACAAACGCACAGACCGAATATCCTTATGATTATATTAATTTAAGACACGACCGACTGTGTTTTCAAATAATCAATGCTATTTTTTTTATTACTTGACCTACCCGTCTGCTGATTATCAGCATGTGTAATATCTGATAAGCTTCAGACATGGCCGCCATCAAGCGTTAACGCCAACTCCCTGTGTGAATACACAGTTACAGTTTCTCCTGAACCAAAACAATGAGCTTATGCTGCACTCACGCCCTATCTACCGTAATTATGAGATAGTAGGAGCGGCCTGTGAGTCGAATTTATGTGTTTCAGTGGCAACACTATCAACGCCGAAATGAATCTGCAGCAGTCAGGTTGTACAGGTCAGAGCTCTTTAAGTTGTTTAAGTTCATTATTATTTTAATGTTATGTGCTTTGAGACATGAGGTAATTTAACGCCGTCTCTCGTGACGCTTTTGCTCCCTGCTGTGCGCGTTCATGTGTTCTGAAGGAGGCGTGGCTTTGGAGACGCTCTGAAGGGAGGGCGGGATCTTACTTTCAAAGCTAGCTCGCTATTGCCAGCCTCTCCGAAAATGACCTACCCTACCTTTAAGCCTGGCGCAAGAATAATTGCACCTGTAAACTCAGACATCATTGGCCTATTCTAACCAACACTGGAACAAACTACTGTTTGAATAAATGTTCAAATAATTCTAAAAGCACCGACACAGTGTTTCACATGCACATCAAAGAATGAAATGTGAGAATAAAATAACATATTTGAATGTACTTTTAGTATTTTAAATACAAAATATTTTCTCTGAAAGAAGAAAAAATTACATTTGATTTATTCTTTAAGGAAAATACAAATTACAAAATACTCAAAAGTAATTAAATACATATTTTAAATACATTTAATTAAAATACTGCCCATCTCTGACTGAAAGCTGACGTGATCTACAGCAGGACCTTCATTGCATCACCCTTACAAAAGATTACTGCAGTTTTACTGCTGTTGAACTTCAATGTACTGCGATTATACTTCATTATACTGCAAATCTATGGTTGTGCTTAATTATACTGTAGTTGTACCTCTATATACTGCAGTTCATTTTTGTAAGGTGTTTGTATTTTAGTGATGGTGTTTGAGAAGGTAGTGCAGGAAAGTGTCTGCGGTGCGACTGTGTGTTCATGTATGTTGATGTGTGTTTCAGGAAAGGCTCAGCGCTCTCTGCGGCCGCTCCATCTGACTCTTCACACATCCAGTGAAACAAAAGTCTATGCGGACCAAACTGAGAAACATTTTTCATTGCTTTCACACAAAATGCATTCAATGATCACATCTCCAAAAATCCATGAACACTTTTCTCATTTATATGCAAAACACTATTTATTTGCAGCAGTCACAGACTGATAAACAACAATACACAGAAACTCATTTCTGTTCTGGATGTGTAATCAGAGGGTCATCGATCTCCCTGACTGTTACTGTTGTGTGGGATAATGTGGGATTCCAGCACTCTGCTGCAGACACAGACTGATTCACTGCACTTTCCTTCATCATTATGTAATGCTCCCTGTTGTTAGTGTTTTTAGGTCAGTGTGTTATGAATGACATGTATGTTTTCTGAATGAGAATTGATGCCAGTGTTGCCAGCAGATGGCAGCCTTGTCCCTTACTGTCACCACAGACTGTCATTCCTGGACTCCATTTCCCAGAACACTCTGCTCATTTTCAGTTAACTGGTTACAGCTCTTTATTGTTTAATCATGTCTTCGGCTGCGTTCCAAAATCGCCCCTTATGCCCTTAAATAGGGCACTATTTGAAGGGACTGCCAATTTGCAGTGGTGTCCGAAATCATAGTGGGCGATGTTGAGTGCACTCATTCAATCCCACAATGCGCCGCAATAACGAGTGTACAGCCGATGCACACTCAACGGCTTGAGAATACCCATAATGTATGGCGTTATTTTACTGTCAAATGTCGAGAGCGCATTATTGTGACGCGAGAGCACATCAATGTAATGTGCAAGCACAAATCTCTCCGCTCGCACGTGGATTTCCTTTGCTCTCACACAAAACTTGCTCGCACTCAAACTGTGTCCTGTGCGCTCGTGAATCTCTCCGTGCTCTTGCAGAAATCAATTTGCTTCTGGATTAAACGCTGTCAAAAGTTATCAACCAATCAGAAGAGACGACTGATCCATGAAAATGCTACGTGGAATCTTATTGGCTGAGAGTGAACTGCACATGGATTTCTTTCAACAAAAATGGATATTTAATTTCTTTACAATTCAATAATATTTAATAATATTAATCAAAATGTAGGCCATATCTTAGAAATGGCTCGGAATGGGGCGCTTGGATGGTTTCTATATTAATAAGCTTTATTACAGGTCAAACCCCACTGAACGATTTATCAAAAACCATCATATTATCCAATATCAAAACATTAAACATTAATTTAAAACAAACGATTAAACAACTAATTTAATGTTTATTTAGAAATGTGTAAAATGTTATAAATTAGCCTATTAAAAAATATGTATTAATTTAAATTAATTCATTACAATATCGTTTGAAATTAATGAAGACATGTTTCGTCCAGTGTTTTTAAACAAATCTTGAATTAATGATTTTGATACATCAAATACATTTTAACAGTCACTGGTCACCACCTACTGGCAGAACAGTGTAATAACATTAGTTTCAAAGGTCATTTACTTGACTTTATTGCTGAAATCAGTGTATATTCAGACTATAAATTGTTATTGCAATACTTACGTTATTATTTAATGTTTGCATCACAGAAGTAGCAATAGTGTGTTGTTGAAAACACTTTGTGAAGCTGTTTAAAACATATAGCTTACATGACCACTGCTTTCAGCGACAATGCAAATGCAGGTTTAAATATTCCAGTATGATCGTAATTTCAAAGGTTTAATAGACATAACCGAATCGTTGTCATTTAGGAATAAGATCACATTCTTTTGATTGATTGTGCACAAAAGAGCTTAAGTATTTTTGTATGTCACGTTTTACCAGACCTCAAAAGAAACTCACTATCGGTGGTATATTTGATCTCCACATTAATATTTAGGGAATGATGATCTGACCCTGATCTTGTTCTGTTTTAAATCAGAAGATATTTTTTACAATAACACTTTACAATAAGATTTCATTAACATTATTTAACTGCATTAGTTAACATGAACTAATAATGAACTTCACTTCTACAGCATTTATTAATCTTTGTTAATATTAATTTCAACATTTAATAATACATTACTAAAATACATTATCAAAAGTTGTATTTGTTAACATTAGTTAATGCACAGTGAAGTAACATACAATCAACAAACAGCTGTATTTTAACTAATGTTAAAGATTAATAATTACAGTAATGTATTGCACATTGTTAGTTCATGTTAGATAATACATTAACTAATCTTAACAAATAACCTTATTTTAAAATGTTACCTATTTTTTATATAAATTTCAACAAGTACACAAAACGTACGACCACAATAACTTTAAGAAAATTTTTTTGGTTGTTTGTTTAGATAAATCTGGGTTTGACCTGTAATGTGATGCAGTTAGACTAGGTTACATTTGATTAATATTATTAAATTGTAAAGAAAGAGCACGAAGAGATTCGCGAGCGCACAGGACACAGTTTGAGCGTGCACACGCAATACCTGAGCGAGAGGAGAGGCAGTTCATAAGAGAGCACTGTATATTTGAGAGCGCGCATCCAGTTTTGTGTGAGAGCAAAAGAAATCCGTGCGCAAGTTGAGAGATTTGTGCTCGCACATTACATTGATGTGATGTGCGCTCTTGACATTTGACAGTAAAATAACGCCATAATAATGCATGGTGAGAGTTGCGCGCTGAATGAATTCCCGCGTCTCGCCAGGAGATGGCGCACACAGTTGAATCAATCATTTATTCATTTCCAAACTGCGTGTTTCGTTGGCCTTCCTCTGGTAGTTGTGGCTGCTGTTACCATAGACTTAAACATTCACACAATTTCACACAATTTGAACATGACAAGATTATGTTTTAAAGGTGCAGTAAGCGATTTCTGAAAAAAAGCTGTTGAAAATAGATCGGACTGAGCACCAACAGGCTTGTAGCCAATCAGCAGTAAGGGGCATGTCCTCTCATGATGAGGGAGAAAAGAGAGTGAGCAAGAGGATGAGTTGAAGATAAGCCTAGAAAAAGAGATGGCTGCGAGGTAGGGGTGTGACAAGATTTCGTGCCACGAGATTAAAACGTGATGAGATTTCTCAAAGGTGAAAAGCTGTCTCATGAGTGATATTGCCATGGCAGAGTGTGAGGGTGAAATTAGGATAGAATATGCCACCACTACATTTACATTACGTCTCCACTGTCGTTTTGGTTTTATAGACATAAAAACCATTTAATTCAGCTGGATAACGGTCGCCGCCGATCCCTATTCACAGAGTACACGCCATCGCGAAATCGAAAGCAAACACAAGCGCCCATTAAAGCATGATTTCAATACCCCACGTTTTGAAAGCGGCTCCCTGTTGCATGCAAATATATCCCAATATGAAAGCTATCTCAGGCTGGGCTGTGTAGTTGTAATCATCTCTTAGCTCTGTGTCATGCTTGAAGAAAAATTTGGTCTCTATTTGCACTTTGAATATTGTGAGAGGATTTTGATTATGGGTGCACTTATTGTCTGCACTTAAAGGATTAGTCCACTTTAAAATAAAATTTTCCTGATAATTTACTCACCCCCATGTCATCCAAGATGTTCATGTCTTTCTCTCTTCGGTCGAAAAGAAATTAAGATTTTTGATGAAAACATTCCAGGATTATTCTCCTTATAGTGGACTTCAATGTCCTCCAAACGGCTGTATGTCCTACGCCTTCCCTATTCAACTTACGTAACGAACACGGCGCCAGTTTAGTTTTTTTCCGTATGTAGAATAGGGAAGGCGTAGGACATACAGCGTAAGTTTTTTGAAGAATACGGAAAGCGGAAGCACGTGCAAGGTGATCATTTTGCTAGATAAGACCCTTATTCCTCGTCTGGTATCGTTTAAAGCCCTTTGAAGCTGCACTGAAACTGTCATTTTGACCTTCAACCGTTTGGAGGCCAGTGAAGTCCACTATAAGGAGAATAATCCTGGAATGTTTTCATCAAAAACCTTCATTTCTTTTCGACTAAAAAAAGGACATGGACATCTTGGATGACATGGGAGTGAGTAAATTATCAGGAAAATTTTATTTAAAAGTGGACTAATCCTTTAATAAGACTAAGAGAAAATTGTTATTCATTTTTTATGGTAACACTTTAAAATTAGGTTTCATTAGTTAACTACAGCATTTATTAATCTTAATGTTAATTTCATCATTTAGTAATACATTATTAAAATCAAGAGTTGTATTGGTTAACTGAAGTGTTAACTAACATGAACTAACAATGAATGACTATATTTATTAACAAAGATTAAATAATGTTGCAAATGTATTGCTCACTGTTAGTTCATGTTAGTTAATACATTAATGTTAACAAATGAAACTTATTGTAAAGTGTTACCATTTTTTTATTCTATATTTTTATTTCTATGATCAATTTGTGAAAAGGAGTTCAGTTAGGAGGTCAAAAGTTGTAGAAGCTCATAAATCAGGTACAGTTCTAAGGTCTGAAGACACTCATATGAAATCATACAGGAGAGAAGCAGTCAGTTGAGTTTGTGGCAAAACCTTTTACAGTGCTGTATTGTTGTCTTTTTAAGGTGATACACAGGGCATGTTGCCGAAAGATGTTGCTTGGGCACTTTCCCATTGAGAATGAGATATCCAGATAGAAATTTGTTGCCCATTCATAACGGGAAAGTGCCCACAACAACATCGCTTGGCAAAATTGCCCGGCAACATTGCTCAATATAATTCATACTCAAAAAGTAGAACTGAAATGACATTCATTACTAGGGGTGGGAATCGGAGAGTACCTCATGATACGATACGATCACGATATTAATGCACAGATCTGATCTTTTCACCATATCCGTTTTTTTGGCCATTGTGTTTACATTCACTTTAGACGTGACTGGTATCCGATGTCTGTGTTTACATTACTTCCTGCCCCAAAATGATTGTCATTGATAGTTTTACATGCACATAGCAGACCCTCGGGTTTTGAATGGCCGTGCTATTAAAATTATTTATATATTTAATGTCGAGTGGCCATGATTACCTGTCAGAATGGCTAAGTTAACAGCTGTCAGTGTCATGGATGTATTGCAGCGCGAATTCTGACTGAACGGATATTGACCGGAAAATAAAGGTAATTTGCGTTTGATATTTTATCTAGTTATCGGTTTTAGAATTCCATTTTTTTTTTTTATGAATTCGAGTGAGTTAGGGAGAGAGATAGAGAGTGTGTGTGAGTGAGTAGGCTAGCTACAGTGAAGCTTTTGGCTTATAAGAAAAACAACAACACGGCAGTCTCTTTTAAATTAACCGGGCAAAGGTTCAAATTCAGCTGCTGAATGGATGTGTGTGCGCGCCATTTCTTTCGAGAAAAATATATAACGTTAGATAAAGTTCCCACCTCAATAATAAAGCTGCAAATTTTTAGGGCGAGTGCATACAAGCACGTCTAATACAACATTAAAGCTACCTTTTAGTGAGCGAACGTGCCACCCTTGCCTTGTGATGGCTTGGAATTCCAATGGGAATCGGATATGCGTGTTTAGACGTAGGTCGCATGTCCACAGACTGGATATGTATCGGATTTAAAACCACATTTGGAAGTGGCTCATATCGGATGCGAAAAAAAAATCGGATCTCGTGTGGATTTTTGTGTTTACACATGTGTATCTAATTCCGATCTGTGTCAGATGTGAGAAAAAGATCAGATTTTTTGTGCCAGTGTAAACGCAGCCAAAACAATGATCTTCTATGACAGTATACAAATCCTCTTCACTCACCTTCTTGAAGAAATATGGAATAAAACAACTTTTGCTTATTACAATTGCATTCATAAAAATATATGAGCGTGGAAACTAAAAACAAACAAACCAACCTGCTCTTTCTCCTCGTGTATGCAGGACCGTCATCATCCTCTTCCTCAGCTCTTTCCCATATGGTAAAAAAATATATTTTCAAATATATTTCAAAATATACAAAAAATGGCCAAAAAAATATATATTCGCTAAAATATATTTTCAAATATATTTACATAAATATATTTTCTAAAAATATATTTTTTGGCCATTTTTTGTATATTTTTAAAAATATATATTTTTCAAAAGCATTTAAAAATATATTTTGCCATACATACATTTCAACCCAAGAAAATACATTCACATGTCACATTTGAAAAACTTTTATTTGTTGTCTATAACACGTGAACATGTGAATAAAAATCAGCAAGGAACATACTTTACAATGCTCAAAAAATATACATTATTACAATATATTCAAAAAAATATAACTTTTTTGCTTTCAAGAAGTCTCAGTTTCCCCAGTTCAAATCCTCAAAGCCTCTTTGGACACATTTGGAAATCTCTTCTTGACTGCGAGACAAAAATCAGTTATTTTTTTAGTTAACTAAATGTTTCTAGTAAATTTTCCTTTCACCAAGTATTGACTTACCTATATGGCTGCCATGGTTTCCTCGTCAAGGGCACTTCTTCTCTCTCCACCACTGTCAGTTTTGCTCTTTGCTCCTACAAAAGACAAAACACAATAACTGAACATCTGCACAGGTACAGAGGGCATGCACTTTGTCTTCTGACTAGTTTTGGATTTCCTGATATTTTTGTTTACACTGGAACTAAAACAATTACAGGTATAGTGGATTTTAAAGATATTTAATGGGCATATTTTTGGATAGTACTGTAAAGAAACTGATGATTGAGGAGAGGTTGAATTAGCCTTTATTTACACTTCTGCATTGCATTTTCACTTTTACAAATGAAGGGATAGTGGAATATCACAAAGGCACATTCATTTAAGCTAACTTAAAGGGATAATCCACCCAAAAACAGAAATTATATTATCATTTACTTACCCTCATGCTGTTCCAGATGATTATGACATCCTCTTTTTCTGTGAAATACAAACAGATTTTAAGAAAAATAATCCATCTCTGTGAGTTCATGCAAGAAGGTCAAAAACCAAACAAAGTGAACATGATGGTAATCCATGACCTCAGTTGATGAATCAATGTCTTCTGAAGTGAAACAATATGTGTGTTTGAGGAAAATACTATTATGGTAAATTTGTTACACTACGGATTTGCCAACTGTCAAATATGGGCTCAAAGTCAGCATGTTGTAACTTGTGATGTTTTAAAGCTTGAGGAGTCATTTGGAAGCACAGACTTTAAAATATTAGTATTTTCCTAAAACACACCTATTGTTTCACTTCAACTAGGGTCATGTTGACTACTGTTGTTTTTTACTCTGTGTGGTTTTTGAAGTGTCAACTTTACACTTGCACTCACAGAGATGGATTATTTTCTAAAAATAATCATTTGAAAGAAAGTCATATTCTGAGAGTATTTTCATTTTTGGGTGAAGTATCCCTTTTTCTAGTATTATCAGAAACAAAAATTTTATTTTTCTTAGCCAAAAAACAAACAAACAAACAAAAAAAAACGTAATTTGGCCTTTATATTTAAATTCATGTTTACTTTCATGTTTATTACTGTGCAGCTGTTTTGTATAAAGTGCTACAGAAATGAAGATGACTTGACTATGAACATTATCCTGTACCTATACTTGGGTAAATTTGGTTTTATATTTGCACATTCGGACTTCCGCGTAGGCTACAATAACTTTGTAAACTACATTGGACATTCAGTGGACGTTCGCAAGTAAGTATGCCATTAAAATAATACTTGCCCATTTTGATTGATTGTGAAAAATGTTGTAGGGTTACAATCGTTGATTGTAAATATCATGTCGCTGTTCAGAATTTGCAAACATTTACTTTATTGCACATTATTAGAACGTTCTTAAACGCGGAAGTCCGAATGTGCGAATATAAAACCAACTTTACCCAAGTTGTACCTATGACTTGTGGTCAGAGGCTCTCCAGCACTGGGCTGGTGGGGCAGACAGTAAGAGGACAAAGAAGCATCTTGACAGATGGGTTTGGACCTGCACCTGTTCCAGACAGACAGAAAAAGATATTAACAAAGACACAAGTGCAGAGAACATATCAATTCATAAATTACACAAATAAAATAATTTTAAAAAAAAATATTCTACTTCTTAGTGTCTCATGATCATTCTCACCTTGTTGCTGTTGCACAAACTATCTCCGCTTCTGAAAATAAAAAGTACATACAGTAATGAATGACACATGTAAACCTGTAGGTGGTGACAAATAAGCATCTTTTGTTACAAGCGACTTATTGAATCACTGGCTCAACTGGTTCATCGAAAACAGCTTGTCATTCAGCAGAAAGTGAGCAAAAACTGCAGGCTATACCTAAATAACCTAGGCTATATTAAAAAAATAATAGAAAACTTGAGAGAATGAAACGCCATTAATGCCAAACCAGCGTATGCATGAACTCTAATAACGAGCGAATAAAGTGTGCCGAATTAACAAGTTTAGCAAAACATTTAAGCAAAAAACTTACATGCTCCACTATCAGTGACAGGATCACGCGAGCATCATCGATCGACAACAGCAAGCGGCACAGTCTCCCAAACACTCTACAGCTGAAATTGAAAAAAATATTACACATTTTTTTTGTGTAACGTTAGTTTTCGTTAGTGTCCAAATTAAAAACAACTAACGTTTAAAATCTAAAAATCTCAGATGCGTCTCCTCATGTGAGCAAATAAAACAAACAGGTCATTAAATTGACAAATAAAGTTAAAAACCTTGACAATACAAAACATTATACATCCAAAGTAGCAATTAACATTACATATGTGAAAAATGATGACTAAAAATAAAGTTATAACTCACCTTTTCCTCCGAGAACTCCCGGCTGACTGACGACCGTTACAGCTCAAAATGACGCGCATGCGCAGTACTCCAAAAGTCCGTGAGCGCTGCTAGTGGTTTCCCATTCAAATTACATCACAGTCATTAACATCGTACATCTAGCGATTTTATTCATCTATTTATTTTTATTTGACGTGCATTTAAACGCTATATTACACTGACATTAAATTACAAATAAATAAACAAATGAATTAATAAATTAATGAATAATAGATTAAAATAGGCCACACTTTTATGAGGGTGTTTCCAATAAAGGCTGGGGATCAAGTGCCATGATCACTGTATTTTTTGGGAAGATCATGTGAACAAAATTGGTCAATGTGGAAAATATGGGGAAATAATGTTTTTTTTCTGTTTAAAATTCTTCTAACATTTAATGGAATGTAGTTTTGATCTTAAGGCTTTCTTCCACCCACATTTGCATTGTCGACTGTAAGATTGGAAATGTATTTTCTTGCACCCTGAAATATATTTTTAAATATAAATGTATTTTCTTGCCTCTGAAATACATTTTAAATATATTTTAAGTATATGAAGGTTGAAACAAAATATATTTTCAGTTTCAAAAATATATTTCATTGAAATTCACTGTTTACAATCCATATATTTAAAATATATTTTGGCCAGATAAAATATATTTTTTTTACCATATGGGTTTGTTTGCAGATCGGAGTGTTGCTCGTCAAAGTTTAGCGCAGCGTAAACACTCGAGATCCACATAATGCTTAGATCAAAGATGAAGAAGATTTCGTCCGTTTATTAGCTGTAGGTGGCATACCGAAACTTTGCAGACAAGCCAAGAAAGCTTTCGCGGCAGTCACGTGAAAACTTTTAGCAAGTTCCTTTATAAGCGTCTGCTAAGTAAAATACTACAAATGTAAATGTGCGTCGATGCTTACCAGAGCCGTTTTGTCGAAATGACCTCAAACATTAATATCTCTTGGTAAATAATCCATTGTTTTGCTCGTGTCCGCTCCAAACCGCGCAAACATGGCGGATATCACCACAGGTACGAGACCCCTCTCACCGCCGCGCGCCTGAAGATGAATGAATCACCTGAGCGCGCAGTGAAGCGCGTTTAACATACATAAAAGCGTATAAAATAATGAATTGCTACATTACTTATAAATCGATATGATATTATACATATTAGAGAATGTTCTGTCTTATATGTCACTTTTATTAGGTTTTTCGCAGATATGTTGTTTTTGACCAATTCGCTACATTAAAAGCAGAGCTCTCAAGTTTTATTAAAAGTTTGGAGTGAGATTACATCTGTTAGGGGAGGAGCCACTGAAATATTTGCAGCAGCGGCCCCTCTGCCCCACCAAATTCTCTCAAGTTTTTGCTAGCAGTTTAATTTTACATAGTGTTGTTCATAATTGACCAGCACAAATAGAAATTATGCTGCTTGTTGACTGAAGTGCCTGTTCTTTGGCCTGATGACCTTTATGTTTTATGTGCCTGTTCACACCTGAGTTCTCCTGTCTGCAAACAGAGCACCAGTTGTAGGAGCTGCTGGTGCCTATGGTAATGAATGGCCATTTGGTTGACCACTCACTTTTTAAAGTACACCTGGTGGCTGCTACACTTAATGCTTTCTTCTTCTTCCCTGTCTTGTCCACTGTCTCCTCTATGGTCTCTTCTACTTCTCCAACTGTCAATCTTACTATCTTCTCCACCATCTCTGCCTCCACCTCTTCCACTGTCTCCTCCTCTGATCTAGCAACCTTTTTAGGGGGCTGACCCTTTGGTGCCCAGAATGAAATAATACTCTTTTGCGTTTTCTCTGACATCTTTGAAACATATAAATGCAGTGATTAATATGCATTGCCAGTAAATTAAATATTACTGAAATGATAGTCAGAAACCTCTGCTTTAAGAGATGTAGTCTTAACATTGCTGAAAAGAGTATTAATACAGTAGAATTTGAAATAAAATAATGAAATACATCTCTAGTACTTTCCTTAGTTTCAGATAGCCAAACTAAGCTAAAGCAGTTGGGAGAGTTTTTGACTGCATCAATAATAATTTAGCATGAATTTGGCTATATTCCCCAACATCAGCTCTCACTATTTTTGATCACAGGCAAGTGATTTCGTCTAGGAATTGTAAAATCAAAATGCTAAAAAAAAAATGAAGGGGTTGGGTGTAGTTTTGGTTTGAACATTGGGGGGTTTAGCGGGGTCACATGGCATGCTCCCTCATGAGATTTATTTGTGCGCTTATTTGTTTATTTTTGCAAAATGGTCTTTTTCGTGGTTACATCCACATACAAAGTTGGTTAACATAGCTGCATGTATTTTATATTTAAGCATCTAAAATCTTAAGCATTTTGACAGAATTTTACTTAAAGAACATTACTTAAACAGTTCTTATATTGAAAATGTTAATTTCCTGTCTGCCAGGTTTTTCCTAATATCTGTAATTATTAGCAGAACACATTTTACACATGGGGAAAATCAATTGTGCTCTTGTCTTAATTCTAACTTGTACTTGGCCTTTTAAAAAACTATAGTTCTTGTAATTGTCTTGTAATATATTTATAGAATTTGTTACAATAAGGATATAATTACAGGTAAAAGCAGCCTATACACATAGTAACTATTGCACAGTATGCCACAGTTGTAATATAAATCTTTGGTGAAAAATCTATTCCCTTAACAGATAATCTATTATAAATTCTACAAGTTTAGGTAAATTCTAGTAAAGGTGGTCTTTCTATTTTATGTTGGTGCAGGATGATGTTTTCTCAGCGTCGCGATAGGAATGGCTCGCACAAATCTTATCACACTTTTGGAGCGCACTGGTGAACGCGCAGAGTATACAGCCATTCGTGCACCACGCATGCACAATTAAATAAACTGGGCTTTGGTCATGTTGCGCAGATAATTGGTCTGTTCCGTTCGTACGGGAACTTGATGCTTATAATAGTTCAACGCGCAATGTATAATAGCCTCCTCCATTAATTGTATATAGAGGGACAAGTTATCCCTTACTTTTCAGCATGAGAAATACAAGGTGTGGCGTGTGAAATGGTTGAAATGCGTGTGTCTCACAGTGAATGCGTGAGACTTGAGAGCCCTGTAAAAGTGTAACGTTAATTTATATCAGGTACTACCAGGAAACTAAGTCAATTTTAAGACAATTTTAATTATTGCTTATGTAACCATCTGTGAGTGAACATAAGCTGAGTCATTGCCAGAAGTGGCACAGATCTCTATAGCCAGAGTGGGGCCAGTTATGGTGAACAGAAATCGGCCCAGTGCTTTACAGTCATAGCAAATATACATGTGCCAGAGCAAGCTGCGGGCCACAATCGGCCCGGTTAACACGCGCCGATGCCGAATCTGAGCCGCAGGCGCCGCGGGGCAGCCGAGCTCGGGCCGATTACTACATGCTATCTGGGACTGTACTCATATTAACTGTTTTAAATATGTTTTTAGTACCTTTATGGATCTTGAGAGGTGATGGTAACATTGCTGGCAATGGAGGCCTCACTGAGCCATCGGATTTCATCAAAAATATTTTAATTTGTGTGGAATGGCATGAGGGTGAGTAATGAATTACATTATTTTCATTTTTGGGTGAACTATCCCTTTAAGCATTTTAGAAACATGTTAATTGACTGTATATTGGTTGTTTGCACATGACGTCATTGCTGTGGCATGAAATGAGACTGGAGGGCATGCAGTGATTTTTCTATATAGGAATCACTATCACAGACTCAAAAATCCTATGTTTTGTGTTGTTTAAACCACAAGGTTTCATAGTTTAAGTAACTTTTATCGTTTTTTTAATTTTAAAAGTTGTCGCCTTTAATAGCGTTTTGCGTCTGCTGTAGTTTTAATGTTGTCTTTGTAAATATTCACTTTCCCATATGGCCACGGAGGAGAATCAGAGGGGCATTCAGCGGACAGAAGCCCTTTTTTAGTCTATGACAGACACCGACACGACACACTGTATTTTTATTTTTTTTGTATTGATTTCAACAAATGACAACCAAATTCAAACCCATAAAGCTTGTGAAGTGGCTGCCTGCAAGTTATACTCATTAACAAGCTGACTTGCAAATGTAGCCTAATGTTAATTATTAAACCAAACGAAATACAAAACTTTCAAAAACACTATGTGATTATTTTATTGAGTGATAGGCAGTGGGTTCAATCAGTGACATTATTAGATTTGATATACGGCGTCTCCCCGTAACCTCCTCAACCTGCTTCTTTTATTGTTTTTACACGTAGAAAAGGTGAAAATTGTATTACACCGTCCAGTTTTTTCCCTGAACGATGATGTGAGCTCCTGTTGCAATTTTCGATTCAGCTTAAATGACCTACAATGGTGACATTTTTCACAATCACGACAGAAAATCAAAATACTGCCCTAACATCACTAGCAGAAAGGCAGCATGATATAAACAAACTAGACTAGAACTGAACATGGCGTGACGGCAGCTTCACATTCTCTAAATCTACCTCCTCTATGGCAGTCAAGTCTTTCAATTCAGTAGAAAAGTCGCTCCTTTTCATAACACAAGGATCACGTCCAACATAAGTTGTGTTTTTCTGTTTATACCTTTCTAAACCAGCACAGTACGGACTTTTCTCCATCTCTTCCATTCTAATTTTCACTGCTTGCCCTCCACCTGAATTTCGCATGTCACTAGAACCACGTGATTGCAAACAACCTATTGTGCGAAAACAACATGAATTGTGTTAATGGTATGATCACAACAGATGGATGAGGCGCTAATTGTGTTTAGAGTTTTGAAAATGTGACTACAGATTGGACAAAAGGATGTTAGCAATTGTAAAAAACTGTAACAAACTACTTCCAAACAGTTCAGTTTACTGAGAACACAGATTTCAGAATAAAAAACTGCTAAGAGTTAGTGTGTTTGTTGACGTCTGACTGTCACTGACATTTGAAAATCAATTTAACTTCCTTTATTTCAGAGAAAGGAAGTGAAAGAAATTTCAGAGCTGCTGTTCAACACGACAGTTCGGAAGAGAAGAAAGAAAAGTCTACAAATATTGTTTGAGGTGAGTGTTTCATCTTTCTTAAGTTGTTCTCATCTATTTTCAAAAACAGAGTTCATAAATACATACAATATTTTCACTTTTGAATGCAGATCTGTGAAATGTGAGATGGGAAAAGTAGGGCTGAATAATAATAATTTATGATTAACTGACACATAATCTGTGCTTTCACATATCTGAAGCTTAGAGACATTTATCTGAAGTAAACTAACCCTCTTCTCTGAGATACAAACCTGCTTTCTGAAAAGTGTGTGAGTGTGCGTGTGTGTGTGTGTGTGTGTGTGTGTGTTTTAAAAACAGTGACAGAAAGAGCAGCACATTGACTCTGTCTGGTTTGAGGCTGTGTAACACTCTTCCGTCTGATAACAGATCCGTTTCCTCCATTGGGATGTGTAAATTTCACTTAAAAACATACTTATTTTCTATGTCTTTTAATTGTTGGTGTTTTTGGAGCTGTATTTTATTTTGTTTATGTTTTTGATGTATATATTTGATGTTTTATGGTGTTTTTACTGACTGTAGAGTCTTTGGTCTATAGTGTAGTGGTAAGCGCTCCGTAAATAAACTAGACTCAACACTCGAGGCTTGAGGCATGACCAGTGACTATATTACCTGCTGAACCTGGTAAAGTTAACCTGGAGCTGTTTCCAGCAGGCCGGAGATCCTCTTCGCCATCAGCTCTGCTGGAATCAAGTGTCTGTTAAAATGAGGAAGATCTTCTGGAGACACAGAGGAAATCTTGAAATAGCTGATAGTGTCTTTGCTTTCACAATCCAAGTGCTGTTTTCTCTTGCAGCTTCTTCAGTCTCTATCATCGTTGGTGTTTCGATGGCTGGGATGTTGTCTGGACTGATGTAGTTTGTCAAGACAGCTTCACAGTGATAAAAACAGGACCAGTCATAGAAACAGCTGTGGAGACGGTTCAGATTCTGCTGTAAAGAAATTCAGATTTATAAAACCATGCGTACGCCAGAACCTGCGCACAAATCCCTTTATAAATCCCAGTCAGTGGAAGATTGTGCGTACGTGCATCTCCACCCTGTCTCCTCCCTGAAATCACCATATATGGAGCTTACAACGCCTAGTCTTACTATGCATAACCTCATCTGCATATCATTTCCATGCATATTCCCATCCACATGACACCATGGTTAACACCGTCAAAGGTACAAGGCATTGGAAAATATTAGATATGGACTATAAATGCCATTTGTGCAATACACGACACTACACTGATAAAAATCATCCAATATCCTCTTTATGTTTTAGAATAAATATATCAAAATATCCATAAAATTGTATAAAATACTTAAGATAAAGGTTTTAGAATAGAGTTGCTTCATTCATTTCCACTGGCCAAATAGTATTTTAATTGTTTTAAACAATTCAAATCAAATTTATGCAGTTTTACTGATAAGGTGAACATATCTTTTAGGAAGTTTATAGGCTATTTTTAGTGGAAACAGATAGGCCTACTTATTTATTGCAGTGTAAATACAATTGTCTGACCCGGCGCGTCACTGACAAAGTATTTTAAAAAGGAAACGTGCAAATCTTACCGTTTTCCTCAAATTATATCCTTCAAATACAGTGGTAATTGTTTGAAGATCCTTCACACGACATCAACACCACCGTGCAGCTGCGGTTGTACAGTAAGCTATTATCATTGGACCTATTCAATCTGTCACTTGAAGTTAAGTGTGCATCACTGATCGTCGTTCTCACTAAAATATTTTGTCATAACATCTGCAGTTTAGTTTAAAGAGGAATTATTGTGCTCCTAGCGCTCCTCGCTGTCATTACAACAGCGTGTCACAGGAAAAGTGATCGAAAGTTGCACATCTACTATCTAAATTCATATCATTTTTGTTTAACTTCTGCGTAATGTAATTTCAGTGCTTAGCGCCATTAGTGAAAGTGTAATATTAATGTAAATGTGTATATCAAAATGAAAACATGAGTTTCCACACGAGTTTAAATAATTCTTTTATTTATTTAAACTGTGATTGTGAACATGCACTGTATTTATGATTATCGTAATGAGGATTTAAAGTGGTTTTCCTTCATCTGCCATCAGTCCCTCAGCTCACCATAGGTGTCGCCAAACTGCTCTGTCTCCAAAATGTTTGTACGCATGGGTCAGAGTTTGTGTGGAAGTGCGCAAATTTTCCCGTCAAGTTTGTTTTTATAAATCACAACTTATGCGTCGGAAGTGGCGTACGCACTTTCAGGGCCTGTTGTGTGCATACGCAAAGTTTTATAAATGAGGCCCCAGGTCTACTCTACAGAAACCTAGTCTTGGCCAACAACCTGTCTGATAACAGTGTCTCCAATCACATTTCTTCAGAGAAGATATCCAGTAAAAGTGACTGCAAAAGAGGCAGTAACTAACTGACAAACTGCAAGTAACTGAAGTCTAATGCAGCTGCAGAATCACACAGATGCAGTTACTCATATGTCCACTAGAGGCCTGCAATGATGTTGTTGATGTGACAGTGCATATTATTAGTAGTACAGGTAATGGTTACCACTAATGCAACATGGGATAATGTCTTTGTCAATGAAACAGAAAATTCAGGTACTTAATAAAACACACAATTGAACATTTCTTCAGGGAAAAGAGTAATTTGTTTACTTTGATCCCAGCAAGTGATTGTCCTCAAAGAACTGAATATTCAAACATATTAATAAACGAACCCTGAAAGATGTTGAGCCAGTTTACTGCAGTAAACACAGAAAGACAAGAGAGCAAACAATACTTTATATCATGTTACCGAGATATCTCTCTTTATCTCTCTTCACTGTCTATGGGTCACTGCTCACCAGTGCTGTCAAACCCCTCCCTCTGAAAATCTCTAGGACCACCCTCAAAAGTCTCCATTTTTCACAAAAAGTCACCAAATATGAAAATAAAGTATAAACAGGTCTGCATATGTGTATAAAAAAATTAAAAAAAAATCCCCATTTTAGGGACACCCATTAATGACAACTCAACAGTAAAGTGTGTGAACTTGAACACATTTTATTTTATATTATTTTACATTCGATTAATTATTTCTAAACAAAAAACTCCTTCAGGAGTGTGTATTAAGTTGTCACTCTGTAAACAAGTTAACTCTTTTCTAAAACTCTTTTTTTAATGTCGTAAATATTTCATGTTTTTATATATTCTTTTATCATTTGTTGATAATAACAAACTTTTTTAAACATTTAAATGCTGTATATAGACAACATTGTGCGTAATATAATGGGCTATAACATATTAATATAATAATTTCTTAATTCCTCCCCTATTTTGTCATTCTTAATTAAAAATAAATATTATTATAGACTATCCATTTCTGATAATCCCAGTTCACTATGGTTACGCAGGTTGTTTTTAAATCCTGGCCACGTTAAAATATGTCGTTCCCTGAACACAGGATCTCGAAGCCACGACTTTACATCGACTTTACACTGACTTATTATCACGTCCCCACAAGTTAATATGTTGTGGCCACGACAAAACTAAGTGAACCGCACATGTCCCTTCCTGGTCACCGTACATATTATCTCAATATGAAACAAAAACTCAAACATGGCATTTTTGCCCCGATATCTTGAATTTTAGGGACTTTCTGACTGCATTCTGTTGCCATCGTGTGGAGAGTTGTTGCTCATCATATTCATCATTACTCAACTGTATGAAATGTCAGATGACCTACATAGGTCTGGGGCGGGGCACATATGTTAATTGTGTTTTATGAATTATAAAAATAATAAATAATATTATAATCTAATAATGATATGTCTAATATTGTCTTACAATATAATAATTATCTGTCTGCCAAGCTGTCTATTTCGAGAGCCTCTTCATGCGTAGGGGAGAGTGGGGTCAGATGAGCCATTTTTTACTTAAGTGGTCCTCATGATAAGGGAAAATGAGGCAGAAGTACAATGAAAGTATTTTAAGTAATTTCAGGATGTTTTTATCATTTTAAATGATCAGAATAGTTCTCTGACAAAGGGTTCTAAAAAATATGGCTTCTTATAAAAAAGTGTTCCTATGGCTCAATTTACCCCAGGTTAGGGGTAAGTTGAGCCAAGTCAGTAGGTGGGTGTAAACTGACCATCTAACTGAATCTGAATCAAACCCATGTGAAATTTTGAAGATAACCTCTTTTAAAAGATTACCTCTTTTGAAAACTAATTTAATATTCAAATATCTGTTTACAAATATTTATATTTCTTTTCTTAAAGCTTTTCTTAAACAACATAAAACCAAGCAAATGAAGTTGAAATTCCAATATCTTTAATTGTTCGCATTTCTGAAACAATATGTTGAACAACAAAGTTGTAACATTCCCAAATACAGACTAAACAGAGAATTTGAGTAAAATTAAATAAAAACTGAATTAGAATTAATAAATGTTACTGAAACTAATAAATATTTTAGTCAAAATGTTCTTGGTCTGGTAGTTTTTCTGCAATGTCGACCATGTTAGGCTATTAGGGACTACTGGTGGAAAGATATATATGATGAAACATCTTCTGGTTCATATCAGAGAAGGATTTGGTGTACTTGTACACTATTCCTGTCAGATAAACTCAAAAAAAAAAGAAGAAGGAAAAAAACAACCCAGCTTCATAATATTACATTGAAATTATAGCAGTTTATACCTCAGAGATTTAACTTACACTGTAAATTCAGTG
Source organism: Ctenopharyngodon idella (assembly GCF_019924925.1). Lineage (NCBI taxonomy): Eukaryota > Metazoa > Chordata > Actinopteri > Cypriniformes > Xenocyprididae > Ctenopharyngodon > Ctenopharyngodon idella. Next base: position 50,218,173 of record NC_067222.1, read on the forward strand.
CCTTGTAGTGGGGTAAACGCTGGCTCAGTTTACCCCACAGCATTTGGCTCACTTTGCCCCATTGCTGCCATTTTGGGAAAAACAAGCTAGCTTACCAATTCAGGATAATATTTAGCTAAATGATTTGCATGATTTTATACATTGCTAAATCACTAATATGATTCATAAATATTTTTAGATCTGGACAAATTTGCTTTGATGTAACAGCCATTATATCTGTTATGCTAAAATTTTACTTTGACAAGCCAAAAACAGTTTTTAAAGTAAACCGACACCTTCCACCCCTCCTATGTGCTTCTCCTTTTCACAGTCTGGCAGAAATAATGGGTAGCTACAAAATATATGGTCACATGGTAATTAAAGGGTACAGTTGCCAAGATACAGGGGGTGGGTCAACTTACTCACTGGCTCATCTTACCCCACTCTCCCCTACTGCTGTGTCTGTGTGTTCAGTGCGCAGGATTGAGCGTGAACGTGAGATTACAGCAGGGTGTGGCCAACCAGTGCAAGAGTTTCATTGCCCAAAATAAAAAATCGACAATTTTATTTAAATATATCTAAAATAGCTCCTTGTCGCAAAACATTAATAAAAGTTGCAGGAACAATGAGAAAGTAGCTAAATTTGGCAACAAAATCCCCAAATTGGCAACACTGCTGCTCGCATCAATTTCAGGGCACTGACATTTACATTCCCCTTCAGAAGCCTGTGCTTGGGTTTCTTTTCTTCACAAAAGCTGTTTTCCATTATCCACTAAATGAAAACTACCAGGTTTCAGGGGCCCTACGTGGACTAATGAAGTTACACTACACTTAACTTCTAAACCTTAGGGCTAAAAAACTCAATTTGAATTTCTTACTAAACAATATTCAAATTATATTCTAATTCTAAACAAATTGAGGTAACAAAAGTGCTTGTAGATAAGTGCATAGTATCAGAAAACAAATGCAAACAGACAGCGTAATGTATTATGTTAACACAAAATAGCAAACTGTCATTCTCAAAACTATTCACTCATTTAGCCGTATAGGCTATGCACAGGAAACAGAAATGATTAGTTCACCTCTCAAGTCCCTACACCGGTCTGAGTCTTTCGGTCTTTTGTCATGGTTTAGGCACAAAGTGACCCTCTGAGGTCACAGAACTGCTCTTCTAGGCATCAGCTTGTCAAGAAAAACAAGTCATTCCATCATCCAGGTTGCCAGTTGTTCATCTTTCACCAATATTGATCTGCAACAAGAATACCAACACACATCATAGATAAAAAAGGATGCGTAGCTTCTCCAAGGTTGAAGTTTGTTGAGCAGGATATTTCCCCAAAACATTTAGATAAGTTGAGATGTACAGACAATATTAATCATTATTCTCTAGTGTTTAAAGATTAAAAGGAAAATAAATGCTTTAACATAAGTCTATGACTAAGTAAAATCTCATAAGCTTGAGGAAATTAAAAATCATGTAATGATTGTAGAAGGATAATTATTCTTCACATTCTCCAACCCCTTCACATTTGGAAGCACCTTGTTTATTTTTGGAAAGTGTCTGGTAACAGTGGAGCAATTCAAAAGATTTTTCTTCATGTCCATCAGCAGTGAGTCAGTGAAGGATGATGGCATCTGTTGATCAGCATTGTGACACACTAGATGAGATGGAAGAAGACAAGCTGAAACACAAGGAAGGTAATGAAGAAAAGAATATCAGTAATGTTAAAGTTGTCATTTAGGAAATGTAATTAATCTCTGTCTCTATTACAGTCCAGATGAGCAGCAGCGCTCACCCTGGAGTCAGTGTTGATCTGAATGCTCAGACGGGAGCAACTGTAAATGCTCCTGTACTCGCTGGAAACACCATCACAGGCCCAGTGACCTTCATCATGAACCCTGCAGGAAACGGTACTATCACTACAGCTGTGCTCACTGAGACACATTAGCAGTCAGTTAATAGCTTGTTGAGTGAAATAATGCTCAGTGGTCCGTGTAACGCTTCCCAATTCAGTTTTAAGACCATACAATGCAAATGCAAAAATGAAAAATTGAAACCAGGCGTTCATTTTTCTTGTTTTTCGTGTACTTCTTTAATAGATACTTCTGCTAAATTATGACTTTAGAAACAATCATTTGAATAAATGAAATCTAACCGATTTTCTGTTTTTCCATTTTTTTGTCTTGTAATTTGTGCCGTGGGCTGTACCATTAGCACGGGGGTGTGGCCGCGGACTATCATTTCATTGATGTAACTGTTTTATTTACACTGCATGCACATTGAGGAGTAGTTTAAAAGACTGAACACAGAGGATGACATTTTTCACCCGAAGTGCTGTCATGTGCTATCATTTTTATTATTAATATAATAACTGCTAAAGGCAGTCTCGGACTGGCCATCGCGAGCAGCCAGGAAAAGTGAGATCCCGGTGGCCTGCCCAGCTTGTTTGTATTTACCTACTTATTCGTTATTACTTTTTATTTTTTATTACTTTATTCGTTATTTTATTTATATACCTTATACTCTTGGTCAGGGGGATGCATTTACTTGGAACTGTACAACCACGAGATCCCAGTTCATTTTCAGTGGGATAGACAGCAGACGGAGGGCAGCTCGAGCAGCGATAGCCAAGGCCTTCACGTCAATACAGCATGAAAGATAAAAAGACTACCAAAAATTGAGCATAATTGTTTTTTAATTGTGTTAGGTTTTTAGCTCTCGTTTGTAATACAATATTTAACAGTAAAGATGCAGATGTTTTCTCTAGCGGGCAATGTTCGTTACCATGGCAACCGCTTGAGCTTCCGCACGTCACATGCTTCTCGTTCGCTTAAAATGCCCTTAAATCTAGCAGAACTGTTCATTACAGCAGAGTTCGCAGGAGATTAGGCAAATCGGATACATCTATAGTGCTGCAAGTCAAGAGTACTATGGTTTATTTATTTTTAATTATTAATTTAATAAATAAATACAAATAGGCCTATTTTGATTTGGCACATTGCCTATCTTGTTTATAGCTATTTATTGACTTATTTCATTACTTTATTTAATGCAATGCCTGTGGTGTACCCAAATGATTACTGCGGGAATCCAAAATTCGATAATGAACCGAAATCGTATAGTGCTCTTGACTTGCAGCACGAGTAGCTATATGAAATATTACAAACGAGAGATAAAAACCTAAAAAAAAAAAATTTAATGATGCTTTTTTTTTTTTTTTTTTGTATATTTTCGCTTGGTAGTCTTTTTATCTTTCATGCTATAGGATCTTGGCAAGCGCTGCTGCTCGCGAGCTGCCCTCCGTCTATCTGTCCCACTGAAAATGAACTGGGATGCATCCCCCTGACCAAGAGTAGGCTATATTAATAAAAAGTAATGACGAATAAGTACGTAAATACAAACAAGCTGGGCAATGTGGCAAATCAGCCAGATCACCGGGATTTCTTTTTCTTTTCTGCTCGCGATGGTCAGTCTGCCTTACACTGGCGTGCACCTATGAGCCCCTTTGATCGCGAAAGTGAAAGTGCCCTTTGCGGTCGCATCGCGGTGCCCCCGCGTTCCCATTTAGCAGAGTTATTATATTAAAAAAAAAATAAAAAAAAGATAGCACATGATAGGACTTCAGGGGAAAAATGTCATCCTCTGTGTTCAGTCTTTTAAACTACTCCTCAACGTGCATGCAGTGTAAATAAAGCAGTTACATCAATGAAATGATAGTAGTCCGCGGCCACACCCCCATGCTAATGGTACAGCCCACGGCGCAAATTACAAGACAAAAAATGGAAAAAATAGAAAATCGGTTAGATTTCATTTATTCAAATAATTGTTTCCAAAGTCATAATTTAGCAAAAGTAAAATTGAAAAAAAGGGAAAAATTGGCAAATATCGACTGATGATGTAACCGAAAAACAAGAAAAATGAACGCCTGGTTTCAGTTTTTCATTTTTGCATTTGCATTGTATGGTCTGAAAACTGAATTGTGAAGCGTTACACGGACCCTCAGTGACTGTGAATCCTTTTCCTATAAAGGTCATGTAAGAATTAGATTTCTCTTACACTTCAGTTAAGATTCAGTCCCTCTCAGTTATAAATGGTTGGTGGCTGTGGGAATAATCATCACACGAACAGAGTTATGTCACAAATCTTCAATCTTTATTGAGCAGTTTACACAATTTATACTTTCCATAGACAATGTATCTATAAAATGAATCATTTCATAGTTTGAAATTACAAATGGAACATAACCTTGAACAAAGAAAAACAGGAACAAGGTGGCTAGAAATAAGAGGAAAAGAAACATATCACTTGAAAAACAACTCCTTACAAAAAATACAAAAGAAGCTATGTGACATTTTGTCACTTATGCATATTCTCTATGGGGACTGACACTGTTATAGGCGTATGCTGAAAGATGAGGCGAGCACGGAGATCCACAATAACAACGGGGTTTATTCACAATAACCGGAACACAGCAACAACATACACCTCTAAGCAAACAAGAGAACAGGCAAGGAGTGCAGGGAAAGTGTCCAACTAAAAGGGAGTGCTGACAAGGAACAACAGGTGCAGGGAATCCGGGGAGATGGCGGGAAGACTGATGAGGGAAGTGAAGACAGGTGTGCAGAACAGGAGGATGCTGGGAACTGGAGTTCGGGAAGGCGTGAATGTAACAGACATAAAGGAAGTGAATGGTGACTTATATTACATTCAGGAAGAGAATAAAAGGGAGGGCTGTAGGAGGCCTCTAAATCTCACAGTTCATTTTAAGGTCATATTGTTCACAGGCAGACATACTTTAGCTACAGAATTTTCTTTTGTGTATCTGTAAAAAATTATATATTTTTTTATTTTCCTCCTTTTCTTTCTCCTCACAGAGCCACAAAATATTACAGAGACAGCAGAGAAACACAGAGAAGAGCAAGGTACCATCTTAACAGTCATATTCTCTTAAGGCTAGTTTACACTGCACCATCAGATGTCGACCAACACCGATAGACTGATATTGTCAGATAGGTCTTTTCCCTGTTGGCATATGTTAGTGTTAGTCAGTGTTTGTTTTTACCTACAGAACATGTTCATTCACTGTTTGTCAGGAGCAGGAATGTGATCTGGTGATTGATCAGCGTCAGTTTGTGCAGTGTGAACTAGCCTTTTTAAAGTGTTTCAGAAGTGATTTAAACATGTCAGATGTATTTTGAATTTGGACACTAGCCCAGGGGCCTAATGTATAGAAAATCTGTGTTTCATCCTAAATGTCTGTGTACACAGAAAACTTATTCTCTTCATAAATCAGAGTCAGTGTAAGATTATTTATGACTTTTTAAATCTAAATGCTGCCATGAACTAACTAGACAGCACCACTGACCTTTTCAACAGCCAAATACTCCAGTCAACCACCGGATGTGACTGCCAATGACCATGACCATATACCTTACATACAAGAACTAGAGCATTCACTGCCAGATGTTCCTCGAACCCTATCCTCTGTACTGAGTTTACAAATTAGGCATTAAAAAAGTATATATGCCTGGATGACAGTTCTGATTTGAATGAGTGTAATATATTTATCAAAATGTAGTCAATTAAATGGAAGATCTTAGGCCTCTGAGCTGTAATACTTTCAACAGTAATTTAATTACAATATGTTGAATGAATTCTGATCAGATCATGCTGATGTGAAAGCTTTGACATGTTTCTTTTTAAAATAAAATATGTTTTTGCTTTTTATTTACTTACACCAATCTTTTATAACAGAGGATTTGATTCTGCAAAAATTCTTGGGAACTCACAAAACAGACATGAAGAAGAGAGCACAGTGTATTTTTGAAGGCAAGAAAGAAAATGAAGCACATCTCAAGGCTGTTTACACAAAACTGTTCATCACAGAGGGAGATATGAAAGATGTCAATCAGGAACATGAGATTCTGAAGATTGATGATGCTTTCAAGAACAAAAAAACACAGGACAAACCAATCAAATGCAATGATATATTTACTGAACTGCGGAAAAACAATGAGGAAAAGATTGTGCTGACCAAGGGAGTCGCTGGCATTGGAAAAACTGTCTCTGTGAACAAGTTCATCCTGGACTGGGCAGAGGAAACAGCCAATCAGGATATACAATGTGTGTTCCTGCTTTCATTCCGAGAAATTAACAGCATTAAAGACAGAGAGTTCAATCTCCATGAGTTTCTGCTGAAATTTTATCCTCAATTGAAGGACCTGGAAAAATCAAAGTTATATAAGAAATGCAAACTTGTGTTTATATTTGATGGACTTGATGAGAGTCGCCTGCATTTGAATTTTGAAAGCGGAATATTGAACAATGTTGAGGAAAGATCATCTGCAGATGTGCTGTTCACAAGTCTGGTCAAGGGGATTCTGCTTCCATCAGCTCTCGTCTGGGTGACCTCACGACCAGCAGCAGCCAATCAGATCCCTCCTCAGTATGTGGGTTTGTCCACAGAGGTGCAAGGATTCACTGACCAACAGAAGGAAGAGTACTTCAGAAAGAGAATCACAGATGAGACTCAGGCCTCCAGAATCATCTCTCACATTAAGATGTCTCGTAGTCTCTACATCATGTGCCACATTCCTGTGTTCTGCTGGATCACTGCCACAGTACTTCAGAATATTCTTAAGAACAATACTAAGAACATCAGCACAACACTTACTGAAATGTACATTCATTTCCTGCTGATACAGATGAATATGAAGAGCCAGAAATATGACAGAAAAACAGTGAGACAACGTACAAAGCTCTTACAGTCAAATAAAGAAATGATTTTGAAGTTAGCCAAGCTAGCGTTTGAACAGTTGAAGGAGGAAAACATTGTGTTCTATGAGGAAGATCTGGAAGCATGTGGTATTGACATGAGTGAAGACACCGAGTTCACAGGAATGATCGCTGAGATCTTTAAGCAGGAAGATGGACTTCATGAAGAAAAGGTCTTCTGCTTTGTGCATCTGAGTGTTCAAGAGTTTCTCGCTGCAGTGCATGTGTTCCTCTGTTACCTGAACAAGAACATGCAGGAGCTTCAATTTTTCTTTGAGAAGCCAAAAGAAAACTTCACATTACAGGAGCTACTAAAGAAGGCTGTTGATATAGCAATGCAGAGTGAGAGAGGACATCTGGACCTGTTCCTGCGGTTTCTGATGGGCATTTCACTGGAATCTAGTCAAAACCTGCTCAAAGGCCTGATCTCACACACTGAAGACACCAAAGAGAGCATCACACAAACAACTAAATATATTAAACAAGTACAAGAATGGTACTCTACCTCAGATGAAACTTCAGTCAACCTATTCTACTGCTTACTTGAGCTGAAGGATCATTCATTATATGAGGAACTCCAGAGATACCTCAGTTCAGATGAGCATCCAGGAAGAGAACTCTCATCTTCAATGTGCACAGTGCTGACCTACATACTGCTGATGTCAGAGAAGGTGCTGGATGAGTTCAACCCAAAGAGGTTCACGTCATCTTCGAACTACAAGAGACTCGTTCCCGCTGTGAGATGCTGCAGAAAAGCCCTGTGAGTAATTTCACTGATCGCTGTTTAAAGGTTTTATTATATCACTAAACAACTTAATGTAAAAATACTGAATAATAAAATATTTGTCTGTTCTGTTTATGAAGGATACAATATGTTATTGGAAAATCATCAGAAAATAATCTGGTTAAACGTTCTGTTTTGGCAGATTTGATGGCTGTGGTCTTGACCAAACTTGCTATGAAACTGTATCTTCAGTTCTACAATCATCAAACTCCCATCTGAGAGAGTTGGACCTGAGCAACAATCACTTGAAGAATTCAGGAGTGAAGCTGCTTTCTGATGGACTGAACTGTAAACTGAACATACTGAGGTTTGACATTCACACTCACTCATTTTCTATGTTCAAATATGTGGACAAATATCATTTCATAACTATGACTAGCACATATTTTCTCCTGTCTATATTGTAGTATGAATGTATCAGTGGCGTTTTCTCCAAGCACACAAGGCAGACAACCTGATTTCGGTTTTCACAAAAAGAACATGCATGAATGAGTGTAGGATATGCTTGATGTTAAACAGAGTTGTCAAGCACAATAAGCCACAGAAAAGATCTCAATACATTACTAGTGCTGACTGACACACACCTGGAGCGCGTGCACAGAAAGACTCCTGTCTCAGACAGCATGACATTTGAAATTCAGTTCTCTTTAGTGTATTCTGTTTGAATGGTTAGATACACAGAATTATTTCAAAATATCTGCCTTGAGGAATATTCATGTAAATATAGTCAGTTATGTCTTAAGTGAACGCAAAGAGTTGGGGGTAAATCTGATGTGTAACTATAATGATTGAAACTCAGAAACGAGGGAGAGCTGGATCCAAACGCAGAGTAAGATTTAATAAAAATAAGAGTCAAAATAAAACAAAAACACCAGTAAAAACAAGTGAAACTGAACACCAGGAGCAGAACTGAGAACGCCAACAAAAAAACCCATACAAGGACATACCTTACCAAGAACACAGGAAACACTGGGCTAATAAAACAAACCTGGAAACAATCAGGGAACTAATCAACAAGAAAAAAATACAAAAGGACTACAAATGAAACAGGAAACGGGAACAAAACAGGGGAGAATGCAACCTAAAAGTCCAAATAACAAAAACACATGGTACAAAAAAACGTGAATGCGTAACAGTAACATTATATTAGATCATTGCATTAGATTGTAATATGCTAATCCTGCTGCTGTCTGTCTCACTGATGTTAATCAAACAACAAAAGATAAGAGGGAATCACTCACTGCTCTTGACTGAATAACTTTTTTCAGCTTTAATAATAATTAATTAATTTATAATTAATACACTGAAGACTATGCAGTGACTATTTTTACATTGATAATTTAATTTCTGTATCATTTCTTAAATAGATATAAAACGAAAAAAGCTAAAAACAATTTCATTGTTAATTTCATGTTTCTTTCTTATATTGTATTTGTTCTACTATTTGTTAATGCATTTTTAAACTATATTGTGATTATTAATATAATAATTATTATTAACCCCCTCGGGTCGGCGGTTGCGCCGGCAATACCACCTTGCTTTTTTTCTTATCAGTATGAAAGAGACTCAAAATACTCCGTCAATTTTGCACATACAATTAAGAGTTATACACCATTTTAATCTGTGAAATATCTTATTTTGTGTACACTCAGAGTAAAAACAAAATGTTGTGCTTTTTGCAAAATAAAGAAAACTAACATGATGCGTGATCTACCGTCTCCCTCTGAACGAAGTCCAATCTGATAGTTTTCAGAAAATGAACTGTAACATAGTGAATACTAATGACACAAAAATGAGACTTATGTCTAAAGAAACGTTGAAATGTCAGATTTTAAATCGTGTAAGTCAAATTGAAAACAAATATTCTTGGTTTATGTAAACTGTATGAAAAGAAAGCTATGTCAGACGTCCGTGAGTCAGCTCATTATCCACTAATGCGCCCATGCCCACAGAGCGAGCACTAATCAGACGCAAATTCTGAGGCAATACATGTATACATCATCGCAATTGTGTATTTATTATCTTCAAAAGTGTCTATCTGCATGTTATAGCCATGGTTGGCGATCTCTGGAAGCCTCTGTTAGTTCCTGGAATGTCACATGGTATGCCTGTTCTTCTAACAAGACATTTGTGGACTAAATGTGCACAGAGCGCCCTCCGGCTGCAAGAATGAATTGAAAACACAGTATCCAGCGCTCATAGTGATGACAATAAATATTGAATAAATATTACTCCTCTGTATAGAAAATTGACATAAACATATGAGAATCCATCTATATTTCTCCAAATGTGCATGCTTTTAAGCTAAAAGCCCTGATGGATGTTGTTTTGTCAAAGGTAACGACTCCGTTTTTCATATTCATAACTCCTGTCGCATAGGCTATTAACAAAATACGGTCACTATAAGAGTAAAACAGAGGTCAAAATGTGAAGCTTGAGTCTTATATCTTTTTAATGATGTATAGTTTGTCAACTGCATATTAACATTTAGGCTATATAATATAACAAATATAATAACCTATATGAAATGCCATAGAGGTAACATGAATGTTCAGACGCTTTGCATCACAGAAATACATTATATTTTAAAGTATATTAAAATAGAAAACCATTATTTGGTTTGAGACTTGAGACTTCTTTTAAAAACATTATAATAGTAATGCGTCCAATCTTTTGACTGGTACTGTAATTTAAACTATAATAGGCCTATATAAAATTTTCTTCACATGATGTGCAATAATACGTGCATGCATGAGATCACAAAAATCATTGTTTTTTTAATAATAGCTGATATAATCCTGTTATCAGCATGATCACAGAGCATGTTTTCACATAGCCTACCTGACTGAAAGGGCTCATTATGCGGGTCATTATGCAGGTCATTATGCAGGTCTTTGTCTTCTCAGGTGTGAATCACAGCATTATTCATGAAGATTCACGCCTCCATGCATACTGTTTCTTGACAAAAAGTGTCTTACAAAGTTTAAATCAATATATTGTTTTATATAAACGAGTAGGCAGGATAATTTTTACATCATTTTGAAACAAAAACTCTAGTCTACAACCTCCAATACCCAGAAGTCTTTTGTATTTATTTTTTGGCCTTATTTCAGTGACTTAAGTTTTTTGTTTTTTCAATAACCACGCATAAACGTTATTCGTTCAAAAATACAAACATGTACATACATGTTCCTCACATATTATGGTAGCCTAGTTCGTGCTGAATACAGTGTAATGACACCTTTTCCATTAAGATGTTTATGAACAACTGAAAAAAGCACAAATGTCAGGGCATGTCAAAACTTCCCCAGGGCCCCAAAAATCCTCAGACCCCAGAGGGTTAATCAAAGAATTGGAGGAAAAGATGTATTGTGAATTGCTTTATAATCGAATCATTACCCTCTGAATCGTAATCAAATCACGAGGCAAGTAAAGACTGACCCTTACATTGGAAAACCTGTAATTTTTTGTAATTCAGTTTTCTAATTACAGTTATTTCCAATGAAATAATACCCACATTTCCTGTTTTCATTAAGTGATTCTTATGAACAGTTTGTTTCAATGAACTGTTTCATGTCATAATAACAATTTAAAACATGTTTCCTTTCTTTGTGCATTTGATTATTACAGTAACTTTATTTTCATCAGTCAAATCCTCTGCATACCATGCTCCGAGGATCATATTTTTCCCAGTTCTTGCCTCATTTTAGTAAGACAGATTCAGTGTGTTGATAACTTGAGAACCGCTGTGACTGGACCATTGAGTCAGTGAGTTGAACTGTATCAGTTGCATTCATGTACAATTTGCTGCAGTTTTGAGCACAAATGCACAGATGAGTTATAAACTTAATGGATAAAGTCTCATTACACTGAATTCAGCACAAACATGCAGTTCAGATTATAAACCCTTCCTGATAAACACATTGATATCACTGCTTGTTTTGTTCTCTACACAGGCTATGTGGGTGTCATCTCACTGGTCAGTCCTGTGAAAGTTTGTCTTCAGCTTTACAGTCATCAAACTCTGTCCTGAGAGAACTGGACCTGAGTAACAATGACCTGCAGAATTCCGGATTGAAGCTTCTTTCTGATGGACTGAAGAGTCCAAACTGTAATCTGCTGATACTGAGGTATTTAAGAACATATAAGAGATCATTTACAGTCAGCCGGTCATAGTGTTTGTAGATGATCTGACTGTTAATGTGTGTATTCTGCTCTCTTTCAGCCTTACTCACTGTAATCTCACTGATCAGTCTTGTGAGAGTTTTTCATCAGTTCTACAATCCTCAAGCTCTGTCCTGAAACAGCTGGACCTGAGTAACAATGACCTGCAGGATTCTGGAGTGAAGCTTCTTTCTGATGGACTGAAGAGTCCAAACTGTCAGCTGCAGATACTGAGGTATATAAAAACATATAAGAGATCATTTACAGTCAGCCGGTCATAGTGTTTATAGATTATCTGACTGTTGATGTGTGTATTCTGCTCTTTCAGCCTTACTCGCTGTAATCTCACTGTTCAGTCTTGTGAGAGTTTTTCATCGGTTCTGCAGCACTCAAACTGTGTCCTGAGAGAACTGGACCTGAGTAACAATGACCTGCACAATTCTGGACTGAAGCTTCTTTCTGATGGACTGAAGAGAAACTGTAAGCTGGACATTTTGAGGTAAATGGTTTTTCTTAATTAACAAAATTTTACCACCATACAGTTTTTCTGAATCGATTTGACACATTTGTCTAAACTTAGGTCACTGTTCTGCAAACAGTTAACACAGTGATTGGAACACTTTGTAATGAGTGAAATGTAAAGGCCAAGTATGATAACCATACTTCACATTTGCCCTCTGCATTTTAACCCATCCAAGTTAGTGCACAGTTAGCAGGTTCTCTGTGTGTCAGTGTGGGTTTCCTCCAGGTACTCCATTTTTCCACCACAGTTCAAAGACATGAAGCAGAGGTAAATTAGCGATACTCAAGTTGTCTGTGTGTGAGCCCGGTGATGGACTGTCCATCCATTCAGGGTGTTTTGAACGTTCAGAAAATATTAAAAAATAACATTTTCATAACATTTCTAAAATGATAGAATGGAATGTTCCTCTAACGTTCACATAAACCAAGGACAAAAAATGTTCTTAATACGTTAAAAAAACTGGAAGTTTTCAACGTTTAAAAAACATTAAGAAATAATGATTTCATAACTTAATGAGAATGTTAGCAAAACATTCTAAGAACATATTTTTGTTAGCTGGGATACTGCTGCTTAGCAGATTCTATAAATGCAGTAGCCACAGAGGCTCAAAGAGAGCCTAAAGACTTGACAACACTGCTAGAAAAAGCAGGGGCCTCACAGGCATAATGCACTTTGTAGGGAACAGCACATTCCAGGGCCCAGTTTATGGCCGGGACAAAGGTTTGCTATATTTTGTTTGGATCTTGCTGGACTAACACAAACTGTCCAACACCATCAGAAAAAAATGCAAGGACAATATCCAGACACCTCTTAGAGGGCAAGAAGACCACCTCTGGTACCAAGCCCAGGAAGGACAGGAGTTCTCATTGGTCCACATGCAATTTCTGCCCCGACCTATCTTCAGATGTGGCCATTAAGAATGCGCATCACAGGGAAAAGGATCCCATGACCTGCCGCAGCAAGACGTGGCTTGTAGTAAAGTTCTCTGACACATGAAGTACATTACCAGTAGGGGCAGTCGTGTTTCATTCTCAGTTATAGCATGAACCTCCAATAATATGCAACGGATGTTTTAACCTCTCTCAGGCGCGTATTGACAGCAAGTGCCAGAGCTCATAAATGTGTGAGAACCATCCAAACATCAGAAAAATATTTGTGTACCAACAGTGTTTAGCTCACAAGTTATTTTTATTGGAAATTCGAATCCGTGAATATGCGGCCAACTTTACTTAAGTCACGTACTATACATGAGCGACCCAGAAAAAACATGAAAAAAACTTGTGCTGAGTGACACGAAAAAAAACCTTGTTCTGAATGACAAGGAAAAAAACAAAGCCTTCTTGCTTCTTATTTGCTCTGAAGTTTACAAAAAAAGATGAGGATTCATTCATTGCAGGAGAGTGACAGATGAAAGATCTATTGTAAGATGAAAACACATGATTGATGTTTGCTTCAGCATTGGATATCATATTTATTTTTAGGCTAACTTTTTATACATGTAGGGGTGTGTTCAGGTTGATTGGGACACTTTTTCCAATTCATCTCAATGAATTCACCCTAATTCTCTGTTGCATTTCGTCTTTTAGCACGCATGTGCAGGCATCTTTAAATTTGAACAAAATAACAATAGTAATAATAATAATAATAATAATAATAATGATTAAAGCTGCAAGCAGCATTTACCGGGGTTCAAGCATTTAAGGCCTTTAAGCACATATGCGTAAAAAGATATTAAGTTTTATTTAGCAAGGATGTAATCACATGTAATCATAGAGGAACAGCTATGATGTATGCTAAAACAAAGAAAGAAAAGGCTTAAACAATAATACTTGATACACACTAAGCATGCTTACACACACACACACACACACACACACAGAGACACGCACATAACACACAGACACAGATATTTTCTTGTAGATTCAGTATTTGAAATACATGATGGATACAGATGTTTTTTGCAAATCTGAGTAAAACATAATTCAGGTTTCATTTTATTCAATGTGGCACAACTGTTAAAACTAATACTCTAATGGAAATGTAGTGATGAATTTAGAAAAAAAAATTATAGTAAATGTTAAAATAATGATTTTATTAAGTTTAAATAGATATTATAAATAAATTGACAAATTACTATTGCAAACAGCAGGTGGCAGCAGAGGACCTCTTATTGGCTCACTTTCATTTTAAAAGTGTCTGTTTAGTGTTAAGTTTATTTTCCATGTTAACTCCGTTAATTAAACGTGCTTACACACATTTTGTTGCAGATATGGATATTTGAAATCAATAATAGGTAAGAAAATGCTTATTCCAGGTTTCCCCTCTAAAAATCATAATTTTCAGGTCTCAATGTAATTGTTATATTATTGCAAAAACATGACAAATGAACAAATGAAGTGGTAAACCTTGACAAAATGTGATTTGTAATGTTATTATAAGGATGTATATAGTTTAAAACAGATTTTAAATGACAACCTTGAAACCTTAAACTATATTAATTGCCTTTTGCTGCCATCTGGTGGCACTAAATGACAGTGTCAGGCAATTTACTATAGAAAAAAATATGGTTTTTAAAGGTTTTTTGACAGTTATAGCGCCAACTATTGCCTGATCCTGGTCCTCAGAGTGTGTCCATACATATGTGTGCCAATTTTGGTAAAAATATCTCATTTTGTTTTGAAGTTATAGACACTTATATATACAAGAGCATAAAAAATTACCCATGAGAGACTTTGATTGGATTTTTTTGACATTTGGGCTTTAACGTCTAGTAAACAAGCTTAGGTTTCGTGTTTCCTACGCTGGTTTCGTCTCAATAGGACTTAAGGTTTTGAAGATATTTGCAAAAGTTTTATAAGCGCTGAATCACAACGTTGCAGAAACCATAAGGCGAAACCTAACAAGTTTGGTATCGTTGGACACGGCAAGGATTCAGGAGTCTAAAGACGTGACTCCAGTGAAAACAAGTCGACCACACCCAAAGTTATATACATTTTCAGCCAAAACAGGCAATTTACCATTGAAAATATATGTTTTTTTATAGCTTTTTGACAGTTATAGCGCCACCTATGGTCCGATCGCCATAAAAATTGGCATGCTTCGTTTGAGTCATATGCTGCATGTGCTTACTTAATTTTGTGAAGTTCTGAGTTTTCTTTTAGGATTTATATGCTTTTGAGTATATATTTTGCCACACCGATTTTGTAAATGACCATGTTATAGCGACCCAAAGGGTAAAGGTCAACTTTTTTTTTTGATAATTATTGATCTAGAGAGTCCAGAGAATTGTCTTGCACTTGTTTTCTTCCGATCGGGCGAAAAACCTAGGTAGGTTTTTTACATATTTGCAAATAATTAATGAACGATTTGATTGACAGCATCTTCTGGCAAAGTTGTTCAGAATGAGGAGATCTATCAAATGATATGCATATTGTGTGGATCTGTGAAACACCACGTGATTACAGAGGCGTAAAACTTGTTAGTGCCAACTAGTGGCCGATTTCTTTCAAAATTCTTACAGACCTCTAGGACCATAAGTCGAACATGCCTACCAAGTTTCGTTCCGATCGACCTCCGTTAACCTTGTTGACAAAATTAAAAATGGCGGAAAATTTCCAGGCGGAAATGAAATCGGATATATACGTTTTGTTCGTCTTGAGCCAAGGATTACAAAGATGTAAGACACTTGAGTCTACGACAAATGTTCTATGAGTTATGAGCGATTTTCAACTTTTGATCGCTGTAGCGCCACCTATTGGCAGATTGGGGTCATAACTTCTGAGTTTCTCCCCAAATTGGGGTCTACCATCTGGCCAAGTTTCAAGTTTCTAGCACTTACAGTTTGGTCTGCACGATCAGTTTTAGATCTGGTATGCCAATTTTTTCGCCATTTTGAATTTTGTCCAAAACCTACTTTTGCGAACTAGTCCTAGGTTTTCCGCCCGATCGGAACCAAACCGGTGCAGAAATGTTCTGTGGAATCTGAATATCAATAATTATCAAATAAAAGTTGAAATTTGAATAGAAATTTTGAAACTCAAGAATGAAATGAGATATCTGCACCAAACTCGGAACATGTATATGGGCTCAATCTTTGGTCATGATAAAAAAATTGTGTCGATTGGACTCTAGGTGGCACTATAACAGGAAAAAAACATGAAAACGGCTGTAACCACCTGACCATTAGCCTGATTGACTTGAAAATTGGTATGCAGTGTCTTGGTCCAAGGTGACATGATAGTCTATGAGGACATTGGCGTATCTAAAAAAACATGGCCGCCAATGGCCAATAAATTTTGAGCACCTATTAGACAAGGTTATCAGAGGCCAATCGGAACGAAACTCAGTAGGCAAGTTCGACTCATGGTCCTAGAGGTCTGTAAGAATTTTGTAAGAAATCGGCCACTAGTTGGCACTAACGAGTTTTACGTCTCTGTAATCATGTGGTGTTTCACAGATCCACACAATATGCATGTCATTTGATAGACCTCCTCATTCTGAACAACTTTGTCTCAAGAACCAATGCTGTCAATCAAATTGTTCATTAATTATTCACGAATATGTTAAAAACCTACTTTTGCGAACTAGTCCTAGGTTTTTCGCCCGATCGGAACCAAACCAGTGCAGGACAATTCTCTGGATCAATAATTATAAAAAAAAGTTTAATTTTACCCTTAGGGTTGCTATAACAGGGTAATTTAGAAAACAAATATAAATCCTATAAATCCTAAACAGAAACTCAGAACTTCATGAAAATGGGTGAGCACATGCAGCATATCACTCTAAAGAAGCGTGCCGATTTTTATTGAGATCGGACCATAGTTGGCGCTATAACTGTTACAAAGCTGTAAAAAACATATTTTCAATGGCATATTGACTGTTTTGGCTGAAAATGTATGTAACTTTGGGTGTGTACAATTTATTTTCACAGGAGTCATGTTTTTAGACTCCTAAATCCTTGCCGAGTCCAACGATACCAAACTTGTTAGGTTCCGCCTTATGGTTTCCGCAACATTTTGATTCAGTGTTTCAAAGACGTTAGGAAACATGGAACCTAAGCTTGTTTACTAAATGTTAAAACTCAAATGTCAAAATTTTGATAGGAAATGGCAAAAAAAAAAAGTAATTTTTATGCTCTTATATATATGCCTATAACTTCAAAACAAAATGAGATATTTTCACCAAAATTGGCACATATTTATGGACACACACTGAGGACACCCAAAAAAATTGGTGGAGATCAGGCAATAGGTGGCACTATAATAGGTGGTTTTTAAATCCTTTAAAAACCATATTTTTCCTTAGTAAATTGCCTGAAACTGTCATTTGGTGCCACCAGATGGCAGTAGAAGGCCATTAATATAGTTCAAGGTTTCAAGGTTTTGTCATTTAAAATCCCTTTTAAGCTATATAAATCCTAATTATAACATTACTATTTACATTTTGTCAAGGTTTACCACTTCATTTGTTCATCTGATATATGTTTTTGCAATTATATAACATTACAATTACATTGAGACCTGAAAATGATGATTTTTAAAGGGAAACCTGGAATAAGCATTTTCTAACCTATCATTGATTTCAATTATCCATATCTGCAACAAAATGTGTGTGTACTCAGTAATATTGTTCTATAATTCATATTTAGACTAGAATTTCCATTTGAGTATTAGTTTTAACACATTATGAGTAAAATGAAACCTGAAAATTGTTATACTGAGATTTGCAGAAAACATTGTTACCCATCATGTATTTCAAACACTGAATCTACAAGAAAATGTGTGTCTGTGTTTGTGTGTTTGTAAACATGCTTAGTGTGTATCAAGTATTATTGTCTTTTATTTTTCTGTGTTTGTTTTAGCATATTTCATATCTGTTCCTCTATGATTTAAGTGGTTACATGCTTGCTAAATAATGTTAATTCTATTTTTAAAATGTAACATACTGTAATAATCATAAGCGTATTTAACAATCGGTTGAAGACAAATAATTGCAAAGTGTTTACAATTAATTTGGTCTGGCCTGTAGATACAGTTCAACTTTTGTTGTTCCATGCACCATTTCTGCGCCAGTTCCACAGGGGAAAGAAGGGTGGGCCACACTGTGTGTGTGTCCTCTGATGCCAGCAGCCAATCAGAGCACTCGAATGCACCAAATTGCAAACTCCTCCTCATCGGAAAGGGAGAAAGGTACCCTTTTAACAAACACTCCTTGTTCTGGATTTCAACTCTGTAAGGAGTGAGACATAAACGATATACCATTCTGAGTCTCAGGCCTGCGAAGGTGAGACTGAAACTGATACACTGTAACATTCTGAGCCTCTGGTTCGCCCAGAGAGACAACAACAGATTCCATGTTCTGAGCCTCCAGCCTGTGAGGAAAGAGACATTAATGAATACTACGTTCAGAGTTTTCATCCAACAAGATGGTAACAACTACAGCACATTCCAAGTCTCCAAGCCAGAGAGACAAAAGCGGATTGACCAGGTTCTGAGTGTCGGGCCTAGAGAGGCAGAAGACACACAGAGACATTTGCAACAAGGTTAAGCTCAGGCGAGCAAACCTTCGCTTCAAGGTACCTTCATCTGCGTGTTCCAGATTTTATGATTCTAGATTCCAGATGTTCCCCACCTTATTTTTTCAGTGAAACAGTTTATCTTTCCATAAGATAACATAACTCTTCCATAGCCACACCCAACTTAATCACTTGTATTTTATGTATCTTATGCACTTTATTCCTTTATCATTCATGGTATTCATTTAGTAGTTGTGTTATTCTTTTTTTTATCTTATGATAATAACACTTATTTTATTACACATCTGTCTTCATTTTGCTGATAATACAGAAGAGGCTCTACATACAGTGGGTATGGAAAGTATTCAGACCCCCTTAAATTTTTCACTCTTTGTTATTGCAGCCATTTGCTAAAATCATTTAAGTTCATTTTTTTTCCTCATTAATGCACACACAGCACCCCATATTGACAGAAAAACACAGAATTGTTGACATTTTTGCAGATTTATTAAAAAAGAAAAACTGAAATATCACATGGTCCTAAGTATTCAGACCCTTTGCTGTGACACTCATATATTTAACTCAGGTGCTGTCCATTTCTTCTGATCATCCTTGAGATGGTTCTACACCTTCATTTGAGTCCAGCTGTGTTTGGTTATACTGATAGGACTTGATTAGGAAAGCCACACACCTGTCTATATAAGACCTTACAGCTCACAGTGCATGTCAGAGCAAATGAGAATCATGAGGTCAAAGGAACTGCCTGAAGAGCTCAGAGACAGAATTGTGGCAAGGCACAGATCTGGGTTACAAAAAAATTTCTGCTGCACTTAAGGTTCCTAAGAGCACAGTGGCCTCCATAATCCTTAAATGGAAGACGTTTGGGACGACCAGAACCCTTCCTAGAGCTGGCCGTCCGGCCAAACTAAGCTATCGGGGGAGAAGAGCCTTGGTGAGAGAGGTAAAGAAGAACCCAAAGATCACTGTGGCTGAGCTCCAGAGATGCAGTCGGGAGATGGGAGAAAGTTGTAGAAAGTCAACCATCACTGCAGCCCTCCACCAGTCGGGGCTTTATGGCAGAGTGGCCCGGCGGAAGCCTCTCCTCAGTGCAAGACACATGAAAGCCCACATGGAGTTTGCTAAGATGGTGAGAAATAAGATTCTCTGGTCTGATGAGACCAAGATAGAACTTTTTGGCCTTAATTCTAAGCGGTATGTGTGGAGAAAACCAGGCACTGCTCATCACCTGTCCGATACAGTCCCAACAGTGAAGCATGGTGGTGGTAGCATCATGCTGTGGGGGTGTTTTTCAGCTGCAGGGACAGGACGACTGGTTGCAATCAAGGGAAAGATGAATGCGGCCAAGTACAGGGATATCCTGGACGAAAACCTTCTCCAGAGTGCTCAGGACCTCAGACTGGGCCGAAGGTTTACCTTCCAACAAGACAATGACCCTAAGCACACAGCTAAAATAATGAAGGAGTGGCTTCACAACAACTCTGTGACTGTTCTTGAATGGCCCAGCCAGAGCCCTGACTTAAACCCAATTGAGCATCTCTGGAGAGACCTAAAAATGGCTGTCCACCAACGTTTACCATCCAACCTGACAGAACTGGAGAGGATCTGCAAGGAGGAATGGCAGAGGATCCCCAAATCCAGGTCTGAAAAACTTGTTGCATCTTTCCCAAAAAGACTCATGGCTGTATTAGATCAAAAGGGTGCTTCTACTAAATACTGAGCAAAGGGTCTGAATACTTAGGACCATGTGATATTTCAGTTTTTCTTTTTTAATAAATCTGCAAAAATGTCAACAATTCTGTGTTTTTCTGTCAATATGGGGTGCTGTCTGTACATTAATGAGGAAAAAAAATGAACTTAAATGATTTTAGCAAATGGCTGCAATATAACAAAGAGTGAAAAATTTAAGGGGGTCTGAATACTTTCCGTACCCACTGTAATACGTAACACATAATATGGAAGTTAGCAATCTCACCAATCTTCCAGTTCAGCTCAAAATGTTCATTGAGGCGACCGCGAAGGGGCTCAAGCTGCTTCTGTTTTCATGACATATATAATCTGACCTGTGGTGACGTCATAGGCTGCCACCTGCCAATGTCAAGTTCATTGGGTGCGTCTCAATCAGCTCCCTAGTTCAGTAGTCAGGGCACTGATCTGTCTCAATCACAGAATCCTTCCAGGGCACTGAACCGTTCGCTCCCTAAAAAGTCCCACAATGCACCGTGAAAACCAGGGAGCATCGATGCTCATGCTGCCTTCACGAGCTATCGGAAATTTGATAATTCCCACTTCTGAAGTCGTGATAATAAGCTCAGCGCATTTAAGTTTTGAAATGGGAGGGCGTTCATGTGCAATTTTTACCTAAGAAACTTGTATTTACTATAATTCCGAGAGCATGTGAAGGCAGCATTACTATGCTCCCTTAATGGAAGTTCTGAAGCGCGAAACTCAAATCACATGAGCCAACTCCCTACACATAACGACGTGCGATGTTCTTAAAAATACAAACCATTATTATTATTAATTTATTATATTTTTATAGACAGGTAATGGAACAAAATCTAGCTAAAATTTATAATTTATTTACGGCTGAAATGTTGCACGTATTTGTAACAAGCAAAGAATTTATCATAATGTATTTTTATAACATTACAAGTAATGTCAGAAAGATATCAGCTCTGCTGTTGTTCATAAATACCAGTAGTGATGTTTTACAATGAGGACGCTGTCACGTTGCTGGAAACAGAGTCATAAGTGTTCCAATGTGTAGTGAACCAGCGTCCGTTACTGTCCTACCAGTGCCCACACTCGTGTACACGATATACAGATTCACAAGCTCGGGAGCTAGGGAGCTGATTGAGACACATCCACAGTGGTGTTTAGACTCACACCTCAGAAACCTGGAATGCCAGAGGCATTCCCCATAGTGACCCCTAGGGGACGCAGCACAAGTTCCCTTTCGAAAGGGAACTTTATTCAATTTTATTGCAATTAATTATTTTTTATTCGATTAACAGCACTAATTTAAATATTGAATTAAATGTATGTAGACTAATTGTGAATGCAGTGTAAATACAACCCCATTTCCAGAAAAGTTGGGACATTTTGTAAAATGCAATAAAATCAAAAATCTGTGGTTTGTTAATTTAAACTTTAAACTTTATTTAAACATTTAAAGGGGTGGTTCATTGCTATTTCACTTTTTTTAACTTTAGTTAGTGTGTAATGTTGCTGCTTGAGCATAAACAGTATCTGCAAAGTTACAGCACTGAAAGTCAATGCAAACGGAGATATGGTCTTTTAAAGTTATGGCAGTTTAATGCCTACAAAAACGACCGGTTTGGACTACAACAAGCTTCTTCCTGGGTTGGTGACATCATAAATCCTGCAATTAACAAAAACACTGCCCACGGGAACACGCAGAAAAGTGGGGGAGGCCATGTTGCGTGCATACAAGTCTTCTTCCTAGGGACGCTGGACTTCAGGAACAATTTTTTTTTTTTTTTTTTTTAATTTATGTTTAATTCTGTTCCTGACAATTATAATGCTAATTTAGCTGTCTGTGCTGGATTTGCACAAAGGCTATTACTGAAAGATGAAGCAGTTCCCACTTAAAAGCAGAAGCTGCTGTTTATGGGCCCCAACCTGTAAGTATGTTTTATTTTTTTATAAAGTTATATAGTTTCTGGGACGTAAACAAAGACCGGTTTGGCTTCTATTTCATACTTCTCCAACAAACGCCTACAAACACCAACAAACTTCTATGTAATCACACCAGCGAACTTCTGTTGGTGTTTGTTGGCATTTCTGTTATCAGTGTACAGCATTGTTTCATTACGGCTTTTATGTTGTGTTTACCCACATGCTCGTTCATGCTAAAAATTAAACAATACCTTTACAAAAATGCTACTACTCAGTCATGTATTCAGCTACAGTAAAGCTTTAAACAGAGTGACAGCATATCTGAACACTTTGACACAAATACAAACAAAAATACTTAACATTCATAAATGTCCGTTAAAAGCAGTGCTTACAGAGGTTCTGCTTGACCCTCTTCATCATTACTGCTATCTGGGTCTGATTCTGGCTCAAATTGATACGGCAATATTGATGCCATTATTTACATTTCCACCGAAGCAAAGACTGGACTTTGACCAAATGGTAAGGGGCGTGGCGTTTCCGGACAATGTGAATCGTGACAACGTATTCCGGACAGCAAATCGCAATACACAGGGCCAGCTAAACAATCTCAGTCCATTGTGTATTTCTGAGGGAGGGGCTTCATAGAACCAGGAACTTAACAGAGCGTTTTTGGGAGAAGGGAAACAGCGGTGTAAAATAAAGGTAAAATATATGAAAAATATGGCGTTTTTTTTTTTAAACGAAGCATTAAGACGTTAAACTGCGCCCCATAAACACAATCAAGCCTAGAAAAAAAAACAGTGAACCACCCCTTTAGTTAGTTAAATAAAGTTTAAAGACTTAAAGTATAAAGAAAATATTTCCATTGTTTTCACTGACCAACTTAAGTGTAACTTAAGACCAGCTTTTGTGAATATAAATGTTTTTTGATTTTGATGGCTGCAACATGCTAAAAAAATTGGGACAGAGGCATGTTTACCAGAAGTTAAAAATGTATATGCATTTAAGCTGTAAACAGAAATATCAGTAGTGAATGAGCTGCTTTTGGAGCCCTTTTCCCATGACATGCTACATTTTAATGTTTTAATGCTGGATTGCTTGATTGTGTATGCACATTGTCTATGTCTCCATCATCTAACACACCTGATTCAACTCAGCAGCTCATTTGTAGAGACCGCAAGACCTGAAGTGGGTGTCCGATATGAGAGACATGTGAAATGTGCAGTGGTGGGCTTCCAGGACAGGTTTGAAATCCCCTGTCCTGCTGTACATTATGCATCTCTTCCGATCTCAATGAACATTAAATGCACTAGTATTCAAAAAGCTAGGTGTCTGTCTCCGTTTTTCCTGCACAAAAACCCTGTTTGAAACAGCCTAACCAGTCAAATGACTGAGAACTAATGCTGAGGTCTGAGCATGTCCTAATATGAGCACATTGGTATGAATGAGGCTTGTGCGAATATCATATGTTTCTATGCTTCTACCTTTTCAGCACATCCCTTGTAGCAAATCAGCATGCAGTATAACTGGTTGCCATGACAACTTCACATGCAGAATCAAGCTCAAATGGATCAGTTGTCGTGTTTAAGGGTCATTCTACAGAATTATAATTATAGATTATTTCGATCAGGTGATAAAGCAGAAGCGATGTATGCCCCATTTATAAGTACATCTGTTCATATACTCTATATAATTCATTGAATGATTTTCTTTCCACATGCTTTTATGAGAATGATGGTTTTTGCTGTGTGTAACATTAGGGATACAAAAGATCAAGCCAGAGCACAACAAATCGAGCACATCTTTCTGTTACTCTTCTTTGTTGTAAAAGTCAGATGTATCCAAGTATATGTTCAAATAAAGATTTTGCCAGATTTTGCAAGAAATGTCTCAGGTTACGTATGTAACCATGGTTCCCTGAGAACAGGGAACGAGACACTGCATCCTAGAACGCATATGGGGAAACGCCCTCACGTGACAGGTGTCTGAAGTGAAAGTGGAATCACGCCAATCCTACTGGCCGGCAACAGCCTATGATGTCATACTAGTGCGACCAGACAGTATATAAAGGGCGCCTAGGAAACATGACATCCGCTATTCATCTGAAGTGACTGTAGCAGGCAACCCAGAAGCATGGCAGGGAGACACAGTGTCTCGTTCCCTGTTCTCAGGGAACCATGGTTACATACGTAACCTGAGATGTTCCCTTTCGAAAGGGAACTCGCACTGCGTCCTAGAACGCATATGAGGAACGGAATACCCACGCCGCCATGCTGAGGTGAGTGCATGCCAAAATGGCTGAGAAGAGAGCCAAGCACTCAACCCCTGGTCAGAGGCTGTCAGTGATATAACTCCCATAATAATGGCCACCGCCCAAGCTAAAAAGCCTCAAAGGCTGCATTTACACTGGCACAAAAAATCCAATCTTTTGCTTACATCTGACACAGATCGGAATTAGTTGCACACGTGTAAACACAAAAATCCACATGAGATCCGATTTATTCGCATCTGATCTGAGCCACTTCCAAATGTGGTTTTAAATCAGATACATATCCGATCTCTGGACATGCGACCTACGTCTAAACACGCATATCCGATTCCCATTGGAATTCCAAGCCACTACAAGGCGAGGGCGACACGTTTGCTCACTAAAAGGTAGCTTTAATGTTGTATTATGAAGCAGACGTGCTTGTATGCACTCACACTAAAAATTCGCAGCTTTATTATTGAGGTGGGAACTTCATAGCCTATGTCTAACGTTATTTATTTTTCTAGAAAGAAATTGCGCACACACACATACATTCAGCAGCTGAATTTCAACCTTTGCCCGGTTAATTTGAAAAAAGACCGCCGTGTTGTTGTTTTTCTTATAAGCCAAAAGCTTCACTGTAGCTACTCTCTCTCTCTCTCTCTCTCTCTCTCCCTAGCTCGCTCGAATTCATTCAAAAAAATGGAATCCTAAAACTAATAACTGTAGATAAAATATCAGGCACAAATTACCTTTATTTTCCGGTCTATATCCATTTAGTCAGATTTTGCGCTGCAATACATCCATGACACTGACAGCTGTTAACTTATCCATTCTGACAGGTAATCATGGCCACTCAACATGAAATATATAAATAATTTTAATAGCACGGCCATTAAAAACCCGAGGGTCTACTATGTGCATGTAAAACTATCAATGACAATCATTTTGGGGCAGGAAGTAATGTAAACACAGATATCGGATAACAGTCGCGTCTAAAGTGAATGTAAACACACTGGCCAAAAAATCGGATATGGTCAAAAGATCAGATCTGTGCATTAAGACTTGCAGTGTAAATGCAGCCACAGAGGCCTCCACAGAGTGAAAGCCTACCAAGGCCGCTCAAAGGCTTGGAACCAGCAACTTCAAAGAAGGGGTCCCTTTAAGGGAGAATGGCCAGAGTACCACAAGGACTCTGGCCCGTCACTACTAGGGGGACAAAAGATCAACCCTGAAGGCCACCAGGGAGGCCGAACCGGCCCAGAGAAGGGCTAGTCAAGCCAACAACCTGTCTGAAAGAACAGAATCTCTGCAAACTTCAACAAAGAGGAAGAAACCTTGTGAGAAGAACTGCAAAAAAGGCAGTAACAACTCACCGGACCAGAGATGGGCATCCCTGGGAGTAGAGCTCAGCAAATAGCCAGAAACCCTGAAAGAGGGGAGCAGTCTACTCAACCTAGAATCTACAGAGTGAAAGAGAAACACTCTGGAGGCTGAGTACTCTTAGCTAAGCCAGGCGAGGAACAGAGACTGGAGTATAGTAGGAGACAGAGAGTACTCCTAGCATATAAACCGAACTCAAACAGCAAGAGAGTATCAACAGCTTAACAACCGATCCTTCAGGGCGAACTAAAAAGTCCTTCTACCTTCCGATTGACCTTCGGGAGCCAATTCTAATGACCCAAGGATAAGGGGAGAACTGAGCTCAACCGGAACGAGCAAAACCAAGCCTAGCAATAAAGAGCTGTGAAACAGCACCAGAATTGGTGAGGATTCCCAGAAAAACCCTAGGGAATCTGAACAGCTCAGAGATGGAGGTAACAGGAAGAGAAACTTACAACATCTACATAACACACCCGAAGAGCCAACTACTTAGACGTGAGAAAAGAATTGCCAGCTTGGAACACTGGTTTGCATGGCAAACACAAGCCGTGTGCTCAGCATATCGCCCATCAACCCTTCAAAGAGGGGAGAACAACATAACGCTACCAGAATGGCAAGGAGGCCTCAAGCAGGGCCTACTACTCCCAGGAAACATGGCTGCGGGCCCGAGTTGCCAATGCTAAAGCTCTAGGGGAGCGAATTTCAGAACCAGTGAGGGAGAAAGAACGCATTCGCCCCGAGCAGTTAGGTGTAAAGCATGCATGGGGCATAGAGCTTGAAATAGAAAAAGAGATTCAGAGGATCCTAAGAGACTCAAAGGAGCTGGCTCCATATAAATAGCGGCCTCCACAGGAAAGAACCAAAGGAGGCCGACCATTTAAACAAATACTTGAAACAATCAAGGGGCCACTCACAATGAGACTACCAAGCTCAGAGAGCGGAGGCTTCAGCCAAAAAGCGCACTCTCTAAAACGAGAGGAAGCACGGAGCAAAAGCTCACTGCTTGTCACTGAGCTAATGCTAAACACCAGGGAACACATACTCAGACATTGCTAAAATACAGTAGAAATGGAGCAAAGAAATAAAGAAGAGGAGGCCGCAGGGCCTACTACTCGCATTGTTAGCCTAATGCAGAAGGCGGGCTCCCGACCAGAAGTAACCCTGATGAGAGGGGAGGCAAACATGAACTGAGCGACTAGCAAGGGAGGCTAAAAAGAAGCAGCCAACACCAACAGCTAAAATAGTCAGAACAGGATGACAACGCTTGCCTAGGTCGGGACAGAGGCGGCCCCAGAGGAGGGCCGACCTCTGAACATGACTTCACTGAGGCTCAGTGGAGACTAAAACCCAAAGTAAATACACGAAACTTGGGCGCCTACCAGGAGAAAAATTCTAATTACAGAAAAACACTAGCACTCAGCGGGGCAGTGGTTTGAACCTAGCGACTCTACGAAGAGGAGGCTGAAAAATATAAAAAACCCCAAGGTGGGAACTTCCGGTTGGAGCGAGGCGTGTGATGGCAGCATAAAACTATAGCTCCCGGTCATTGAGTTGAAAAAGCCCTTATACTCAGAAACTTTCCAATTCAAATAAGAGAAACGACTATAAAATGAGTGGGGCAAAGCCTAAAAAAGGATTTGTGAAACAAAAAAAAGCGGAGGAGTGTAACGAGATGGTTAATGACGACGACAAATCTGCACCGGAGAAAGATGCCGCAGAAACTTTACGAGCTCTGCGGGCACTCAGCAAAGATATCACCAACCTAAAAACAGAGTTGAGAAAAGAATTTAGCCAATTCAAGGAAGAGTTTAGGGAGGATATTAAAACTGAAGCTGAAAAACTGAAAAGAGACATAAACCAGAGGCTGCAAGATATTGCCGAGGATATTCAGTCACATAGCACAAGGTTAGATGAGACGGAGGAATGAATTACTGGACTCGAATCTGAGAACCTTGAACTGAAAGACATGCTACTTCATGCTTTGAAGGAACAAAGGATGATGCAGGGCAAGATCACGGATCTCGAAGGTCGATCGCGGCCTACTAAAAACAGACCTTTCGCTGGATGGCGATCTAGACCTGCAGATACAGAGAGCACATAGGTCTCTAGGCCCGAGACCTCAGAACGATGCCACCTCGAGATTGATCATCGTCAATTTCCTGCAGTACATTACTAAAGATCTTGTCCTGCGTGCAACATGGGGAAAAGAAATATGATACAAGGGCAGACCAATTTTTTTGCACAGGATTATCCAGTGGAAATTAAAGCAAAGCTCAAGGAATACAGAGAAATTAAAAGAGTCCTTAAAGAGAACAAAATTTGATTCCAGACCCCTTACCCTGCCAAGATGCGAATCCATTGGGAGACAGGACCTCAGCTTTATGACAGTGCAGCGGTGGCAGCAAAGGACGTGAACAAGAGAGGTATGCTGTGGACTTGACGGGGATAGCTGAAGGATCTGAACACCCATGGGAAGAAAGGCTGACGCGTGTAAGGACTGAGGACGAGCCAGACAAATGAATCATTCAGATGATTCTTTCAAAACATAATTCCAGAAACCCAAACTCAGAGAATCTAATTTTTGGCTCCAGTCCATCTACAGAACAACCCCCTTTCTAGGTACTTTTATGACACCCATGCTTCCTGACTGAAGGAGAGGTGACAAACTTAAGCTATTTGTGACAAAACAAATGGTCACCAGAAGATAAAGAGTCTTTGATCTCCAGATCAAAAGAGACAGAGAGACAATGCAGACCTGTTTCTCTGAGTGACCTAACTTTACAGAAAAACCCACAAAGACTGTTCTACAACTAAAACTGCATCAAATTGTTCTAAACAATTTAAAATGGACTTATCAAACATCTTTCAACTGCATACATTTTATATCATGTCCACACATACTACCTGTAACCAGTTATGCTTTAGAACACCCACAATTCATGTAAATGTTATAACTTTTGAATGTTTGATTGAAAGTATGCCTTATTTGGAATGAATTTAAATCTCTAATGTATGTTTAAATCATGGCTTGAATGAAATCTGTGTAAAATGTATCATATTCCATTTAATAGAAATTTTGTCTAAAACGGTACTCTCTGCTGAAGCCGGCAATTCCAGAGACCGGAGATAACACTTATTTTATGACTGGGGGCAGAGAAAAGCCACCTTTTGAAACAAGACGATATCTGATTGGCCAGAACTCCTCTCAGAGGTGGGACAAACACCTAAGTTTAAATAGTCACATCAAGACAAAGAACTAGTTTTCGAGGCAGTAAGTAACGTAACAATGGAGTAACAAGAAGAACAAAATGAAGAAAAGACTAAGCTGACAAAGGACAGACAAGCAGCTCATTCAAGCCATCCAACTTTCACTCACTTTTCTTTTCTTTTACTTAGTTTTCTTTTCCGTTGAGAGTCTCGTGTTCTAAGTTTTGCCGCAAAGTTTAACCAACGATTTTTGCCGCCTCAACTTTAACTCCAGCCACAACAAAGAGACTTCCTTTCATTTTGCCAGCACGCTCAAACAGGATTGGTTTTTACCTAACACAATCCAGACCTGAAAAGTCCCTGCAACAAATCATCGACTCGGAAAAAAAAATCCCTCTTTCCCAAGCCGAGGACGCTGACAAGGAGTTTTCCCATTTAAGCCTATAAGCAAGTACCTCCAGATTCTAGGTTCATCATATCACTCTCGCTCTCTTAAAACTCTTTCTCTCTCATTTCCTTTCTTCCTGCAATGTGTATGAATGTTTGTGTGTGTGTGTGTTTGTGTTTGTGTTAGATTAGTTTGTATTAGAATAAATCAAGTCTCTTGTAGATTTTAAAAGAAAGTGTCTTGTATTATGTGCTTGTAAAATTTAATGTCTTAAACTGTCGATTTTAAAGTTACCGGTCTCTAGTCAGTGTTTTCACGATAGTTGCTCAGTCGTAAACTAAATTGCTCTTTATAATTCCCTATAAATTATTTCACTTGAGCTAATTTTGGTCCTATCCTTACACGCGACATACCCAGTGGCAGAAAGTAAGAAGAACCGCTCACAATCGCATTCGAGAGAAGCTCCGGAGCTTCCAGAGACAACATCAGATTAATAATTGAACGGACATTATTGAGCTGAGTTCTGAAGAGGTATGCAGACTTTTGGTGGACTGAATATATTTAATTTTGAGTCAGAACTCTATATTACTAATCTTACGAGTCTTTATGCTTATGATATCATTGAACTATATAAGGCGATAACTGGACATTTGAGAAAACTGACCGAGGACTGTCATTTGACATGATTGGTGCTATACTATTAAGGGAGACAATCCCCCATTTAGGTGATAGTGAGGGTCCCCAACCAGTAGTAGGACTAGATCGGAATTGGGATTTATTAGGTCATGTTTGGACCTTGATCGTGGAAGTCATTGTTCTTGTGTGTTCGGTTTTATTTCAGTTATATGTTCGTTCTAAAGGTTGCCAGCATTTATTATTGAACTCTAAATCGATATGCAGTGATATGTTAAAATCGCATCATTAAATGTAAATGGGTTAAATAACCCAGTTAAAAGGAGTAAGGTAATAGCCAAGTTGAAACGTGAAAAGAGCCAGGTTATATTTTTGCAAGAAACTCAAGATCTCTCTCCATCTGAACATGATAAACTGAAAAAGTACAGGTACAGACAAACGTTTTACAGTTCTTTTAAAAAGTTTAACAAAAGGGGTGTTTCCATATTAATACATAATTCTTTAGATTTCAATTTGTTGAAAGAGATATCAGACAAAGAAGGCCGATATGTTTTGGTTCATGGAAAATTGGATCAGCATCTGGTTACACTAGTAAATGTTTATGCACCTCCTGGAAGTAAAACAGCTTTTTTCAACACAATTTTTGATCTTGTGGTCACAGAGTCTCAAGGAATAATGACATGCGGTAGTGACTTCAATATTGTTCTTAACCGGCAATTAGATTCATCCAACAGACAACACAATCAAAAAAATTTAGGAATTCATTAGAAGATCTGGGATTAATAGATGTCTGGAGAGACCTTCATCCTTTAGAATGTAAATATTCTCATTATTCAGCACCCCATGGTGTATAGAGTAGGATAGATTATTTTTTTATGTTTAATAAGGACAGACACAGGGTAAGAGACTGTACAATAGGAGCGTCAGATATATCAGGCCATGCAACAATATGTCTCAGTCTAAACTTGTATGATAAATTCACGGATAAAATATGGAGGCTTCAATCAGAAATTAAAATATATATGGAAAACAATGATAATGGGGAAGTAAGTCCCTCAATATTATGGGATGCAGCCAAGGCAGTGTTAAGGGGTAAAATCATCTCCATTACCACAGCCCTTAAGAAGGCAAGAGAACTTCGTTTTAAGAATCTTGAGGATAAATTACAGTGTCTAACAGAACAACATGCAATTAGCAATGATTCCCAGATTCTGAAGCAGATTAAAGATATTAAAAATAAGATAAATTATATTTACAAGGAGGATATAGAGAAATTAAAAATTCTAAAACAAACTTTTTATGAAACAGGTGTGAAAGCAACTAAAAGATTAGCATGGAAACTCAAAAAACAACAATAAAAGGCAACAATCTATAAGATACAGGATCCTGTCTCAGGACGCATGCTGTATAACCTGGATAAGATTAAAGAGGCATTTGAATTATACTACAAATCCCTATATTCACAACAGACACAGGTAAATAGTGATTCAATTAAAATATTTTTAGACTCTCTCGACCTCCCTTCTATTGGACTGCATCAAAATAACCTTTTAACAAAAGAAATTACACAGGAGGAACTAGATATGGCATTAACTAATCTTAAGAATAATAAAATGCCTGGTAATGATGGTTTGCCTTCAGAGTGGTTCAAAACATTTAGAAGAGAGATTTCACCACTTCTTATTTCATAATTTAATTGGACCCTTAAAGAAGCAGTTATTCCGCCTTCTTGGAGAGAAGCGATTATCTCAATTATACCCAAAGAAGGAAAGGACAAAACCCTGTGTAGTTCATATAGACCAATATCAGTTTTGAATGTAGACTACAAGTTATTTGCCTCCATTTTAACAAAAAGACTTGAGATGTTTCTGCCTGATTTGATAGATGTAGATCAAACGGATTATTAGAGGACATCAAACTCATGATAATATTAGAAGAATACTTCACATAATACAACAAATCAAAAAAGATCATACTAAAGCAACTTTAATTAGCCTGAACGCGGAAAAGGCATTTGATTGTGTGAATTGGGTATATTTATTTCAGGTTCTATTGAGGTTTGGCTTTTCAGAAAACTCAGTTGTAAGTTTCCAATCCCTGTATTTCAGACCCGAAGCTAGGATTAAAATAAATGGTGGCCTTACTAAAAAGATAAACTTGGAAAGGGGAACACGACAGGGATGTCCTCTTTCTACCTTATTATTTGCAATTTATATTGAGCCTCTGGCCCAGGCAATAAGGGAAAGTAATACAATTGGAGGGATTACTGTCAATAAAGTAGAACATAAAATTGCGTTATATATGGCGATGTGTTAATTTATCTTTCTAATCCAGACATATCACTTCTTAAGATATTTGATTTTCTTGAAGAGTATGGATGATTCTCGGGGTATAAACTAAACATAAAGAAAACTCAAATGTTGTCATTTGGTTTCAGTCCAATAAAAGAACTTAGACAAAGATTAAATATTAATTGGAATCAAAAATCAATTAAGTATCTGGGTGTATGGTATAACTCAAGATTTAACAAAGTTATATAAAAAGAACTATAATATAATCAATAGAAAAATTAAAGAACATCTTAAGCGTTGGTCTTCTCTACCACACCTGGATTTTAGTTCAAGAATTGAAAGTATAAAAATGAATGTACTATTATATCTCTTCCAATCTCTCCCTGTGGAAATACCACCTAAACAGTTTCAAGAATGGGATAAACAAATCTTGAGATTCATTTGGAATGGAAGCAAACCAAGAATTAGATATAAAACATTGCAATTGGATAAAAGTAAGGGTGGCATGTCACTCCCCAGTTTGAAAGATTATTATTATGCTGCCCATCTGAGACCGTCTGTGTGATTTAAAGGTGGAGACAAAGTGGAAGGAAATAGAAAATGAGTTTCAAGGGATACCAGTTCAAGCTCTAATAGGTAAAAAATCTCATTTTCAAAACCAAATCCAAAATGTTGATCCAATAACACAATTTACTTTAAAAATGTGGTTTACTATGGTAAAGGAACTTCACTTGGAGAAACAAATCCGGATTTTAAACCAGGGACAATGGATCATAGGTTTACGCAATGGACTTATCTAGGAATTTCTGCACTCTGTACAATTATAAACAATGGCAATATGGAGAGTTTTCAAACTTTAAAAGACAAGTTTGGTCTTGTAAATCAAGACCTCTTTAGATATTTACAGGTTCGTCAGTATTATTTGAAAGAAATAAAGGACAATGCTGAGATTAATCAGAGTGTGCAGGTTATCATACAGGCATATAAGAAAGGTACAAGTAAGGCTATCCAAATTATATAAAGCGATAAGTAATTCAAGGAATCATTCAATAGAATATATAAGATTAAAATGGGAAAAAGAGGTTGGAATTTTCTTATTACCTGATCAATGGAATAAAATATGTACTAATCCACATACCTCAACAAACTCAAGAATATAGCATGAGTTTTGTTGGAAAAATCGGACTCGTTTTGTTATCACACCAAGACTTAAGGAATTAAAAAACAAGAACCTCTCACCCATGCTGGAGGAACTGTGGGGTAGAAACAGCCCATCATACACATATTTTTTGGCAATGTCCAAAGGTGAATGGTTTTTGGGAAGCTGTATGCTCTACTATTAATAGTGTTTTCACTCTACATATTCCAAAGTCATTTTCTGTTTTATATTTGGGAGATATTCCAGATGAGGTTGGACAAGATGACAAATATTTATTTAAGATTTTACTGGCAACAAGTAAAAAGGCAATAACCCGGAAATGGTACAAAGTAGACCCACCTACAAGAGTAGACTGGTTTAAAATAGTAACAGAGGTTAGAGAAATGGAAAAAAAAAAAAAAATCACATATATACTTCGGCTGCAAATGCTAATTTTTGAGAACAAATGGAGGAAATGGATAACATGTCCATCTGTGGTTTAGATGATTGTATATGTAAAGTGTATATAAATGTTTACGGATATAATGTTCTGGTGAATTGACTAAAGGTTTACATGTACTTTATGACAACTTTTTTCCGTAAAGTTTATATGTAATGTATGGCAACCTTTGAAATACCCTTCCATTTTCCTTTTTTTTTTTTTCCCCTTTGTGTTGTTCTGTTTTCAACAACAACAAAAAAACTAATAAAAAAAATAAGTTTAAAAAAAAAAAAAAAAAAAAAACAAGGTGGCCAAATGGCCAACGCAGGAAGGAGAAA
The DNA here is from genome assembly GCF_019924925.1 of Ctenopharyngodon idella. Lineage (NCBI taxonomy): Eukaryota > Metazoa > Chordata > Actinopteri > Cypriniformes > Xenocyprididae > Ctenopharyngodon > Ctenopharyngodon idella. The sequence continues at coordinate 50,252,640 of NC_067222.1, forward strand.
CAGCCTGAAGCTCAGAGAGTGGAGGCCCCTTAAAAATTATAATAAAGAGGGCCAACACACTCAGGAATGTCAAGGCAGCCTAAGAAAAAGGCCGACGCTTAAGACAACACCAAGCTGGACTGAGCGAAAACCACCACTCAACAGGTCATGTTAGGAACTGGAGCTCAAGGGAGCGGAGTTTCAAATAGAACTGCATCGCTGGAACCTAAAGGAAGTGGCTGAAATAGGCCAGAAGGCCTACACAAAAAGAACTAAACTGAAAAGTCAACCTGTATAGGAGGATTCAGAAGTAAAAGGCAGCTAGATGATAAAATAGCTTGCCAATCCGTTCTAAGAAAATACTCGCTAGAAACTTCAACACACTCTGAAAGAGAGGAAGCAAATAGCAAGGATGTGAAAAGACAGCCTTCCATAGAGCTCCAGGGCCCTAGCCCCAATGAAAAGTACAAAATAAAAGCCCCCCCAGCCTAGAGCAGCGAGCCGCGGTCACTGCAAAATAAGAAAATCCCATAGCGGGGCAGTGACCTGCAAAGCTCACCAAGACCAACAAGAGCAGGGGCTGAATGTAAAATTAGCCTGCCATACTCTTATCAGTCTAAAAACGGCTGTACTCGAATCAAGCACTAAGCCGGACCCTCAGAAGGAGTTCCAGAATGTGAACAAACTCATCATCGGGCCCAGGCTTCAGGCCTGATGTCAGAGCATGTGCGGGGAAGATGGAAGGGTACAGGGGGACAGGAGAAAAAGGAGGAGAGGAAGATGGAAAACCCCTCACGAGAGAGGGAACACTCAGTGGCGCTCAGCGCGCCGGCTTTGTATCACCTCTCTCAGATCCTGCTTTTTGTTCCTGGCATCGCGCCTTCTCTGAGACCTGCTCCTTTGAGGAGGAGGTGCTTGAGCGGCGACACTAGACCTCTGGCCCTGCCTATGATCCTCAGACCATGATGGGCCAGGTCCCCCTGCGTGCAGATTCGGACCGGCGCGGTATACAGGACTTAAATGCTACCAAGCGTGCCCTCGCCTCCCTAAACTTCCAGACCACCGCCTCGACTGAAGTCCCGAAAAGTTCAAGCGGCGAGGCCGGCGCATCGAGGAGAAAACCCTTCTCTTTCTCCCTGATGTCAGCCAGGTTCACCCACAGGTGTCTCTCCGTTGCCACCATCACCACCATCGATCGACCGATCGCGGCAGCAGTTTGTTTGGTGGCGCGGAGAGCCAGGTCTGTGGTGCGGCGCAGCTCAGCCACCGCATCAGGGGAAAGACCCTGGCCCAAATATTTCAACAGGTCGGCTTGATATAGTATGCAGTGCTGACCTGCAGCCGCGTATGCCCTGCCATTCAACCGTGAAGTTGTTTTTAATGGTCTAGTAGGCAGGGCCTACGGGAGTTGGAGGAGTATGGCCGGAAAGAAAGCGGTCGTCTAGCCTCCCACGAACCACTTCTTCCCGAGCGCGCCCACGGCAGTTTTAATCTGCCCAAGGTGCGCTCCATAACATCCAATAACTCAACATACGTGGGGCAGGATGGTCGCACGGGCTCAGATGCAACACTTTCACTGCCCTCCACAAACAACAACTGCTCTTCAGTATGGCTTGGAGCCAAAAGAGCACTGTCTGCTGAACCAGAGGATGCCAGAGAAATGGCATCCTCATCGAGCAGATCGCTCTCGTGAGCCGCCTTTTTCAAACTTTTCAGCGAGCTCCACCTACGAGCCCCATGACATGAGTCTCCTCTCGGCCTCAGCACGAGCAGGACCCGAGCCACCAGGTGCAGATGCCTGTCCCTCTTCCCTCAAGAAGATTGACAGGTGAGAGCGGAGCAGACGCTCACAATGAACGCAGATAGATCCCTCGAGAACTGATCGCGTGTGCTCGTCACCCAGGCAGTGAACGCACAGGTCGTGTGTGTCATCAGGTGTCAGATATCTCGGACACGGATTGGCACAACGCTTAAAACGCTTCTCAGACATGATAACAAAGGTTATTACCTTGCAAAAATCACAACAGACAAAACAGTCACTGAAGACGAAAAGAGGATGTCATGTTTCCTAGGCGCCCTTTATATACTGTCTGGTCGCACTAGTATGACGTCATAGGCTGTCGCCGGCCAATAGGATTGGCGTGATTCCACTTTCACTTCAGACACCGGTCATGCGAGGGCGTTTCCCCATATGCGTTCTAGGACGCAATGCGAGTTCCCTTTCGAAAGGTAACTGCAAGATTTTGATTTTTAACATTTGCTTGCATCAATTCATGTTTTTTTTGTATGTTTAAGAAAATATATATACACAATTATGTCTGCACACTGAGGATGGATATATAATTTGCAAGTTATGCAAATGCAATTTACATTAAAGCTCTAATTGTCATATTATTGATTTCTGTGAAGCTGCTTTGAGATCATGTGCATTAAGAAAAGTACCATATATAAAAATTATTTTATTTAAAATTTATATAGATCTTGCTAAAGGAAATTCAGCAAGCTTTAAAGTTTAACTTTCTTTAAATAAAACCTTTGTGAGAAGTGAGCTGGCACTGAATTTTTTCAATAGTATTTATATATGGTATTCAGTGTCTTCCTTTTGATATAGCATATGGTTAAAATGTTCAGTTTTACCTCAACATAATCAATGGGGGCAAATTGAGCCAAAAAACAACTTATTTATTTTTTGGAAAGTCATATTAAGGAAAAAAGTTTTCAACGCTCAAGCTTGAGATGCTTGACAAAGTCTTTTTTACTGCCCTGGAAATTCAAAAGTATCTTTGTCTTCTGGTCTCTCTCCTCTTGATTTGTGTTTAATGCACAAAAGAACAACTGTTAAGAACATATCTCAGCTGCTCAGAATTCTTTTATTTGTTCTTGTATTTTAACTACTTAAAATTCAAATATTGTAATATGCTCAAATATTTTATTATTACTTTAACAGAACTATGATCATAGAAGGAATCCTGTCTTAATACAATAATATTGCATATCATTACTTTCTATGGTCTTTACCTAGCTATTAAATGGTTAGTTCACCCAAAAATGAACCACTAATTCGAAACAAAATTTTCGTAAAGCTTCAAAGCTTCATGAAGCAGTGTTTTGAAATTGCCCATCACTAGATATTGTTGAATAAAGTCGCTATTTTGTTTTTTTGGCACACAAAAAGTATTCTCGTTGCTTCATAACATTAAGGTTGAAGCACTGTAGTCACATGAACTGTTTTAAATGTTTTTAGTACCTTTCTGGGCATTTGAAAGCGTAAATTAACGAAGGTCTTACAGGTGTGGAACGAAATAATGACCTTAATGATGTAATTAATGACTGAATTTTCATTTTTGGGTGAACTAACACTTTAATCCTCATAATGTGTTTGTTTCTTGTTTACACTCATGGTGTTTGGGGGTCAATTTGACCCCAAATATTTATAGAGTGACTGTATAAAAAATATATATATCTTTTTTTTTGTTTGTTTGTTTACATCTCATCTATACATTTATGATGTGTTTTGGGGGATATGAAGTACTTTTTTTTTTTACCTATTTACGGCAAAATTCCTCAGCTACACCATTAAGGCCAAAGTATACTTAGGTCATCCACATCCACGCACCGTATGCATTATGTAATTTTCGTCATCAGGACAGTTTGACTTACAACAGCGCATGCGCAAGATAAAGACGGCAGAAATGTAAAAGTCCACTAGGTGGCAATACGCAAAGCACTGTGTGCAGTTGTCGAAGAAGAGTGCAGAAGAGTGATACAAAACCGACACGCTTTAAGCAGGAGGAAGAAAACACTACAATGGACACTACAGTGCTGCCCTCTGATGTCTGGTAGAGTAAAAAAAAAAACACAATTGTACTGCGCATGTGTGATCAGCTCTGGCCAATACTGAGCCGGCATTCTGACGTAAACACGGAAGCCTTCACTGTGCTTACAACAGCATTAGGATAATGACAGGGAAGAGAAGAGTTTGTTGATTAAAGTTGTTATATTGTTTTGTTTTTGCGCACAAAAAGTATTCTCGTCAAAAAGTATATTCGTAAAGCTTCGAAGCTTCATGAAGCAGTGTTTTGAAATTGCCCATCACTAGATATTGTTGAATAAAGTCGTTATTTTGTTTTTTTGGCACACAAAAAGTATTCTCGTCACTTCATAACATTAAGGTTTAACCACTGTAGTCACATGAACTGTTTTAAATGTTTTTAGTACCTTTCTGGGCATTTGAAAGCGTAAATTAACAAAGGTCTTACAGGTGTGGAATGAAATAATGACCTTAATGATGTAATTAATGACAGAATTTAGATTTTTGGGTGAACTAACTCTTTAATCCTCATAATGTGTTTGTTTCTTGTTTACACTCATGGTGTTTGGGGGTCAATTTGTCCCCAAATATTTATAGAGTGATTGTATAAAAAAATATACATTTTAATAATATTATTATTTTAATGATTATATATCTTTTTTTGTTTGTTTGTTTGTTTACATCTCATCTATATATTTATGATGTGTTTTGGGGGATATGAAGTACTTTTTTTTTACCTATCACTGTGCTTACAACAGCGTTAGGATAATGACAGGGAAGAGAAGAGATTGTTGATTAAAGTCGTTATTTTGTTTTGTTTTTGTGCACAAAAAGTATTCTCGTCTCTTCATAACATTAAGGTTGAACCACTGCAGTCACGTCGACTCTTTAATGATATCTTTACTACCTTTCTGGACCTTGAAAGTGGCGATTATATTACTGTCTATGGATGAGACATATATCTCTTGGATTTCATCACAAATATCTTAATTTGTGTTCTGAAGATGAACAAAGATCTTATGGGTGTTGAACGACATGAGGGTGAGTAATTAAAGACAGACATTTTTGGGTGAACTAACCCTTTAAAGCGTTTTTTGAACTACATTTTCAAAAACACTGATTCACTCAATGATAGATGTAATGAAACAAGCTGTTGAAATCATTTTAACCTTGAGTGCCACTTTAAAAGGCTTAGCAGACCAGCAATGCATTGCTGGGGTAACGCTGAAGCTGATGCTTCACTTCATAGAGATCAATGGTACTGATTCAACTGACACCATTCATTGGAAATCCGCTTAAACGTTAAAAGGATGCTAAGACAGAGATTTCACTTTCCTTGGACATGACAACCTTTTTTAACAAATATAAATGACTTACCCTAAAGGACAGATGCAGGTTATCGCATGCGATCAGTCAATCTCTCTCTCATTCACTGTCTGTTTAGGCTTGTTAAATGCTACGAAGCCTCTGTACAAATCACCATGGTACACATTGTTATCATTACAAACTTATTTAATATTTGGCACACATACATGAAGTAAAAAGACGAGAAGTGCATAACCTTACAAAAGATAATTCACAAATATCGTGGGAACTCTACTCTGCGTTTGAATAACGCTTTGGGGAACGTCATCACGTGAACCGGTGTCTGAAAGCAATTGTCAAATCTCACCAATCCTATTGGCCGGTGACAGCCTATGACATCATCATAGCGCAACCTGGAAGTATATAAGGAGCGCCTAGAGAACCAGTCAGTATCTCATCGTCTTCAGGGACTGTTTTGTCTGATTGCGATTGCTTCGAATCTGGTAAGAGAATTTACTATGTCTGACAAACGTTTCAGAAAGCATGTGCATCCGTGTCCCATAGTGTGGACATTTGATCACACACATAACGTTGTCTTTTATGAGAACAAAAGAGCATGTACAGGCAGTGTCTGTTTGTTATTGTGAGTGTGTTTTACTTGTAAAATGCTCCACTCTCTTCTGGTCTTTTCCTCGAGAGGAGAAGGACCAGCAGCTGCACCTAATGGTTCGGGTCTTACTTTTGCTGAGGCAGAGTAGAGACTAGATCAAGGGGTTTTCAACTGGAGCTTGCTGAAGAGTTGAAGGGGTGAAATTCCCCGCGACCCTCGACAGCTGACGGGAGAGAGCTGTGTGATTACGATGATGTGTTGTCTATGACATCGTTAGATTCAGCAGCAGTTGCGCTTCTTGCTCTAAGCCAAACAAGTGAGCAAGTGAGTTCCTTTTTTGCCATAATTCTCCAGCCACAATAAGCTTTCCATTCCTTCTTGATCTTCATACTGAGATCGAGAGAGCATGGAAGGACCTGTATTCAGCTCGCATTCATCAACATCAGCAGTTTAATTCGCTGATGTTGATGGAGTGAGTATGGGTTCACGTTCGCGCCTCCTACTGACGAGATGAGTGCAACTATCTCGTGATATATATATAGGCTCCAACACTCTATACGCGGCAGCAGGTCAGGCTGGTGTTGCTTACAGACAATGTCTGTTTGTAAGCATATCAGTTAGGCCTGCTGAAATTGGCTTGGTAGGTTTCTTATATTTATTATCAGTTTCCTGTATAGGATGTGGACTAAGGGCCCTGAAGTTCCATTAAGTTGGCTGAACGATATATTATTAGGGTAGTACTTTGTTTGTCCCCTTTTTTGGATGTGTTGGCTTCAGATAATGAAGCCATTGTTCATATGTATGCAGATGTCGGCTTTAACTAAGCTGCACTGTTAGCCACCTTTTGGTTAATTAGCTTTCTCCTCTGATAAATGCTAGAGTTTCGAGATTAGCCTTCACTAACTTCAGATAGATCTATGTTTAGCATCGGCCTTACAGGCCGCCTGACATTGTGTGCTTGTGTTGAGCTTGCTCCTCTGAGGTTTACTGTAGAAATTTAGTATTCTCAGAGTTTGCCTCCTCTCAGTTGAGAGTCGTTGGTAAAGGCTGTTGTTCCTTAACCCCAGGCAGATCTATGCTTTTGTGTTGGCCTTATAGGCCCACAGGTATAGCTGGCCTAGGCTAGAACTAGGGTTTAGGCGGTCTGCTAGTAGCATTTACACCCTTTTTATACTACCCCTGTTATCTGAGTGTAGTTTTTCCTAGTTCTGGCCTCCTCTTATCAGAGTTGTCAGGCCAAGGCCCATTGTCCCTTCGGGGTAGGTGTCCTGCCCTACACTTTGTGAGCTCAGTAACTCTAATACTGCCACAGGCTAGCACCCGTGTGTTCTAGAGTAGTAGGCCTGACTTTGGCCTCCTTTAGAGTATGGTGTCCTAGTTTGTACTCTTCTTGCTGTAAGGGTAAAAAGTGTTTTTACTGAGTATATTGCCTGTTGGAATGTATAAGCTCAGGTTGAGTTTAATAAAGCTAACCTCACTACGTAGTTTGGTTTTCATATATGGCTCCCTTAGAGCTTGAACACTGCCACAAGCTGATGCTCGTGTTGTATGAAGTAGAAGGCTCCGTTTGGGCCTCCTTCAGAGCACAACAGCTTGTTGTAATACAAAGCTTGTTGGTAGATGATTCAGTTAGAGTTTGCTCACGTGGAAACTAGCCCTTTACCCCTTTAGTGTAGGTGCACGACAGATAGCAGCTAAGGTAGCAGGTTATCACTGGCCTCCCTGGTGCCGATGTCTCAGGTGGTAGTAATGCTAGTGTTGCTAGGCCCCACTTGTCTAGAGTTTTTCATTCATACTGTGGTTGCTGTTTCCCCTGAACCCCTTGAATTAACATTCAAGTGTGAGTGTAACGGTGTTAGCTTTTATCTAGCTCCTGTTCCCTAAGGTTCAGTACAGTTGTGTAAACTTCTGGCTGATGAAAGGCATCCATCCTTGAGTTTCAGGATGGCATGAATGAAAAATAAAGCATCATTTTATGCTTTAAGCTCTAGTTTTTGCCCTACACAGTGTGAGCTTTACTCTATTGCTGCCACAGGTTAACACCTGTTTGTGTATTAGTAGTCTGGGTTTTTGGCCTCCTTCAGAGCATGGTGATTATTTTGTATGTTGCGTTAAGAGTAAAGGTGTTTACTACGTACATGGCCTGTTGGAATGCAACAGCTCAGGTTGAGTTGCTTTGGGAACCTCACTATTCAGTTTGGATCTTTTATAGCTCCCTTTGAGTTAAACACTGCCACAAGATTTTGTTTGCATTGGAGTTGAAGGCTTTCATGTATTAAGCCTTCTTCTAGCATTTTTGCTTGTTTACCACAAGCTCTTGTTGGTGGTTTGTTTTTGGTCGAGAGTTTCGCTCACTTAAAATATAGACACTGCCACAGGTTTATGACTATGTCTGTGTTGAGATGGTAGGCCAGTCTTTAGGCCTCCTTCAGAGACATGTCATTACTCGGTACATTGCCTGTTGGAATGTGTAGACTTAAGCTCAGGTTGAGTCAAGCTAGGTAACCTTACTTTGTTTGGTTCTCAGATTAGGCTCCCTTAGAAGCTTAGATAGATGCCATTAGCTGACGCCACATGTCTTTTGGAGTCGCAAGCCCTTTTTTGGGCCTCCTCTAAGAACATGATGGCACAGGCTTATTATGGTTGTTGACACTGCCGCTGGCTGACGCCCGTGTCTCCTGGAGTAGTAGGCGCGGCCTGGGCCTCTTTTGGAGCGTGTTAGCAGAGTTTCTTGTACTCCTTTTGCCTTAAAAATATTAAGTGCGTTACTGAGTACATTGCCTGATGGAATGTGTGGATTGGAATTAAGCGCAGGTAGAGTTATAGTTGAACCTCACTATATAGTTTGGTTCTATATGTGGCTCCCTGAGAGCTTAGTGTTTGCCACTAGTAGCTGACGCCACGTGTCTGTCTGAGTTGTAGGCTCCGTTTGGGCCTCCTTTAGAGCATGATGGCGTAGGGTTGTACTCCTCTTAAGAATGGAATGTGTTTTGTTACTGAGTACATGACCTGGTGGTATGATAGCTCAGGTTGAGTTAAACTAGGTAACCTCATCTGAGAATGATGGTTACTCTACTTGGCTCCCTTTGAGCTTAGAACACTGCTGTGAGCTGATGCCACCTGTCTAGAAGTTGCAGGCCCTCTTTTGGGCCTCCTTTAGGGCATGCTGGCGTATGTTGTACTCCTCTTGCTTTAAAGAGTAAAAAGTGCTTTTACTGAGTACACTGCTCATTGGATTGTGTTAGGTAGACTGTTATGTGGGCACTCTCAGTCTAATTCTACTGCATTTGTGTTCAGTTAGCAAAGCTGTTCAGGTGTGTGGCCTTCACAGGCCCCCATTTAGCTTCCCTCCCAGTTCTGGGCATTTCTTAAGCAGACTGGAAGCATGCTGGTTTTAGAAACAAGACTGCTGTATGTATTTCTACACATTTAGAATTTGTATCATGTGGCAGGCCCTTCTGGGGCCTCCATGATTCTGTGCCTACAGTACGGTTTATCTGTTAGGTTGAGCTCTGTACTCCCCTCAGTTGAGGATTGTCCTGCATAGTACTTAGCTCCCTAAGCTGGTCAGTGGTTGAAGGCCTCTCTGAGGCCTCCCTATTAGGATCAGCCCCAAGGCTGTTATACACTCTCCTTATCGGATTCCTAGTAGTAGGAATAGATCCTAGGATTGAGTAGATCCTAGGATTGAGCAGAGTGTTACTCCCCTCATTAGCAAGGGTAAAAAGTGCTAAGTTGAGTCTTGCTCTCCAGGATGCCCATCTCTACGCTCTGGTTTGATTTAGTTACTGCCTCTTTTGCAGTCACTCTTACTGGATATTTTCTCTGAAGAATGTGTTTGGAGGCTCTGTGATCAGACAGGTTGTTGGCCAAGACTAGGTTTTGGTAAATAGACCAGGTCAGGCCTCCCTGGTGGCAATCAGGGTCGAGTACGTTCCCCTGACAAGTGACTGGCTAGGGTTCCCTCGGGCCCCCTGGCCATATTCCCTTAAAGGCACCCTCTTTCTTTGGAAGGAAGCTGGGTTCCAGAAGCCCTTGAGCGGCCTTGGTAGGCCTTCTGCGGAAGGCCTCTTTGAGGCTTTTAGCTTGGGCTGTTGGCCATAGGGAATGCTGTCACTGACAGCCTATGTATGACCCGTAGGGGGAGTGGTTCTGGCACTTCAGTTGAAGCTGCTAGTTCTGACGTTTGTCTAGCCATTTGTGGCATGCACTCCCCTCAAGCATGGCGGCGTGGGTATATCGTTCCCCAAAGCGTTATTCAAACGCAGAGTAGAGTTCCCTTTTGAAAGGGAACGTCTCAGGTTACATATGTAACCATGGTTCCCTGAGAACAGGGAACGAGACTCTGCGTTTCCTAGCCATGCATCGGGCTGCCTGTTGCACAGTTCCTTCAGACGATAAGGTACTGACTGATTCTCTAGGCGCTCCTTATATACTTCCGGGTCGCGCTATGATGACGTCATAGGCTGTCGCCGGCCAATAGGATTGGTGAGAATTGCTTTCAGACATCGGTTCACGTGATGATGTTCCCCAAAGCGTTATTCAAACGCAGAGTCTCGTTCCCTTTTCTCAGGGAACCATAGTTACATACATAATCTGAGACGTTGCTGCGGTTTTGCATTCCTCTGTGGTTGTCTTATCAGTAGCGCTGTATTAAGATATTGTGGTTATCATGACAGCCCTATGCTGCAGAATAAAAAACAAGGAAGGGACACAGTTTAGAACAAAAGATACGACAACAATGAAGAGTAACAGAAATATGTGCTCAATTTGTTGTGCTCTGGCTTGGTCTTTTGTATCCATAATGTTAATAAAAGCATATGCAAAGCAAATCATTTTATGAATTATGTAGAGAATATGAACAGTTATAGGGTGCATGTCCCTTCTCCTTTATTACCTGATTGAAATAATCCATAAAACAAGTTGTGATCTGATAGCAAACAACAATTTCCATTCCATTTGTTCAAAATTTGTTCAAAAGTTCAAAATGCCATGCCCACCGCCGAGCGAATTTATGAATATTCCTGTATACTCCACCCGCTGGAGCAGTGGAGTATACACAGGACCTGAATAATTTACAATATGTCATGTCGCATCAAAAACAAACAGAACTAATCACCATTAACTACACTGGATACATTATAAAGATGCCTATTCAGTTTCTGACATACTCCACACATTTAAGTCTGCTGACAACAGGACAAATGGAAGAGTAGAGTAAAGGAAACAGCCCGTTTGTGTTTTTGTACAGATTTCACAAGGATCCCACCATCACGAACAAGTGGATGGTTTATTTTTAATGGTGTCCCGGATTGTGTTCGATGATTACGTTTGTTCGGTGCATTTGACTTTAGATTGTTTTGTAAATGAGGCACAGTGTAATGGAAAGTTTGAAAAGAAATTGATATTGAAAGATGAAGCAGCAAACTGTATTGGGCCTGACAGCAACTGCATCACAAACCACAAGTAAACAATTTCATAATGCTCTGTCTGTAAATGACAGTTCACTTTCTGTCAGTCATATTCAACGTTGTGTCGAACCAAGACTAGAAGTCACTCTTGAGATCACCAATCACTTTTGATCTCTTCAAAACCAGTATTTATATGCTACGTCTTGGTCAGATTAGTAGGACTCATGGATTGGGATATCACTGCTACGCTAATGATACACACATTTACAACAGCACTACGCCTGATTATTATTATTACTGTTCTATGTCTTTGCTTGCATCTTTGCTGACAGTCTCTATGTGCCTTGCATTGAACACTCTTCTTTCATTTTCTTTTTCTGTCTCAATATCTCTGGCACAGTCCTGCTTCCTTTTCTGCAAAAATACTCTGCTCTGTGTTCAGGTTCTGCATCCCTACACTGCCTGTAAAGTCGCTGCTTCTCAGCTGCACTCAGTTTGGCCATACTTGACTTATATGGAATTAGATTTGTACCAAATGTTTTGAACGTAACTTTTCAATATACTAATAAAAATATGAATTAAATATTAATGAAAAAACTCCCTGAAATTGGAAAAAATTATTCACTCTGCCATACTGGCACAAATACCTCATGTGGGCGGGGTTGACAGCAAGTTTTTGATTGACAGCTTCTTGACCTGAAAGTGAAGATTTCATTGTTGTGTTTTCAAGTGTGTGTGAATCTGCAAGCGCCTTCATATTTTTAGTAACAAAGTTAGAAATGTTGTTTATAAATGTAATTTTTAAATTCTTTCTTTCACTACTTTGTAAACATTATTGTGCCACTGTTGTCTGGGTGAGATCAAATGCCTTATTTACTTTCTGTGGCAGTGGGAGTAAATGGGAGAAGTGAAAAAGGCTAGAATTTAAATTTAAATTCCCCTTGGCCCACCCATCACTTCCCAATTAAAGGGGAAATTCAACTGTATCTAAGTGACCAACTACGCCACCCCGGGGGCCTACTACCGGGGATCACCCTTCTCAGTAAAATACACTAGGCTCACAGGTTCGTTAAGGCTGAGTCAGATACCAGACAAGGAGGTGTCAATTTCAACAATGATCTTTGAGATAATAGAAAATACCACATTAATTCAATAAAACCCATCACTCACACAGTTTACCTAATTCAGAATTGGGGTTGGCCACACTAATCCGAGAAACCCAGCAGTCACATGTGTACACTCACACCACAGCACGCCACACCTCACTATGAACACTGCATTCAGGCAAAAGACCCACCACAGCAACGAGAGACGCTGGTCCTCTGCAGTGGGCCGCTCCAATTCTGAAGGGAAACAAAAAAACACTAAAACAGACACTGACAATGTCATTTAAAAAAAAACACAGTAAAACATCACACAGTTTCAACCAGTATGCAAGTTCGCCAGGTCAATCCTACCAAACTGGTCAAGGGGCCGCGTCCGGTCACCACAATAATCAAACGGTTGTCAGGTTGGAAACAGTAGCCAGCAGTACTACAAAAAAAAGACACATACAAAACAACAACCTCACGTCAAACTCGAATGAAACATAAGAAAAGAATATATATATATATAAATCAAAAACAATTCACTTGGAAACAAAATAAACAAAACACAAGCAAAAAGCTTGGTGACTGCTAGGTGGCTGGTCATCTATTTCACACAACTTTAAGACTTTAATTGAAGTTTGTTACTCACACAATTCCAATTGATGGTAAAGGCACCACGCCACAAGCCCAAACCACACTCCAGCTGATTCAGCGGGTGTTAGACGCTGCAAATATAAACGGTTAGCAAAAATAGACACCGTGTGATGACACACGACACGAGCTAAAACTAGTTTACAGCGCGGAGAGATCGGTCCAATCCAGCAATAGAACCGTAGGCTGAGATCCAGTCTCCCTTGATTTACAGGATAATGATCGCAGTGACAAAGGTCCGATGACACATAGCGTAGTAGAAGAAGTAAAGCGAAGCAGCCAGCACGACAGGCATCCAAACGGAGATTTAAACGAGACACAAAGCCCACTGTAACGTCACTTGCATGTTGGCCCGCACCTTAAACGTAAAATTCAACACACAAAACATAAATTTAACCAGCAAGGCCGCTAATGATCATACGGTTTTATGATCAAAATCAAAACATACCTGTAATGCGACTCACATGGAACATAAACTGTTGCGTGCTAAACGCTTTTCTGTAAAAACAGATGATGGCATCCAACAAAGCTCCTCACTCCACCCTTTAACAAAAAAATAAACCCATGAAACCCTGTATAATAAACCCACAAACAGACCGCAATCACTGCCAACAGCTCCTACCTCACAAACATCCACACGCTCCGCCGGAAGTAAGGTGACTCACTACCTGAGGCAGAGAAGACGCACACACATAGCAACACTACGGGCACTTTTATACACCATTAAACAAGCGTAATTAAAAGGCACTCCTCTTATTCATGGATTACGTCATTGGTAGACAGAACTGCTACAGTCCCATTTAAATGCAACGTATTATGTCCAATGTTTTGGGGGAATATTTGTTTCTTCCTGATAATGCTAATTGAACACGAAATGATTTTTTATGAAATGACAGTGAGATCAATTAAAAATGACCACTGGTGTCCAGTGACAATGTAGAAATACTTTGTTCCTGTTCTTAAGTATATTTCTACTTGTACTACTCTACTACTACTCTACTACTACTATTCTACTACTGGAGTATAAATGTTTCTATTGACCTTACTTTTGTTACTTTTGTGACTGAAACTACAGAAAATAACAGCTACTACCCAAATGACTGCGTTAGTGACATCTAACTGCTAAACTAATGTGATGTGCATTGTTGTTGTGTGTGTTTGTAGGTTGTCTGGCTGTATGGTGACAGAGGAAGGCTTTCATTATGTGTCTTCAGCTCTGAGTTCAAACCCCTCACACCTGAGAGAGCTGGACCTGAGCTACAATCACCCAGGAGACTTCGGAGTAAAGTGGCTCTCTAATACACTCAACAATCCAAACTACAGACTGGACAAACTCAAGTATGTTAAGCATGAAGAGTGAATAACTTCTACTATGTTGTAGTGCACTTCCACAACTTACTGAAATCTAATTAACATATATGTAATATAATAATAATAATACATAAAAATAAATTAGAGAATTACATGGCAGTAAAGGAGCACAGTAAAATCATCAAATGTTAAATTATCACTTGCTCTGTGTCTATATAAGTCCAATCTACAGAGAGTAAAAAAGTAACACTAAAACAGTGTTTAAGCTAATAAGATAATTAAATGATTAAGTGATGATTGAACATTAGTAATGAACTCCTGATGTTCACTGTAGATTCAATTTCAAATCTGTTTCACATGGCATCGAAATGAGGTTGATCTCCGACCGACATCAATTCAACATCTTTTTGCTCATCAAAGGCTACGTTCAGACTGTCAGTCCAAATCTGATTTTTTTGCATACCCAGTTGAATCCAGTATCCAAGACTCTCAGCCAATCAGATCTCAGCCAATCAATCATCTAACTGTCGGATATAGTTGTATAGTGTTTATCGTGTTAAATTTGTCAATTTAAATAACTAAAACCATTAGGCCACGACTGGTAACCCCGAAGTTTTCGGGTTTGTTTCTCAATATCGGCAGGATTTTAAAATAGCTTTGCCTCCTATTTTATCATTAATCTCATTGGACAACCATCAGTCATTACAAAGATAATATCCCTATTTGTATTCCCCAAAAACATTAAAATTTATTTTTTCATTTCTGCAATTTACACCTGACGCCAGCTTCACAAATACTTCGTATGCAGTGCGTGTTGCAGTACGTGTTTCAGAAGCAGCATGCGCCATTGTGCTTTCACATATTATGCGTTTGCAGTGCGCAACTGATCCGCAGCTTCTGTGTCATGGATTTATTCAAACACAATTTATTTAAACACAATAAATATAAACAACATAATATTCAATTGCTTATATATGGCCATAGATTTACATATTACGATGCTCAAGCATGTGGAAAAAAAACATTTAAACATGACCTTACGTGAAATTGTTCAGTCGCAAACATTTTAAAATAACTTACCATCCACACCAATGGCTGATGCGGCCTCCCTTGTCTTTTATTTAGCATTTAAATCTTAGGCTCTATAAAAAGTCCCGCCGGTCATACAAAACTTTATGTTTCTATACTTCAACAATTAACCGAGTGACATCCATTGTGCAGCCTTCTTGTTTCTTGTAGTTCTCGGACACCAGCCTGTCACGTAATTATCACTTTTTGCGGAGATGTAAGACCCTTGCCTTCACATAATATAACAAACTGTGCAGTGCATTTCACATATAAAAAAATAAATAAATAAATAAAAGTTTACCCCAGGTTTAAAGTAAAAAGATGACTGTGAAAAATAGTAGTATAATTGAATCAAATGTATTTATGGTGAGGTTACTACATTTTCATGTCAATCCGTGGTAATAGACAATGCACTGTTACTTTAATTCAGCGCGTGTAGCACAGCAAAAATAGACTCGGTGCATGGACGATTGCTGCACTGCTGCAGACGCAACATTCCTGGAATGCGTTGCTAGACCGCATTGTAGGAAACTTTTTCCTCGTCGAAGCAGAGACCAGGAGACGTTGGGATATCTTTCAAGCAGAAGTTACTCTTTATTGAGAAACGCGCTGTGCGTCGCTGTAGTCATCCAAGTCCAACTAAGGCAGTGTACTTGGTAGTTCATATACATTCAAAGGGGAGGGATACATAGAGTAGAGGTGGAGACAATCTAAACAAAGCATGCAAATGCAGTGCAGGAATCAGCCCATTCCCTACATTTCCCAGCCATGATCTAATCAGCATAACGGTGTCATTCAAATGCATAGGTGCTAATCCACTCAGTCTGACAGTATCGCCCATACCTTTACATTATCATAGAGACAAAGGCACAGCTGTGCTTTGAGCTTGTCCTGCCAAATGGTTAGGAAGTGTATGAAGACAAAAGGTTAATTTCACAGACACCTGGGCTGCCTGCCTTGATCTCCTTAGAATGTCATTATCTTTACCTCAGAATGTAAAACACAACGTATATAAAGTTTTCAGTTCATATACTATTACATTGGAACCTAGATATAACATAGTACAAATTTGTAATCCCACAGCATCCAAGCACTCTAACCTGTTAATATGGGCACCGGAAAAAATATGCGCCGTATACGCACTGCAGATGGAGTATGTGTGAACCTGGTGGGAGTACAAACTACAACTGCCAGACGTTATCCCATGCCAGGGCCAGAAATTAACTTTTCCATTAAGGGGCCCCTTGCAATTGATTTCCAGGGGCATTTTTTTTTTACCTTCATAAGGGCAATTTTTATGATTACCTGTGTTGTGTTTTATGTCAAATACTTAAATTTAACCAATTACTTAAATTAATCAGAATCCTATAGGCTATAGACCAGTGGTCTCAAACTGCCAGCTCGCGGGCCATTTACGGCCCCCCCTCCCCCTCCCCCTCCCCCTCCACCTCCACCCGGCCCGCAACTGATCTAAAAAATAAACCATAATCCGGCCCGCTAAATTATTATTATTATTATTCTCTAGTTGTCTCATACCATATTCCATATGCAAAGAAAAAGTCACCGTTTTAAGGGGCCGTTCACATATTGCGTCACATGAGTGTCCGCGCCGCTTTCTCCTTCTTTCCAAAGCGCTTTTGCTCCCGTGGCGTCTGTCGTTGCTATGCAACCATGAACCACGCTCTCCACTATCTATAACGAGGAAGTTTCAGCAAAAGAAAAATTGATTTCTAGTCCTTGCATTAGCTCTACTACTAGATATATTTATGGAGATGAGAAATAAAAACCCGCCCTGTGCAGCTATGACCAGCTGTTTGGCTGAGCTTTCGGTGTTGTTACGGAAAGGCCGAAGCTCATCGGTTGGTCCTTGTCACATGACCTGTGGTGTGCTTGCGGTATTCTGAAAAGTTTAGATGTTTTCATTTCGCCGCAGCATAGGCGCGCCTGGAAAACGAGTCCACCATACCGCATGCGCGTCACGACCGCGTCGCTTCTATTATGAGCACGCTTGGCTAAATTACAGTAAAAGCACTCGCGCAAGTCGCGAGCTTCGATTTAAACCACCGAAATGCGTCCGATGCTACCAATAAACGTTACCGATACTCAAACGGCATCTTGGACAAATGTGGCTCAGCTTTGTGAGCAGAAGCGTTGCCAGGTGTCTGGCAAGAAATAGTATGGTGTACAAATGTATTCAAGGATTGCATTTGTTCAGTACAGTGTTGTTCAGTGCAAGATTTTGATGTTATTTAAGCTAAAATAAAGTAAGGGGAAATATTTGCACTAACTGTTAAAAACTAACACTGTATGTAACAATGATAGAGACACTGCTGTTTACATTTTTTTTAAGTATGGCAAAAATGTTTTAGTAATGAAATCTGAAGTAAATGAGAAATAATGCAAAGGAAAGTACATTTTCAGAAATGTTGTGCTTTCTTGTGCTTGAATGTTAAAATGGCCCTCCTATGAGGTGTCAATCACAGCAACGACCCTTGCTATAGACTGTTACCAATAAAATTTTATCATTGACAAAAGCCACCTTTACACTGCAAAGGTGGAACAGAAGCTGCATTTGAAGTAGCATTTAAATGTTTATTTACACAGACTGTTTAATGTTACTCGTTAATTATAAAATTAACAGGAACTCATTCCAGGGTCATTATTGTCAATTAAAGGGATAGTTCACTCAAAAATGAAAATTATCCCATGATTTACTCACCCTTCAAACCATCCTAGGTGTATATGACTACACTTCTTTCAGACGAACACAATCGTAGTTATATTAAAAATATCCTGGCTCCTCCAAGCTTTATAATGGTAGTGAATGGCAGTCATGATTCTGAAGCCCAAAAAAGTGCATCCATCCATCATAAATATAATCTATACGGCTCCATGGGGTTAATAAAGGCCTTCTGAAGTGAAGTGATGGGTTTTTGTAAAAAAATAAATAAATAAATATAAATAAATCCATATTTTTAAACTTTATAAACTATAATAACCAGCTTCTATATGCAAGTCGACTTGCAGCGGAAGGATATTATAATATATTAGCCAGGATATTATAATATAACTCTGATTGTGTTCCTCTGAGAGAAGATCCACCTTGGATGTAATAATGATTATTAATGTCGATTAATAGAATACATAAAAATGTGTTTGTGTTTGAGGAAACTGCATGTTTTTTACACATTAGAAAAAGATGGTTCACATAATCGTATCAGCATGATGAATAAATTGTATTAACTGGAATAAACTATTTATAGAAAGGGAGCAGAGAATGTGGCCGATTGTGAAGCTGTCCATAACTTGGGTCTAGCGTGAGTTTAAGCAGTCCAGTGCTTCCCACAGGTTTGAAATATACTTGCGGTGGTAGCCGGGTGAAAAATCCTCCTATTACCCACAGCACAGAAATGATCTACTGCATGTGACAAACAAATAATTTATGATTTTTAACAGTATTTTTATTTATTGAAATTAACTTTAATTACATAACATACTGCTACATTTAATTACATACTAATATTATGTATTATTATGCAAAATTACAGCATTTAAATGGTTCTCCTTTTCATATGTTCTCCTTGCTATGTCATATAGTGTCTCTCTCAGTAAATGGGACACAGATTTTGCTAGTAAAATTTATATAATGAATATGTATCAAATAATGTTCTTAGTCTTTTCTTCCTGTGGGGGAGACTACAATAATTTACTATGAATTAAATGGAAATCAAATTAAATACAATTTATTGTGTAACCAAAATACCAATAATGCCCAGAAGCAGAAGAAAAAAAACTTAGCTTGTGACTTTTAATTATAAACAAGCCCCAAATATACTGGGACTCTTATTTTGAAATGTCTACACAATTGCGGGCTGATCATTCATATTCTTACAATCGCCTAAAATATATTATATAAAGGCCATAAAGTTGACATTGTCATAATTCATCAACTTGAGTTCATTAGCAATCGCTTGGCATAAACGTGCGCTATTCATTGACTGAGAATCAATTTGAAGCAGTCTGAAGCGCTGTTGCCCGAGCCTGTAGAACGTGCAATAGCGCCGCCTTGTGACTTTGCAACATGCAGCGCTCTTTTTTTGATATACCCGCCGCATCTCTGCAGCGCCCGTGGGAATGTCAGCGGGAGTAAACAGTTCTGACGCACACGTAATGAGCAGGTACGAAACGTGTAGGGCGAGGGGAGATTTTCCACTAGTTAATCGATCGCGGATGGTTTCATTATCTCGGGCGGATACAAAAGTATACGAGGATAAAAATAATAAAAGCATAAATGTGTCTCCAAATATACTTGGGTGGCCGTTAATATACCTGGGCGGCCCGCCCAAGTAAAGTCTATGTGTGGGAAGCACTGCACTCTCACAAACGCTCCCATTAAAATCTCGGAAGCTGACTACACAATATGAATCTCTGACATCGAACCTGCACTTTGTTGTTTATGATGGGAGAATTTGGAGTTTCAGAATTCTACATACAGTTTCAGAATTCAGTCAGACAGCCCGTGCATTGAACAAAATAATTCTGATGGAATGCTGCAGTAAGATGGTTCAAATGAACGTTAAGTATTGTAGTTCCCTTTCAGTCGGTCACGTTCCATGTATGTCAGTAGTGACCGACGAATTGGGATAGCGCTAAAGAGCCCAATCACCTTCGAGTGTAAACTAAACGAGCCAATGGATATTGGCGTGCGTGAGAGCACGCCCACGTCGGCACGCTGTTCGTCTTGCCTTTCTAGTAAGGGCTTGAGCGCTCAACGCGCCATGTGCCGTCAAGCCGCCGGCTGACAGCGCGGGTTGTCATGGCAACCCAGCGCACTGTTCGGCGCTCTAGATGCGCGGTCGAGACTCAAGTGCCTCAAACAAGGTGGAGTCCCCTCACCTATTCCCCGATGTAGTTTCTTTTTCTGAATCAGAAAAGTGCTACTTTGGTGAATAAGCCAGGGTGACCTGAGGATTACAGTGGGGCAATACCCACTGAGCTAATCTCCGTGGGCCCCCCACTCCTCTAGCGCATTGCAAACATGCTGTGACTGTGTTCGTGGGTGGTTTATGTTTAGTAGAACATGGCCACGTTGGTGCACCGTCGTCCAGTCACGCCGCTCGGATTGCTTCATATGAGGCCGCTTAAGCACTGGCTTCACGGCCAAGTCCCTAAATGGGCGTGGCAATGCGGTACGTTCCGTGTTCCCATAACACCGAACTGCTGACGCACCCTCACCAGTGGTCGGACCCTTCGTTCCTGCGGGCAGGAGTTCCCCTCGAACAAGTGTCCAGGCATGCTGTGGTCTCCACAGATGCCTCCGCCACTGGGTGGGGAGCCTATGGGTTCACTTCCCCAGTGTTGTCTAAGTCTTACTGAGTGGGTCTTGCGGAACAGCAGTAGACTCTCTCGGTGTAAGCTCGCCCCCTTCTCTGCCCCAAGGTGCGCCGGGTGGTTGGAGCTAACGCTGGGCGCTGGAAGGGGTCAGTAACGGTGGCGTTTTATTTGGGATCCCAATTCGACGGTCACTACTGACGTACATCGAACGTGACCGACTGAAGGGGAACGTCTCGGTTACGGATGTAACCTTGGTTCCCTGAAGGAGGGAACGGAGACGTACATCCCATCACCACAGTTCCTGTGCCTTCGGTGTAGTGGAGACTCATGCTTGTCTCCTCAGTGAAAAACAAAGTGCGTGTGCATCTGCATCTGTACTTATACCCGCGCTGCGGGAAGGAGCAGGTGCTATTAATCACGCACGCCAATATCCATTGGCTCGGTTAGTTTACACTCGAAGGTGATAGGGCTCTCTAGCGATATCCCAATTCGTCAGTCACTACTGACGTACGTCCCTGTTCCCTCCTTCAGGGAACGATGGTTACATACGTAACCGAGACGTTTGTTTAACCAATATTATCAGTTAAACATATGTTCTCTCTTATATAAATATTTTGAAACAAATTTACATGACTTTTCCAAAACTTTCTGGGTTTATTTATTTTTCCTATTAATTTCCTATGCCTGGAAATTGCTATTTTAATATTACATGACTTTTCCAGGTTTTCATGACCGTACAAACTATAGAATATTTTCTAGTATGTTTAAAGCTTGTTTTACCATGTCATTTTATCTCTATTTGATTAATCGCCCTGCACTGCTGTGTGTGTGTGTAGACGTGTGTTTGAGTGTGTGTGAGTGTGTTTGTGTGTATAGTGATTGAATGTGAGTGTGTGTGTAGACGAATGTGTAGTGAGTGAATGCAATTGTGTTAGTGTGTAGTGAGTAAATGTGCGAGTGTGTGTGTGTGTGGTGCGTGAATGTGATTGTTTTAGTGTGTGTAGTGAGTAAAAGTGTGTGTGTAAGTGTGTGTGTGTGTGCGTTTACTGATTTATTGTGTATTTACTGACACTATATGTTCTTTTTAGTGTGGATCATGGAGGAGAGTTCAGGATTACAGCAGGACTGCACAAATGTATGTCTACACACACACACACAAACACATATATATATATATATATATATATATATATATACACATATATATATATGTATATCTATTACACAAATCACACACACACACACATATATATATATATATATATATATATATATATATATTAGGGTTGTCAATAGATTACATTTTTTTAATTCCAATTAATCACGCACACTTATCGTGAAATTAAGCATACACCATTTATCTTGTTTAACACCATGTTGCCATCATTGCCTATATCCAGCAAAGTAAACCATCAGATTGAAGTGTGATTTTCACAAAACTGTATTTTACAGCTTTTTTCAAGGTAAATTTAGATGTCTTTCCAAAAAAAGGACACTTAAAGACTCCAAAAGGACATCAAATAACCAAATGATATGAGTCCATATAATTCATACATTTATGTACACCAAAGCACCTATAAAACAAATCACAGCAAAAAACGTTTCAGAATTCACAGTGTATAGTAAGTGCAACAGCAAAGAGTTTTACATTTTAGACAATACAAGTTGCGATACTGAACAGAACCACATGGAGATGCCAAAAAACCCTAAACCAACCGCCTTGACCTGCATATATACTAAAGTACACAGCAACATACACAGGACAAATCCAAACATTATCCTGAATGTGTGTGGAAACAATGTGAATGTACTGAAATGTGTCTGTGCATAAATACAATGTATGATCAGTGCGTCGAGAGCGCTCATACATGATTTGTTTATGCATCTATATAACAGACTCGTGCGTGCTTCTGTACGACTCCTGTACGTCACCGCAATCGCCCTTAATTTGATTGCAATCCTCATCCATCAAAACTTTACTAGCGAGACGCTGGTTTGCTTTATCCAGCCGAGAAACAGTTTTCATATCATCTGACCTTACAGCGGTGGGATGTTTCGACGTTCTGTTCAGACAGGAACAGCGTGATGCGATAAGGCTCGCACTTTTCAGATACAATGACACAATATGACAGAGAGTTTGTGTTTTATAGCGAAACAGACACTGGATAATTCTCTTTGCCATCTCTGATATAATCAGCATGGATTTTTAAGATCATCTAACTGCATGACATAAATTACGCTAATGACACAATTTAACATGCTTCAGTTTTTTTTTTGCGTTAAATTATTTTAACGCGTTAAGGAATTTGAATAAATTGCATGCATTAACGCGTTAACGTTGACAGCCCTAATATATATATATATTTATATATATATATATATATATATATATATATATATTGGTGGATCCAAAATGGTCAATATTGATAATATATCAATATATTGTACTCCTTTATGGTTATTCTTCTTTTATCTTTAAGAGTATGTATGCTTGCTATATTCAATTGTTCTTCAAGTGTTCCAGTGTGACAGGTTATGTTGACACGTTTGTGGTTAGATATTGGACGCCTGCCAAGTACTGCAGAAGTGATGATGTTTTCAGAATTAGTTGCTCATTTGAACTTTATGTACCTTTGTATGAAAATATGTCTGTTTCCATCTCTGCAGACATGTGATTATGCAAGATCTGCAATATTTTATTAAAGGTGTCAAAACAACACCTTCTGTATCTATCAGGCAGTTTGGGAAGCCATGGCAGTGCTGGCCAGTCAGGAGGCCATGGCGGTGCTGGCCATTCGGTATGCCATGGCGCTGCTGGCCATTCGGTATGCCATGGCGGGTCAGGCTCTTTGGGCCGCCATGGCAAGGCAGGACCCTCAGATTCCGTGGTCTTGGCCCAGACCCCATGCTCGGCCACCAAGGTTGGGGACGGATAGCCCCCCACAAAAAAATACTTGGGCGAGACTCTGGGTGTTTGGGCTAGAAAAGACTCTTAAACGGGCTTGTGGGCTGGAGCGGGCTCAGGGACCGGAGCGGAGTCTGGAGCTGACTCGGGGACCGGTGCCGATGTGTGTGTTGCCCAGACACACATAAACGCTAACGCCATGATAGGTACTGTGAGGTCCTCTGGGCTAGGAGCTAGAGCCGTTATAGGACTCGGGACGAGGACAGGAGTCGCCTCTGGACTCGGGACGAAGGAGAGAGTCGCCTCTGTTTCTATTTTCATCTATCTTTTGACATTTGACCAGTCACTCTGACCTAGCCGTTACACCAACTATGACATAACAGATAAGCCTGTTTGACCTTTTCTGGTTAGACCAAAACATATGTTTGAGTGAGATGTAAGTTTTCCTATGTTTATGGTATAAAACCGACTGGGTCTTTGATAGTTGATGCTTCTCGCATCTCTTCTGTGTCTTCTACTTTTGGCTGCTTCTGCTTCTTCTCTTCTACCTCTCATTTCATATACACACACACACATATACATATATATATATACACATACACATATATATATATATATATATATATATACACATACATACACACACACACACACACACACACATATACATACATACATACACACACTACCAGTCAAAAGTGTGGACACTGTAAGATTTTTAATGTTTTTAAAAGAAGTTTCTTCTGCTCACCAAGGCTGCATTTATTTAATTAAAAATACAGTAAAAACAGTAATATTGTGAAATATTATTACAATTTAAAATAACTGTTTTCTGTTAAAATATATATTATAAAGTAATTTATTCCTGTGATCAAAGCTGAATTTTCAGCATCATTACTCCAGTCTTCAGTGTCACATGATCCTTCAGAAATCATTCTAATATGCTGATCTGCTGCTGAAAAATCTGAAAATTTCTTTTTGTTTCTGTTCCGCCCAAATTTTAAAAAAAAGAGCATCTCCGGCTCCGAAGAGAGCTCGAAGAGTAGTGGGAGAAGAAAAACCTCTCCACTCTCATCCCCCTCTTCTATGGCCAGCGGGCAGTAGCACGTGGTTTGAGAAGGCAACCAAAGCCTCTCCTGTGCCCTCTGTCCAATCGTGGAACCAGGTAGGTGTTGCACAGCACACTCAGACCCCGCTACGGGCCAAGTTCAGGGACGTCCACTTCACTGCAGTGAAAGCTGTCGATGCCCATGTCTTGCGTGCGGAGATCGCGGTCCTACTGGCGAAGGACGCGATAGAGCCGGTCCCTCCAGCCAATATGAGGTCGGGGTTCTACAGTCCCTACTTCATTGTACCAAAGAAAAGTGGTGGGTTACGACCAATCTTGGACCTGTGAGTTTTGAATCAGAGAATCCACAAGCTACTGTTCAAAATTCTTATGCAGAAACGCATTTTCGAGTGCATCCGTCCCCAAGATTGGTTTGCAGCAATCGACCTGAAGGATGCGTACTTTCATGTCTTGATTCTTCCTCAACACAGGCCGTTCCTGCGCTGTGTGTTCGAGGGTCGAGCATATCAGTACCCTTCAGGCTGGCCCTGTCTTCCTGCATCTTCATGAAAGAGGGAGCCCTTTGTCCCATGAGAGAACAGGGCATTCGCATCCTCAACTATCTTGATGACTGGCTCGTTCTAGCTCAGTCTTGGGATCAGTTATGTGAACACGGGGACCTGGTGCTCAGTCACCTCAGCCAGTTGGGCCTTCAGGTCAACTGGGAAAAGAGCAAACTCTCCCCTGTGCAGAGGATCTCTTTTCTCGGTATGGAGTTGGATTCGGTCGAACAGACAGCACGTCTCACAGAGGAACCCTGCTCGGTTTGCTTCATATGAGACCGCTTCAGCATTGGCTTCACGGCCGAGTCCCGAGATGGGCGTGGCAACGTGGCACGTACCGTGTGGCAGTCACTCCGGAATGCCGCCAAGCCTGTAGCCTGTGGTCGGACCCCTTGTTTCTTCGGGCAGGTGTGCCCTAGAGCAGGTGTCCCGGCATGCTGTGGTATTCACAGATGCCTCTGCCACTGGCTGGGGTGCCACGTACAACGGGCATGCAGTATCAGGAGTGTGGAAGGGCCCCCAACTGCATTGGCACATCAACTGCCTCGAGTTGCTAGCAGTATGCCTTGCCCTGAGCCGCTTGAAAGGGCCGTTACAGGGCAAGTATGTGCTGGTCCGTACGGACAACACTGCGACCGTTGCGTACATCAACTGTCTACGCACATGTCGCAACTCGCCCACCATCTCCTCCTTTGGAGTCAGAAGCATCTGAGGTCGCTTCACACCATTCATGTCACCGGTGTGCTCAACCATGTGGGCGACGAGCTTTCACGAGCTGCGCTGCCGGGAGAGTGGTGACTCCATCCCTAGGTGGTCCAGATGATTTGGAGAGAGTTCGGAGAGGCTCAGGTAGACCCGTTTGAACTGAACTGAAATAACATTGAACTGAGCTGAATAATGATTCATTGTTCCTCCATTTTAATCTGGAGCATTTACTTCACAGCAGCTGCTCTTGGTAACAGACCTGAGAGTTGATCACCGAACTGATGGAGCGCTTTAAAATTTCCAACTACAGATGAGATTCTGTGAGATAGGAGAAGAATCCTAAATCAAGTTCAGATTTGAGAAAAATCCTAAATTAACTCGTCGGATCTGAACTCAAGACTGAAGATAGAAAGCTTCTGTTCCAGACGAGAGCAAAGCATGCTGGGAACTAAAAATCCACTGCCCAGTTTCAGTTCATTCAATACAAATGGATGAAGTAAACTTCAGTTTGACATATTTAAGTGGATTTTACACAATTAAATTAGGACAGACTATTCAGCAATTGTGTGGTTTTAACTAATTTTAATAAAGTACATTTAACAAGCAGCAGAAATCATTTTTACAGTGTAAATTAAAAGATGGTCAGATTGATAATTCCTAATTGTGATATGTTTTATCTCCATCAGATTCCCATCAGCTCACTCTGGATCTGAACACAGTGAACAAACGCCTCCATCTGTCTGAGAGGAACACAGTGATAACTGTCACTGACAGAGAGCGTCAGTCGTATCCTGATCATCCAGACAGATTTGATCGTGTGTATCAGGTGTTGTGTAGAGAGAGTGTGAGTGATCAACGCTGTTACTGAGAGATTGAGAGGAGTGGATATAATGTGTATACATCAGTGTCATATAAGAGCATCAGCAGGAAGGGAGAGGGTAATGAGTGTCGGTTTGGATCTAATGATCAGTCCTGGAGTTTGTACTGCTCTTCCTCCAGTTACTCATTCATACACAATAACATACGGACTGATCTCCCTGTAAAGCCCATCAGCAGTAGAATAGGAGTGTATGTGGATCACAGTGCAGGAACGCTGTCCTTCTACAGCGTCTCTGGAGACACAATGAGACTCATTCACACAGTCCAGACCACATTCACTCAACCGCTCTATCCTGGGTTTAGGGTTATGGTACTGGATCATCAGTGAAACTGTGTTGATGAATCAGAACAGACTGTAGAGAGATTCTACCCATAATGCTTTGAGCTCATGATGAATCAGTGACAGTGAGATATTATAGTCTCTTCATTACATTAATACTGTCACTGAAATATGTGTGTGTGATAAATCCTCATATAGATCAGTGTGTGTTTTCATGATTTAGGAGGACACAAATTTGTATAATGACGGGTATTACACTGGTATTGTAAACGTCCTCATTTAAAATAGCTTTAAAAACATACTAAACAATGTTTTATTAAAAATGTAAAAATGCAGACGGTTTTCTGTGATGGGTAGGGGTAGTGTAGGGGGAGACAATGTACAGTTTGTACAGTATAAAAACCATTACGTCTATGGAATGTCCTCACTAAGATAGCAAAACAAACGTGTGTGTGTCTGTGTGTGTGTGTGTGTGTGTGTGTGTCTGTTCTTTTCTCAGCCTCTACAATAAAAACTGATTTCCATCAGAACAAGTAGTGTCACATCAATCTCTATTATTACTGTCAAAATTACCTTTCAGTTGAAAAGTGTCTTTCACAAACATGATTCAAGAAGAACATGTCATTGTCATAGTTTCTGTGATCTGTGAGTCATGAGGAAATATTTTAATAATGATTTATATTGATTCAATAACTGTTTCAAACTCGGACATCATGCAGTGTGGCAGATAATAACATATGCGTCTTGACAAGATCCTTCTGGAACAGACAAAAAGTGCCAAGAACGAAGAAAGTAGACTATGTATTTTTGTAACATTTTCAATTTCTTATTTTTTCTCGTTAGAAATTACCAATGATGACATGTAACTTTCGGTTTGTGTTGGTACACATCAATAATCAAAACGTTCTTATGCATGGTTTAATGTACATAAGATAAACATTCCTGTTCGGTATTACAAGCTGTGTGACTCAGGCAGGCCTACTTTAAAAACAATGGCCATAGTCTACAATTAGCTAATTTTTAGAGAATTATTTAGGCTATGTATTTTTGTATGTTTATCTGCCTTCTTCACTCTAAAAAATGCTGGAGTTGTTGATTTGGGTCAAAATGGACAACCGGGTTAAAAATGTAATTAAAAATATGTAAACCAATGGTTGGGTTTTTCCATATTCGACCCCAAATTTGGGTTTAAACAACCTAGAATTGATTATTGTTGTTTATCATGCTGTAATTTCGTAAGTAAATTGCGCATTTAGAAAAGCGAATTTGGCTGTGTGTTATAGTTTTTCTGACAGCTAGATGGTGCCAGAGCATTATCAAAAAGCGTTAATTTAGCTGTCAACAAAAATTTGGTTTTAATTTTACTTAATTGTTTTTACTGCCAATTTAACGTGTTTTAATGGGTTTCCCTTTACATATTTTTATGCGTTTTTCATTACCTGCAGTTTGTTTCCTTGATGTTTTAATCCCATTAGCTATAGAAAACCGGCAGCACCTTGCATAAACCATTGTAATTATTGGTTCAAGCGATAATAAAGATTATAAAAATGTGGGGGTTTTTAAGAATGCACTGACAGGGGCCCCTTCACAAAGTTTTGCTTAGGGCCCCCAGAAATGTAGGATCGGTACTGGAAATGTCTGAATGCTGTATGAATCATCAGCTGCATGTGAAATATGATCCATTCCTTCAGGAGAGTTTCTGATATCATCAAATATGACATTAATCATATCATTTCATTAAATATATTTACTGTAACTGTTACAAGCATGCGTTTTGGAAGAATTCCAAAAGTAGCCATTACTTTTTGTAAATTTAGGGATCAAAATGGTCAAATTTGTTATTAGAGGATAAAAACAAAATGTGGAACATAAATAAAGGAGCACATGCAAACAAGAAGAGTCGCAACATCAGCATCGAAGGTAAGAAGACTGGAAGAATCAGTTTCCAGTCAATGAGCGAGATTGGCAGCCTTTCTGTTTGCTCTGTAGTAAAGTACTAACTTGACAAATGCAAAACCTACAATTTTAAAAAACTGAACTGTGAATTCGATGTGTTTGTTTGATGTACTTGTATTTTAAATCAATAAAAATAACCGCATCAGCGCACCCGTGGCTGGAATGAGCCCAACTCAGCCACGCCCTCGTGGATCAGATGCTGCTCGAGGGATTGCGACGTGACAGAATGCTTGATATCGTCAGAGATTGTAATTAATGCCCTCAGTGTTGTTGGTAAAAAGAGATGAGTAACATTTGAGTAATTAAGGCGTTTGTGTGATTGTTTGGTGACTATGCGATGCTGTTGAAGAGAGTTATTCTTACTATTGTACTACAGTTCAATCATGACAACTCTTGGAGTGGATTAAATTCAACCAGCATTTATTGGCATGGGGCATGAAGTATACATGGCTTGATTTCGGCGTACGAGATCTGCTATGCTGCTGCTGCTGAGCAAATACAAATTTGTTCAGTTTAGTCAAATAAAACAACAAAGAAAAGGCTGCTGCAAGAATAGTAGAACCCCCTCAAAGCAGTGGACCGCATGGTCCGTGATACCCAAGTTAAGCAAGCGACCGAGTAGCTTCGGCCTGATACCCCCCACCCAGCAGATCTGAATGCCAAAATATGTGTACTGCTGCTGCTCCGTAGAGCTATAGGCGCATGTATGACTATCTATGTGTGCCTGGGCCTGCTTTGCCGAGTGGCTTAATGCTATTGAGCTTACCTATAAATGTGCATCTAACCTAGTGGCCTAAACTAGAATGATACTGAGCCAGAGCTCATATGCATAAATAACATGCCTATAGAATGTGATTGGTTTTATCTAATGCAGTGTATGCTATGCTGGTTTTTTGATGGTGACCACTCCGGAACATTTGTCCCCGGTCCCCTGCATCAAACTCAAATCTCGCAGCCGAGATCCTCCCCTCCACTACTGAGGATTCGGCTACTGTAAAATGCTGCATACACGTCGTTGCTAACCTCCGCAAATGATCAAATCGAAATAATTGTATCTGAATAAATTAATTAATATACCCGGATGCCCAGCGCCACCTGATAATTTAAATCAGAGATGTTTCTTGTCTTTTCAAAGTCTTCGGAATTAGGTCTGATGTATCATTTGTGGGCTGCCGATTCCAGCGGCCCATTTCTTTAAGGGAAGTGGATGGTACTCCTGGAGCGCTGACATTGCTGCGCCGATTCTGGATGAGTGGTAAGTGTAGACTTCTAGGTTTAAGCCACGTGGATGACATGGGTGTTTTAACAGAACCAGGCCCTGGTCATCAGTTTCCATCAGCTGTAAGGAAACAGTGGATCTGAGGAGCTGCATTTCTCCGAATTTGCAGGAATCGTGACATGAAAGAAGAGCAAAACACGGAATTAATGCTGGATAATAAAGTGTAACCTTGTTAAATCTGCCATTTTTGAGTGCTTAAATGTAAGAGAAACTATTTTATTTATTTATATTATACATGCTGAGAGAACTGCCTCTAGAAAAGTATGGAATTTGGATCAAGAGCTTTCCTTCTGAAGTGGTGAAACATGTTGCGCAGAGGTGTAGGAATAGCTTGGTTGTTGGAAATGTCTTCGCTATGCTGTTCAGTAGACAGTTGCGGGGACTTGAAGAGGCTTGGTGCACTGGGGTCCGGTGTCAGCAACAGGGATGAAACTGTGAATTGAAGAAGCAGATTTTTTTTTTATATAAATATTTAACTGGTAGTTTGCTTAAGCTTGGCTCTAATGCCTTTAAGACTACGTATGCCTGCTACACGCCAAATGCTTAACACGAATGCCTAAACCTAATGGCTAGATTACATGTGCATGAGTCACAAAGCACAAACGTGTCCGATTAGAACGTGCATAAGTGCTTTAACAAGATGGACGCATTGCAAGCTAAGAGATGGAAAATAATCTCCCACACCACCTGAGCAAATAGTATAAAGATTTAGCATCCTTTTACCATTGGAAAAACCCGTATAGTCCCATTGAAAGTTGATGTCATTAGAACAGAGATAATGGAGCAATATTCTAATGCGCTTCAGCTGAACCAGCCCGAACACACTAGGTTAACTGAAATCAGCCTTGGAAGCATGTTGGAAGCTGAGCAAATAATAAGCCCCGTTGAAGGTGTATATGCGAGAAGCCCATTACTCTGAACATCCTCATGTACTATGTTTAGTCGCAGTATTATATAAAGCTTGCTGCTGCTATAGATTTGAACGTGTAGCTGCTGATAAATGCTTGTATTTACTCCTACGTCAATGCAAGACTGTAACACCCTCTTAAAACAAAAGGCATGGTTTGAAGTTTTGTAGAAGGCTAGCAGTTAGATGTGATTGCCCAGTCCTGAAATCTAGAAATCCCCAGAATTTAGTGAGGGTGCTCTAAGCAGATACTACTGTGTAGCAAGCACTCCACCAATAGATACCAATGACTGTGAAACTATTTAGGTTTAGTTAGTTTAAACATATTTAGTATGGAACTCAATATTTTAAAAAATATATTTCTATCTATTAGTCTGAGTTTGCATGCTGGTGAGTTTTGCATACCAGATCGCTATCCCATGCAGTAGAAAAAAAAAAAAAAATTTTAGAGTCAGAGGTGACAAGCACAAGTATGCGCCTCGATGATGTAATAGCATCTACTCCCTCAACATGATAGTCCCCCTAAAATACGATGTTTGCGTGGTTCGTCCAAGAAGACATAAATGTCCATTAAGATATTTCTGGATAAATATGTTGTCTTGACGGACTTAACGCAGTCTATGCCACCCGCTGTCTGTGAGAGTGCATAACATCATGCTAAGATCATTCGCACCCGGCATGTCACCCGTTCCACCTGCTGCCCTCAGGGATGATGATACCGGGCCATGTAAACCACCTGGCTGGCCCATAGCTTTTAACCCACTGTAATGAACTGTAGAACGAATATCTCAAATTTACGTTCGGCCCATCGCATTCACACTTGGGTAAAGTTGGTTTTATATTTGCACATTCGGACTTCCGCGTTTAAGAACGTTCTAATAATGTGCAATAAAGTTAATGTTTGCAAATTCTGAACAGCGGCATGATATTTACAACCAACGATTGTAACCCTACAACATTTTTCACAATCGATCAAAATGGGCAAGTATTATTTTAATGGCATACTTACTTGCGAACGTCCACTGAATGTCCAATGTAGTGTACAAAGTTATTGTAGCCTATGCGGAAGTCCGAATGTGTGAATATAAAACCAAATTTACCCAAGTCGCATTCACCACACTTACTACGTAAACGCAGTAGCTGGGACTGGAGTAAGCATGTTGCAGTATATATGCCACAATCTGCATTATATTTTTCATATGACAATCTTGTTTCTGCTGACTGAGCCGAATGGTACAAGATGATTCAATGTATAATGGATTGCACTTTATGACTTAATTGCACTTTGCATTGTAGGATTTTCTAATGTTATCTCGTTATTTAGACGATGACATAAGGAACTTGGATTAAAATTGCATAATATAAAATATTTTACACTTTCTTTCACGAGTCACAACCGGTTATAAAATCACTATTATATTTTTCTTAGTACAGAATAGGAAAATACAGTAGTTCAATTGTGTATATCAACACACAGTGTTTATCACCCACACACACGTACACACAGACACATACACACACACACACACACACACAATGTATCGAACACAATAGCTTGGCGCTCATTACAGGAGCATGAACTCGTTAACATAGCAGCGACTTGTCTTGGCAAATGGCACGTAGGAGTGCCGCTACATCAGTGGAAAGTCCGCAATGCAGTGAATCTGTTAGGCCTATACTCCTGTTGTTAAGCTGCTCACGTACTTAATACTAAGTGAATAAATGCATTTTATCAAAAGTAATCGATCCGTGGTTAGCAGAATTCTGAACAGCGACATGATATTTACAACCAACGATTGTAACCCTACAACATTTTTCACAATCAATCAAAATGGGCAAGTATTATTTTAATGGCATACTTACTTGCGAATGTCCACTGAATGTCCAATGTAGTGTACAAAGTTATTGTAGCCTAGGCGGAAGTCCGAATGTGTGAATATGAAACCAAATTTACCCAAGTGTTATGCCAAGGCAACTCCGACAAGTACCCTGCAGCTTTACCAAAAACAGAAACAATTTAAAAAATAAACAAACTTTTACATGAATGACTCAAAGGAAGCACAAATTTGACACCTGCACTGTAAAAAAAAAAAAAAAAAAAATTGAGAAAACTTAAATTTAAGGCAACAAACTTCAGCATATTTTTGTGTTTTCTCAACTTGTTGTATTCAGTTTATACAACAATAAGTTGAGAGAACTCCAATTTCCTACAAAAACAAGTTAAGAAAACTCAAATATGTGCTGAAGTTTGTTGCCTTAAACTTTTAAGCTCTCAATTTTTGATGTTTTACAGTGTGGAATGGGACATTGCTAATATTTTCCTTCCAAGATTGACAGAATCACCCTATTAGGCACTTAGGTAAATTTGGTTTTATATTCGCACATTCGGACTTCCGCATAGGCTACAATAACTTTGTACACTACATTGGACATTCAGTATGCGATTAAAATAATACTTGCCCATTTTGATAGTTTGTGAAAAATGTTGTAGGGTTACAATCGTTGGTTGTAAATATCATGTCGCTGTTTAGAATTTGCAAACATTAACTTTATTGCACATTATTAGAACATTCTTAAACGCGGAAGTCCAAATGTGCGAATATAAAACCAACTTTACCCAAGTCTATTAGGCCTGATTCAAAAAAAAATCTTTATAACAGATTTATAAAGATTTTTATAAATCTGTTATACTCTTCTTCGCTTGTCTCTTCTTCGCTAGTCTCTGCACTAAGATTTCAGTTTTTTATTTTTTAATTTATGCAAACAGCAACTAAAAACTTACCAGTAACTTCTGCGTTCAGCATCTTCATCTGATCGCGTCTGATTGGTCAAATTGAATGTAGCTGCATTGAAAAAGACGCGTTGTTACACTTTGTATCAAAAAATACGACTGGCACAGAAAAGTAAAGTTAATTAAATACAAATGTTACCTGGAGTCACAAAATAACAGGGTTCCAAAAGCCACACGAAAGAAAAACTGAGATATTTTAATATATCATATCCGTCCGATGAAATACGACATAACGAGTGTCACATCCGTCTTTTGGATGATGGAAACACTTGATGCCTTGCGTAAAATTATCAATTTATTCCTAAAGATACTGAATATAAATACTTTGGATATTGAAATATGTTCTCAGAACTGTGCACTGATTGTTTATGGGCAGGTTATGGAAGCAGCCAAAGCTTCTTTCGGCTACGAGTGAGACGGAGGGCGGTGGTCTGAAATGAGTTCCGCCGCCGAACGCGAGCCCATCTCCGGCAGGAGAATCAGCATCGTTACGGTGGAAACGGGACGGGACTTTTGATAACACATGAATAACTTTTAGACCTAAATCATTTGCGGGGGGATTTTTACTTTACAAATTACAGACATGGCCGATTCGCACGGGATTAAGATCACAGACAACCTCCGTGATTATTACAAATAATAATACTAATCCTGTGTGAATAGGGCTTTTGAGAAAATTGATAAAAACAAGCCCTGGTCTTAATCTAACACACAGATTCAGTTACTGAGAGCTCCACCTCTATTTACATTGATATCATCACTCTTCTAACAATATTTACATCCAAAACAATAGACTTCTCACTAGACTAGTTTGTTTGTTTATTTATTTTATTTTTTTAGCAGTCAGTTCTATTTGCACAGTTACTGGCTTATCAGAAGGAAAAGCAGCAGTTTTATTAATAGATCCAAGGAATAACAACGCGTTGTTATTACGCCAGAATGAGAGTATAGTTCCTAGCCATATCGGCCTAGAAAATTGCAACTTTTCATTTTCCGTCGGTCTTAGTACATGATGTAACTACAGAAGAGTCAAGTTTTAAATTGGAAAAATATTGAAACTCTTTGGTCATTTTTTTAAGGAGATGCTAACGGTCTAATCAGATTCAATGAACTATGCTAAGCTATGCTAAAAGTGGCACTGCCAGACCCGGAGATCGGCTGAATGGATTCGAAAACGGTAAAACTCAACTGTTTAACTCTAGGGGAGTTGGAAAATGCGCCTATTTGCAAAAAATGTGTAGTGTTCCTTTAAACTTTGTTTCCAATCTCCTTGTTATTTTATTATCTAATTCAATTTCCCATTTTGTTTTGATATTATATAAACCTGTATCCTTAATCTTTTTGAATATATTATTTATTCTTCCTATCAAGTTATCTACTCTATTAACTTTACTAACTTTAATGATAAAACGCAACAGGGTGAATATCATCTAAAGCTTTTATTTTAATCCCATCCTTTAAATAACTTCTTATTAAAGATATTTGTAAAATAATGTCCTAGACAATAGATATTTTTTCCCTATACTCTGAAATGTCTCCATCTCATTGGGTCCATAAATTTGATAAAATCTTTGAAGTCCTTTACTAGCCCAAACCTTAAATACATCATCAAAAGTATTTGGTTTAAAACCTGAATCTTTTGCTATTTCTCTCAAACAAACCATCTCATGATCACTAATATTCATCACTTTGCAAATTTTCCAACATTTAAAAGTTTCGCCTATACAATAATAACTAGTAATCACCTTTTCCTTTCTTCCACAAAATATTATTGTACTAATATAACATTAAGTCAAGTCAAGTCAAGTCACCTTTATTTATATAGAGCTTTTTACAATGTAGATTGTGTCAAAGCAGCTTTACATTGATAACTGGTACATTATTTGGCTGCACAGCAGCTCTTAAAGAATAGTGTCAATGCAGGCAGATCAAAGCACTGTTGAATATCAAATGTCAAGTCAAATGTCAAGTGTCCCCAACTAAGCAAGCCAGAGGCGACAGCGGCAAGGAACCCAAACTCCATCAGGTGACATTAGGTGGCAGACAAGTGGCAAATTGGTGTTAAAAAATGGAGAAAAAAACCTTGGGAGAAACCAGGCTTAGTCGGGGTGCCAGTTCTCCTCTGGCCCAACAGTGCTGTGTTACAATTCAGGTTGCTATCATAAGTCCAATAGGATCGCAACATTAAAAGTATTTATTTCAGTTCCATCCAATTGAGGATCGTATTGAGGATCACGCCGGTATGATATATTAGTACTATATATGATATTATATTTGAGGTGATAAAGGATCGCCTTTTCTTGTCCCCCTCATTAATGCAAAATTTTCTGAAAGAACTCCATTGGCCCTGACTCTTGCATTCGGTTGATTATATATATATTTAACTAATTTTTTAACTTTTATTCTTTGTAGTGTGGTGTCAGACTCAGACAGAGACAGAGATATAAGAACACTGATGTTTATTGACAGAGGCACAAACACAGGTAACAACAGATGATATGGTGAGTAGAGATGCAAACACAATCAAACAGACACTTAGCTGAGGGGTAAACTTAGGAATGTCTTTGCAGGAATGGAAGGAGATCAAGGAGGACACGGAGAACAGGACACAGGAGACGGAGAGGCAACAGCAGGATGACAGGTAAGGAGTCCAGGTATGTTTGACGAGACCAGACAATGAACTGAGGAAAACATGAGTCTATATAGTGTCTGTGATGATGAGGTGCAGGTGCTCGTGATTAGTATTCCGGGGAGAGTGAACGAGTGGGCGGAGTGTGGAGATCTGGTGACGATGCTTGGATGTTGGTGGGCGTTGGCTGTGTCTCCGTGACATGTGGACACTAGAGCGGTGGTTTTCAAACCTGTCCTGGAGGCACCCCAGCCCTACACATTTTGTATGTCTCCCTTATCGGACACTCCCAATTTAGTTCTTGCAGTCTCTACTAACAAGCTTATAAGTTGAATTAGGTGTGATAAATGAGGGAGACACACAAAATGTGCAGGGCTGGGGTGCCTCCAGGACAGGTTTGAAAAACACTGCTCTAGTGTCCACACTACAATGAGTAAAAGTAACGTTGATGCTGTGTTGCAGTGCGTCACTTACTTATTCACTTAATTGTCTCACTGCAACACAGCGTCAATGTTACTTTTGTTCTTTGTAATGTGGACACTAGAGGATGTCCCTGTGGGGTTGAAAGGGTTAAAGGTGTAAGATAAAAAGACACACCCACAACATGTATTTTAACAGTAACAAACTGTAAGTTAAAAAACAGTTACTGTAAAAATTAGTTTTGTGGGTCACCATTGTGCTGAAGAGTAGAGCCTGTGCTTAAGTTCAGGAGAAGATCAACACTGATATGCTGCATGTTGTTTTATTTAACAGATGGTGACTGTGTAGTTGCTGATGCAGTGAAAATCTTTTTATTTAAAATTTTTTTAGTGGACTCTAATAAAATAAGATCACAGTAATAATATGCTCACATTATTAGCATATTATAAATATTGGTTTATACATTTAAATGGCAGTCAGACAATTTAAGACTGTCCGTTTCTACAAATGAAATGAGTTAACACAAGTTTTAATTTAGTGCATGGTATCTTTACAGTAACATACTGTAGATTACAGTAAATAACTGTACAATCAACAGTAAATTAAGCATTTTTCTGTAAAAAAAAATAAAAAAAAGCCTGGTAAAGTCTAACAGTGCATTAATGTTAGGAAAGGTTTTTAAAAGTTGTACTGCTGTGTGATAATGTGTAATGAAAACAAAACACAATTTTGTGAATTGCTGTAATGTTTTTTTGCTTGCTAGAATGCAACTAAAAAATGAAAGTGAAACTTCATATAAGTCTTATCACATTACTTATCAAACAGTACAAACCAGATTAGGGAGTGTATCTATATTCAAAAATACCTGTCACGTATCCCTGTCATTCCTGGACTACATTTCCCACAATCCTCCCTGGCAATGACTTGCACTCTCTCCACCAATTACCAAATACTGCTGCAGCACATTATCTGGACTATTTAAGCCACACACACCCTCACACACTTTGCGAGGTCTTGTTTACTCTGTAGCAATTCTGAGCGTTATTTACCCTGCCTGCCTGCCTGCCTGCCTAACCCGCCTGCCCTTTTGGATTGTTTATTGTTTCCTGGTTTTGTCAATGCTTTCTGTCTGCTCTGAATCATCGCCTGTCCTTCGTGCCCGGAAGATGCATTTAAGCTCTTTTGTCCATGGACCAGTCTGCCAGCCTGAACCCGCTGTCGTCCCAGAGCAGCCCGCTGATCGCCCAGAGTCACGTCAAGTCTCAGCTGATCGCCCAGAGTCATGTCAAGTCTCCGCTGATCGCCCAGAGTGATGTCAAGTCTCCGCTGATCGCCCAGAGTCACGTCACGTCTCGAGACCCGTCCGAGAGCGGAGAGGATTGTTGTCCAGTGTGAACGATCCTCCACTGACTTCAGCACGTGCAGCTGGCATTCCGAAACCTCCGCTGGCTTCTCTCGCAAGCCCGCCGGCCGCTTCGCACTCAAGCCCGCCGGCCGCTACGGACTCAAGCTTGCCGGTTTCTACGCACTCAAGCCCGCCGGTTTCTACGCACTCAAGCCCGCCGGTTGCTACGCACTCAAGCCCGCCGGTTGCTACGCACTCAAGTCCGACGATTGCTACGCACTCAAGTCCGCCGATTGCTACGCACTCAAGTTCAAGTCCGCCGGTTGCTACGCACTCAAGTCTGACGATTGCTACGCACTCAAGTCCGCCGATTGCTACGCACTCAAGTTCAAGTCCGCCGGTTGCTACGCACTCAAGTTTAAGTCCGCTGGTTGCTACACACTCAAGTCCAAGTCCGTCGGTTGCTACACACTGAAGTCCAAATCTACCAGTGTCTACGGACAAGATGGCCGCCCCGCCAGTGTCTACGGACAAGATGGCCGCCCCGCCAGTGTCTACGGACAAGATGGCCGCTCCTCCAGTGTCTACGGACAAGATGGACGCTCCAGTCTTCGCCGAGGCCGCTCTAGTCTTCGCCGAGGCTGCTCCAGACTCTGCACCCGAGCCCGCTCCAGTCTTCGCCGAGCCCGCTCCAGACTCTGCACCCGAGCCCGCTCCAGTCTTTGCCGAGCCCACTCCAGACTCCGCACCAGAGGCTGAGTCAGCTCCAGACTCCGCACCAGAGGCCGAGTCAGCTCTAGACTTCGCACCCAAGCTCCTTGCCCTGCCGACGCCACCCAAGCTCCTTGCCCTGCCGGCGCCACCCAAGTTCCTTGCCCTCGACCCAGCTCCAGCCCACCAATACATTCCAGCCCACAAAACCCTTCCTGCCACCATTGAATTCCCAAAGAAAATTTGGGGGGGGGGGGGGGGGGGGGGGTCATATACCTGAGGGTGGGGAATTTGTGGGTGGGGCTCCCGAACTGCCATGGCTGCCTGACACTCCTGACCCGCCATGGCATCCCAAGGCTAGCGAACCGCTATGGCTGCCCGAGACTCCTGACGTGCCGTGGCTGCCAGCGACTCTTGACCCACCATGGCCGCCTGAGACACCTGACCCACCATGGCAGCCCGAGGCACCTGACCCGCCGTGGTGCCTAGAGTCCCTGGACCTGTCCTGGAGACCTCCTTACCTGTCTGTACATACACCCTCACCTGCCAGTAGGTCTCCAGGGCACCCACCTGCCAGTAGGTCTCCAGGGCACCCACCTCCCCTCCCCGGTTGTGCCATTCACGGCGCGAGGATGCGCCTTCTGGGAGGGGGACATTCTGTCACGTATCCCTGTCATTCCCGGATTACATTTCCCACAATCCTCCCTGGCAATCACCTGCACTCTCTCCACCAATCACCAATTGCCACATACTGCTGCAGCACATTATCTGGACTATTTAAGGCACACACACCCTCACACACTTTGCGAGGTCTTGTTTACTCTGTAGCAATTCTGAGCGTTATTTACCCTGTCTGTCTGTCTGTCTGCCTGACTGTTACTGATCCCGTCTGTTCCCCGTGTTACGATTCCTGCTGCCTGCCCTTTGGACCTTTTGGATTGTTTATTGTTTCCTGGTTTTGTGAATGCTTTCTGCCTGCCCTGATTCATTGCCTGTTCCTCGACTACGGTTCTGCCTGCTCTCTGCCATACCTGTTTGCCACTGTTTGACCACTGCCTGTCTTACTACGAACTCTGTTTAATAAAAGCCTGCAGATGGCTCTTACCCTGAGTCCCGCCTTGTTACAATACCCTTTACATAAATAGATAGCCTGTGGATCACAACACATGAAAGGAAGTCTACAGGTCCTCTAGTTTATATCTGCTCTACATGGATTACTGCAACACTTTGAATGAATGATCACTTGGGATATAAAAGACACCAGTAAGGTATATCATCTGCTACATAATTTGTGGGCATTGTATTCACAGAATCCAGAATGTATATATAATATATGTGGGGTGATTGCACTTGTGATGTACACAAACTATATTAGAGTTAGGGATTTATTTTTGTTTGTGTAGTTTCTCACAAATGTTTTCTTATAACACATGCTATTGTTCATGTTTTCATTTTAGAAAAATGTTCTAGAATAACAGAATGTGGATTACATTTGAATGTAATCTAATGTGGATTACATAGAATGTAGATTACATTTGTTTGACCTTTAAAAGCTCAAAACATTAATTACAATTTTTTCACAACAATCAAGTAAGATCTTGTCTGTCTGGCCAATCACAATCTAATTTTAACTTTAGAATGATTTTGAACCATTGCTATTTTTTGTATTTTTTATTTTAATTTTAATTTTTTTTTTTATTCTACAGATTTGATCAGCCCAGTTCACTTTTTATATATATAAATCCACCTATCCAAGAAAAGAAATTCAGTTTTAGGACATCATGAAAAATCGGTATGTCTGTCTATCTTTTACCAACTGATTTGTTTATTAAAGAAATTTTAAGATATTTAAGGTATTTGAGAAGAAATTTCGGTATGTTTATGATAAAGAGATGTTTCCCACATTTTACATCTACACAATGTTTGTTATTTAGATTCACACTGTATACTATATACATTCACACTGTGCATGTATAAGTAGCAGCCATCACTTTGTTTTAAACATTGATGTGGAGAGTTGCTTGTACATGACATATTTTCATCTCCATAATAACTATATATTATAACATATAATGACTTTGCTCACAGCAATAGCAGAACTATCAAGAACTAATCAAGAACATCAAGAATCAGCATATGAATCTCAACAACGGTGACAAGCAACATATTCTGATAAACAGATCAACTCTGAACATTAGAAAACAAGCTACTAAAAAGTCACATAAAAAACAGCAAAAAATAAATAAATAAATAAAATAGTGAGAACATGCTCTTTGATGGTCACCACTGTTGAGATTCATACGCTGATTCTTGATGTCTAGGTGTGTCCGTTTTAGCCTGGTTGTTCACACCTCAAAGCTGAAAAAGTCTGTGAAAATGGGTGTGTAGAGGGGGGAAGAGGGGAGAGAACAACCAATGAAACAGAGACCTACAACCAGAGGTGTAAAGTCCAGGGATCAGAAAGTAAAAGTCCTGCGATATGTTCATTCCACCCACTGAATTAGTGTT
Organism: Ctenopharyngodon idella; assembly: GCF_019924925.1. Lineage (NCBI taxonomy): Eukaryota > Metazoa > Chordata > Actinopteri > Cypriniformes > Xenocyprididae > Ctenopharyngodon > Ctenopharyngodon idella. The sequence continues at coordinate 50,294,134 of NC_067222.1, forward strand.
AACGTTAATGAGATAATTAACTGATTAATTGAGTGATGATTGACCATTATTGAAGATACCTGATGTTAACAAGCAGAATCACCAAAAGGAGAAAATCACAATTTTAAGTCACCATCATGGAGATCAGGGTTTGCTTTAGTTGGGCTCTTGACCCTTGACTTTTTAATATTAGATTTTGTTTGACTGCTGTAACTGAGTTATAACAGCCAGACAGGCAAAGAGAATGATTGTGAAAACATAACCAACACCACCTGATCATCTTTTCTCTTTGATTGTCTGGTTGTTATAACTCAGTTACAACAGACAAATAAAATCTAATATTAAAAAGTCAAGGGTCAAGAGCCCAACTAAAGCAAACCCTGATCTACATTATGGTGACTTAGAAATTGTGATTTTCTCCTTTGGTGATTCTGCTTGTTAACATCTGATCACCTTCCTGACACATTTACTGTTAAAATCATAACACAGTAAATGTGTCAAAATTAACACAAGTGTTGTCCCTAAACTCACACACTGATGTGTAAGAATTTAGCCAATTTGAGTCAGTTTTTAACAAATGCTTTTTGACACATTCTGAATGTCTGTGTTTGACACATTGAACGTGTCAAAATTAACCCAAGTGTTGTCCCAAAACACAAGCACTGATGTGTAAGACTTTTTTTTGACTGGACTTGACAAAGAGATCATTGCAAATTTTGTCTTCATGTTCAGAAGTAGCACAGGTGTTTTATTTGTTGTTGTTGTTTTCCTCTTTCCTTCAATGATTCTGCCTGTTAACAGCAGGTGTTCATCACTAGTGCTTGATTAATGACTTAATTATCTCATTAACTTCCCTCTTGAATGATCTTGGTCTCGGTCTTGGAGGGTCTGGTCGTGACTTCACCTCTGGTTAACCTTCCTGACACATTTACTGTGTTAAAATCATTGACTCAATGAATGTGTCAGAATTAACACAACAAGCGTTGTCTATGGAAGTAAATTAATGCCAAATGTTTTTTTAAATAAAAAGCTTGTTGAAGTGCACCAATTGAAAAAAAAAAGCATTACATTAGCTGTGCTTGCATTTTGATGCATTGTATTTTTAAGGCTTGCATTTTTATGGGCTGAAATTCAACATGGTCGTATATTTAAGCTGTGAATATTTCAATTCAAAATATTTCACATTTTCCTTTACAAATTATTGAATTTTTAATTTCACCTTTCAGATTTCACTTCCAAAATATTCATTCTGTTTAAAAATACAACCTATAATATTCGACTGGCAATTTTCAGTCCATTTTATTTTGCTTTACAAATTCAGTGGTTCAAATTCGGCAGAAAATTCAACATTTCACATCCGGGAACTGCAGGAAAAGCAGTAGAGTACCGATGCATTATCTCCAACTGCTGTTAGTCTGCTTCACCAGCAGGTGCCGCTAGCGGCTGTTTACGAAGACCAGAGCAACGGCTAGTAAGTCATCATTCGTTCATAAAAACGGATTTACAGAAATAGAGCAAGCGGTAAGTGAATGTGTGATGATTATCAGGGCCAGTGAATAAATGCAGAAAAGCTGATAAAGACACAAAAGCTGCATTTGTTTAATTCAGTGTCTTTATGGTACTTCGTGTGTAGGCTACATAAGCAGCTTTCTCTACAGTGAAACAGATTATAATGTCATTGCCCGATGCTGGTGTACAGATCAAATGTTAAATCTGAGGTAGACATATATTTCTCTCTGTTGTTTAGTTTCCTTAACTTTATATCATGGCACTGTGTTGTAATACTAGGGTCTCCCTCATACGTCATAGGATTCCCCTGCCATCAGGACATATAAAACTCTTAACACAGCTTAATGGACTAGTACAGTGATATAAAAGACCAAACTCGCACCTCATTTGTGATGTAGGTTATACTATATAGGCTCCAAGAAAGCAGATACTGGCATAAAGTTGTTTTGATGCTGAACGTTTGATATTCGCAAGGGACCGTCTCTAAAGTTACGACATTCGGTATTAACGTTTCTACCTTCAGTAGCGTTTAAAGAGAATGATTTACAGTCACAAAACCAACTGTAAAGTCTTCATCTAGGTGTCAGGTATAATGCAAACCTTTTAGATTTTTGATGTTTATTAAAATAAAAGGTAACACTTTATATTAACTAGTTGAACTAACAATGAACTGCACTTCTACAACACTTATTAATCTTTGTTAATGTTAATTCCAGCATTTACTAAAACATTATTAAAATCAAGAGTTGTATTTGTTAACATCAGTTAATGCACTGTGAACTAACATGAACAATGAACTGCTGCATTTTTATTAACGTTAACAAAGATTAACAAATACAGTAACAAATGTATTGCTCATGGATAGTTCACGTTTGTTAATACATTATTAACCTTATTGTAAAGTGTTTCCAAATAAACTGTCAAGTAATATGTAAATATTGCTATGTATTTCACTACTGTATGGGATAATACAAAAAATGCCATAATGTAAAGCTCAATAGCATTTGACGAGAATGATTTACATGCACACACATATTGAAACACACCCCACTCAAAGTACATACACATACCTTTTTTTTTTTTTTACACATTCATCACACAATTCGTTCTACTTTGTTAATTTTATTTTTCCTGCTCATATAAATGCTTTGGCAACACAATGTAAAATTTGTATAAGCAGGATAATATATGAGCAGGAAAAATAAAAATGAATAAAGTAGAACGAATTGTGTGATGAATGTGTAAAAAAAAAAAAAAAAAAAAAAAGGGAAATAGTATATATGCATGTACTTTGAGTGGGGTGTGTTTGAATATGTATGTGCATGTGCGTGTACAAGAGTTTGTGTGAGTTCACATGTTTGTGTTTGTGTGTGTGTGTGTGTGTGTGTGTGTGCTTGTTTTTATCACTTCGTGGGGACCGCAACCTGAGAGCACACTCATGGTGTGGGGTCCCAAAAACGGTGTGGGGCCATTTTGCTGGACCCCACAAGGATTATCATTGGAATGAATAGAAAACGCTTTGCTGATATGTCTAGTGCAGAAATCTGAGTTTGGCCCACAAGTGATGAAAAAAAAGTGTGTTTAAGTGTGCTAAGATTTTGCTCAGTACTGCCCCCTTAACTCGCTTACTGGTATTGCACTCTCACACACTTACACTATAAGCCAATGAAAGGCATGCTTGTTTGTCACGTGGGTCAGTACCAAGACAACGGGTTACGCACAGCATACAGTACATCTTTTGAAGTGACGTGAAGTGTCGTGATGACGACGTTGGATGTCGTGTTGATGACGTTGGATATCATTGGAGGTCGGAAGGTTCCACGAGGGAAAAATGTCTACGCGGGAATAATCTCTACTCGTTTGGAATATTGAATATAAGGTAATATACCGAATGACATGTTTGTGACACCTATGCTATGAATAATGAAGAAAGCAATAACCTAGATTACGTTAAAAAACATTTGCAGTAACTTCCGTATTTTGTTATAGAAAGTAGATAGGACTAGCTGCTAGCGTTATTATCTTAGTAGCCACTAGCTAACGTTTCAACCACCCAAAAGTCCCTAGTTCCTGGGTAAAGTTTCTGCAGTCAAAACGGGCCATTATTATAGCCTTGGCTTTCGTTAGCGTTAGTAGCCGCTAGCTAACATTTAGGCAACTCTCTTCTCTATCACGGTGAAGTGACACACAACCGCATGGGCGCCTCGTCTCATTCGCTCCGGTTAAATAGTGTGAGCCTTAGCATTCGTTGGTGTTTTTATCTTATTAGGCGATAGTTAGCATTATTGTCTTACTAGCCGCACTAGCCGCTAGCATTATAACTGTAGCTTACTGTCTGCCTGCTAGTGTTATTAGCTCACTACTCACTACCTAGCTATGGTCTAACATTATTAACTATGGAGTTATTGAAAAAAATGATTGCTCATAAAGACCTAGATCAGGGATTCCCAAAGTGTGGTATGCGCACCCCCAGGGGTACGCGAGCTGCCATCAGGGGGTGCGCGAGAGGAAAAATGTAATGGCGGTCTGTTTTTTTTAAGTGGGATTTGGCTGAAATCAGGGAAACTGTCAAGTGGGACGTCTTATCTATTTCGGAGCTTATTCTCTTTAATGTTGTGGATCGTTTGTAACTTCATTGCAATTTAATTCAATGTACTGTCGTTCTAATTTCCATAACCGTTGTGTTATGATGATGATGATGCTAGCTCAACGGTCATTTAATAGGCCTAGCCTATTGCTGCAATGTTTCTTTTACGTGGCTGAAAATAACCGTGCTTTATGTTACTGAGCCTGTGTCTGTCACTCGTCCTCTTAAAAGTGGAAAACAGTCTTTATATGGCGATAAAACAAAGCTTTGTTGCATTTTTTTTGAAGTGGGGATTGGGGGTGTGCCTACCCGGTTGGGACATAGAAGGGGGTGCGCAGGAAAAAAAGTTTGGGAACCGCTGACCTAGATCAATTGACCATGATCAGGCATTGACATTAAATTTATTGTCTACTTGTCCTTCAGACAAGCAATACTACTCTCCCCGTGACATGTCGAAACCAGAATATATGGTTAAACAGTAGCTCCATAAAAAAATGCTTGTAATTTTTTTTGATGGCACAAAGGTTGTTGGCCAGGGAATTAAGGCCATCTAGAAAAAAATAGCCAACTCAATTTCATGTCACAGCCCATAAAAAAACACACACACACATACTTGTGTTTGTTACTTTGTGAGGCCCCATGACTGGGACATCACTTGTGGGATCCACCCTTTCTAGAAGAGGTACACTTCTTAAAAAAAATCATGCAAGATCAGAACACATTCATAAACACAAATCTCACTTGATAATCTGAAAATGAAGAACTTTTGCACAAGTGGGCTGTCGCATGAAATTGGCAGTTTCTCTTAAAAGCACCAATTAAATTCAATGTGAAGTGAAATCACATTTACAACATGGCACTTGACAAAATCTGCAAGTCACTAAAATTATTGTGCCAATATGTGTGACAAAATTTTCTAAAGTAGAAAATTATCATATCTTCGTCGTTACCTTTTGTCACAATATACATCCTGGAAATTAAATTAAACCTAAATTTTGCCAGCTGTATTTACAGTGGGTACGGAAAGTATTCAGACCCCCTTAAATTTTTCACTCTTTGTTATATTGCAGCCATTTGCTAAAATCATTTAAGTTCATTTTTTTTCCTCATTAATGTACACACAGCACCCCATATTGACAGAAAAACACAGAATTGGTGACATTTTTGCAGATTTATTAAAAAAGAAAAACTGAAATATCACATGGTCCTAAGTATTCAAACCCTTTGCTGTGCATATATTTAACTCAGGTGCTGTCCATTTCTTCTGATCATCCTTGAGATGGTTCTACACCTTCATTTGAGTCCAGCTGTGTTTGATTATACTGATTGGACTTAATTAGGAAAGCCACACACCTGTCTATATAAGACCTTACAGCTCACAGTGCATGTCAGAGCAAATGAGAATCATGAGGTCAAAGGAACTGCCTGAAGAGCTCAGAGACAGAATTGTGGCAAGGCACAGATCTGGCCAAGGTTACAAAAAAATTTCTGCTGCACTTAAGGTTCCTAAGAGCACAGTGGCCTCCATAATCCTTAAATGGAAGACGTTTGGGACGACCAGAACCCTTCCTAGAACTGGCCATCCGGCCAAACTGAGCTATCGGGGGAGAAGAGCCTTGGTGAGAGAGGTAAAGAAGAACCCAAAGATCACTGTGGCTGAGCTCCAGAGATGCAGTCGGGAGATGGGAGAAAGTTGTAGAAAGTCAACCATCACTGCAGCCCTCCACCAGTCAGGGCTTTATGGCAGAGTGGCCCGACAGAAGCCTCTCCTCAGTGCAAGACACATGAAAGCCCGCATGGAGTTTGCTAAAGATGGTGAGAAATAAGATTCTCTGGTCTGATGAGACCAAGATAGAACTTTTTGGCCTTAATTCTAAGCGGTATGTGTGGAGAAAACCAGGCACTGCTCATCACCTGTCCAATACAGTCCCAACAGTGAAGCATGGTGGTGGCAGCATCATGCTGTGGGGGTGTTTTTCAGCTGCAGGGACAGGACGACTGGTTGCAATCGAGGGAAAGATGAATGCGGCCAAGTACAGGGATATCCTGGATGAAAACCTTCTCCAGAGTGCTCAGTACCTCAGACTGGGCCGAAGGTTTACCTTCCAACAAGACAATGACCCTAAGCACACAGCTAAAATAACGAAGGAGTGGCTTCACAACAACTCCGTGACTGTTCTTGAATGGCCCAGCCAGAGCCCTGACTTAAACCCAATTGAGCATCTCTGGAGAGACCTAAAGATGGCTGTCCACCAACGTTTACCATCCAACCTGACAGAACTGGAAAGGATCTGCAAGGAGGAATGGCAGAGGATCCCCAAATCCAGGTGTGAAAAACTTGTTGCATCTTTCCCAAAAAGACTCATGGCTGTATTAGATCAAAAGGGTGCTTCTACTAAATACTGAGCAAAGGGTCTGAATACTTAGGATCATGTGATATTTCAGTTTTTCTTTTTTAATAAATCTACAAAAATGTCAACAATTCTGTGTTTTTCTGTCAATATGGCGTGATGTGTGTACATTAATGAGGAAAAAAAATGAACTTATATAATTTTAGCAAATGGCTGCAATATAACAAAGAGTGAAAAATTTAAGGGGGTCTGAATACTTTCCGTACCCACTGTATAACCTCATCCGGATACGTGAGGGGGACGAGTGGAAGACAGTCTTCGTGACCCCTACTGGACACTACGAGTACCTTGTAATGCCGTATGGACTTGTCAATGCCACCTCCGTATTCCAGGATTTCATCCATGAGGTGCTTCGGGAGTTTCTCCACAAGTTCGTGCTGGTATATATCGATGACATCTTGATATACTCCCGGAGCATGGCCGTACATCGCCACCACGTTGCGGAGGTCCTGAAACACCTGAGAGTTTCACCTATTCCTAAAGGCAGAGAAGTGTTCGTTTCACCAATCCTCAGTGCAGTTCCTTGGATATAACATCGACAGCAGTGGCATCCATATGGACAAAGTGGATGCGATCAGGAACTGGCCCACACCTACAACCATCAAAGAACTCCAAAGATTCCTAGGATTTGCCAATTTCTACCGTCGCTTCATCCAAGACTACAGCATCATCTCCAGTCCATTAACCAACCTTCTACGCAACAGGCCCAAGTCTCTGTCCTGGACACCAGCTGCCACCCACGCTTTCAACACCCTGAAAGAAGCCTTCATCACCGCTCCCCTCCTTGTTCACCCAGACCCAGAGAAACCCTTCGTCATTGAGGTCGACGCTTCTACCACCGGAGTGGGTGCGGTATTATCTCAGCAGCAGGGGAACCCAAGTAGTCTCCATCCATGTGCTTTCTTCTCCCGCAAACTCAACCCGGCGGAGGTAAACTACGACATCGGCAACAGGGAGTTTCTCGCCATCAACCTGGCCCTGGAAGAGTGGAGGCATTGGTTGGAGGGTGCACAACACCCATTTCTGGTACTAACTGACCACAAGAATCTGGAGTATTTCAGAGACGCTAAGAGACTAAACCCACGACAGGCATGTTGTGCGCTGTTCTTTACCTGTTTCAACTTCACCATCTCCTATCGTCCTGGACCAAAGAATATCAAGGCGGACGCTTTATCTCGTCTCTACAGTCCTGAAGAAAGTACTGAAGAATCTGAACCCATCCTACCTGAAAAGCTCTTTGTAAATCCCATCATCTGGTCCGAAGAAACCATGCCCTCCTCCAATACTTCCACCAACACTCCGCCGGGTTGCCCGCCAGGTTTGCAATACATCACCCGGACACGGCGCACTCCTCTCATCCCACACTGTAATGTAAGGATGTAAGGAATGCGCCATCTCGAAGAGCCCTTGACATCTCAAAATGAAAGTCAGCATCCAAGGAACAAGGACTGTGTTGAGGACACAGCTGAGTCACCATGTGCTTCAGGCAGTCGGATGCGAAATGACACAAAGAAAAACTCTCAAGCTATCCAATTATCATCTCCAAAAAATGGTGAGTGACTTATGTGAATGATCTGATTAACTGAAACACAGTGCTACTGTTCTCTAACAGTATTTGTAGTGAAGAACTCAGTTTAATTTAAAGGAACTGTTTTGGCAGGTGATTTATTTATGGGTTTGGTTATTGGGTTGTGAGAATGCTAGCAAAACTTTATAAATTTGTCCTGCTTTCAAGTTCAGTAATTTCATTCTCATTTAGGTCGCAAACCAGTCAAGAAAAAGAATTGGCAGAAGGTGGAGGTTGATGCAGTTGAAAAACACATGATGCACTTCATTGAATCCTGTCGTTTTCCAGGAAAGGCTGCCTGCGATTTGTGCCTCAAATCTGAGCCGGAAGCCCTAAAATGGAGGGACTGGCTGGCTATTAAATTTTACATCAAAAACCGGATATCTGCTCTGCAAAGAAAAATTTGAGCTATGCTCCTGAGCTGCAAGTATAAAGTACACCCAAAATATAAAGTTGTAAATGGCTAAATGTAAAATGGTCAGATTTTAGGGAATTTTAAATGTTTTCCCATAGTGAATGCTTTAAACATCTGGACAAAATGTTGGTTTTGAAATCAGCCTTTTTAGTTCTAAAGGTAAAGGATTCAGAGAGACAGGGTCAGTTTTATAGTTGGAGAGGGAGTGATGTTGAACATTAGCAGCTACAGTATCTTGGACACAAGGGATATGGAGAACAAGAGACTAGTGACAAAGAAAGACATTATTATGTTTTTTGCATTTTACCAAATACATTATCTTATGCAACACTTGTGCTCTTATTAATATTTGGGAGAGGGTAAAGTTTGATGTAGTTCCAAAATGCAGGATGCACTTCATTGATTCCAGTTTTGTATGATCAAAGGCTATATCAAGTCATTGAGTCTTGTTTTAGGATATCAGGCCATTGAGGATTGAAATCTATAGTAGTTGCCAGTTGGTGTTGATTCTTCAGTCAACTAATTCTTTAGATTCCAGCTTGTTCTTTTACCATTACAGTTATAGACAAGTGTTTTCCTGTCCATTTATGTCGTCATTAGCTTATGAGCGACAGTGTTACATTGTAATGAGTTACTGATTGGTTGTTTAGTCTGTGAGAGGTCAGTGAGCACTTGGGAGTAAGAAGGTGTCACAAGGAAATCCCAATGCAGATACAATTTTATACGATGCTCCTGAGCTGCAGGTATAATTCACAGAAAGCACAGTGTTGAAAATAACTACACTGAACAAAAATATAATTGCAACACTTGTGTTTTTGCCCCCATTTATCATGAGTTGAACTCAAAGATCTCAGACTTTTCTATGTATTTCTCTCAAATATTGTTCACAAATCTGTCTAAATCTGTGTTAGTGAGCACTTCTCCTTTGCCGAGATAATCCATCCACCTCACAGGTGTGGCATATCAAGATGCTGATTAGACAGCATGATTATTGTACAAGTGTGCCTTAGGCTGGCCACAATAAAAGGCCACTCTAAAATGTGCAGTTTTATCACACAGCACAATGCCACAGATGTCGCAAGTTTACAGGGAGTGAAACTGACAGCTCCCATGCAGTGATTTAAAGCCACAACAGGTGAATTCAGCACCATGGCCAGCTTCACAGCCTAAGGAATCATAAACAGAATGTGTGGCATTGTGCTGTGTGATAAAACTGCACATTTTAGAGAGGCTGGCCACAATAAAAGGCCAAAGGCACCCCTGTGTAATAATCATGCTGTCTAATCAGCATCTTGATATACCACACCTGTGAGGTGGATGTATTATCTCGGCAAAGGAGAAGTGCTCACTAACACAGATTTAGACAGATTTGTGAACAATATTTGAGAGAAATAGGCCTTGTGTGTACATAGAAAAGTCTGAGATCTTTGAGTTCAGCTCATGATAAATGGGGGCAAAAACACAAGTGTTGCGTTTATATTTTTGTTCAGTGTACATTATAAATGGTCAGATATTAGTGAATGTTAAATGTTCTTGCTTAGGGCCCCCTGTTGCCGAGTGGTTTAAATCATCTGCCACTGGGTCCCATGAGCCACAGTCACGCCATTGCCGATTGTCCCAGCAGCGTCTGGAGGGAGGAGGTAATCAGCTGGGGGGCTTTCTTTGTGACACCATGATTAGCCAGGTCTGTGGTGGGTCAGTCGCTTCCAACCTTCCTGACTAAAGAGGGGATGTAATCTAACAGACCGGGTGCTTAAGTCTCGAAGGAAGTCTGTGGCGAACCACAACTCTCCTTGAACCTGTAAAACATTTAAAGTACCGAATGGCAACATGTTGGGTATCATTCATTTTTTGTTGGTTGTGTTTGCTTTCATAGCATTAAATAATAACATTGGTTTTAAAACCAGCACTTTGCGTTTGATTTTAAGTTCTTTTTTAGCAATGGCAAAAAAAAAAAAAAAGATTTTGAAATTGGAGAAAGAGACTAGAGTGATGGTACGAAAGGTTACGACAACATTTTTTTGTCTAATGTGTTATCTCATGAAAAACGTGTTTAATGTTTAATTGTCTTAACATGGAAATGGAATAAATTGTTGTTAACTACACATACTGATCTTGCTTGTGATTTCACAGTCATCGAGTCCTGCAAAGTACTAAAAATAGGATAAATGGTGCTGTTAAATTACTGATGATTCATTTTATTGTGTTGTGCTGTGCCATTTTATTAAAAATAGATGACTCCTGTAGGAAACTTTTTCCTCGTCGAAGCAGAGACCAGGGGACGTTGAGATATCTTTCAAGCAGAAGTTACTCTTTATTGAGGAACACGCTGTGCGTCGCTGTAGTCATCCAAGTCCAACTAAGGCAGTGTACTTGGTAGTTCATATACATTCAAGGGGGAGGGATACATAGAGTAGAGGTGGAGACAATCTAAACAAAGCATGCAAATGCAGTGCAGGAATCAGCCCATTCCCTACATTTCCCAGCCATGATCTAATCAGCATAACGGTGTCATTCAAATGCATACATGCTAATCCACTCAGTCTGACAGTATGGCCCATACCTTTACATTATCATAGAGACAAAGGCACAGCTGTATCTTGAGCCAAATGGTTAGGAAGTGCATGAAGACAAAAGGTTAATGTTACAGACACCTGGGCTGCCTGCCTTGATCTCCTTAAATTGTCATTATCTTTACCTCAAAATGTTAAATACAATATACTTCACCTTAATATTTCATGTGAGGTTATGTCAGGATGTAGGATCAGCAGATCTTAAACAGATTCTTAAATTTGTAATCCCACACTCCCCACATGACTGTTTCTCTCAGACAGATTTTCAATATTTCACAGGGCAAAGTTAGTATGTAACTGAGACAATTGTGGTTTATTGGTGTTGGTTGGTAAAAGACAAACCAATCAAAAGGGATTGTGCCACAAACAGCAGGCAGAATGAAGACCGTGTCTAAAACAGTTGTCAACTGACTTGTTTTTGTTTTTGTCTGACTTGTTTTTTTACTGTGAAGTAAAGGATATAGATTTTTATTCAACTCAAAGACAATGTGCAAAGGGCCCCACAACTACTGAATAGTAAAGGCATGGCCTCACGAAGTATGTAAAACTTGAAGTGTGTGTAGGTGGACCCACAAGGAAAGAAAACCAGTTTGGGACCCCACATGTGACAGCCCAGTCAGGTCTTGTGCAAAAGTTCTCAAATTTGAGATTATCAAGTGAGATTTGTGTTTATGAATGTGTTCTGATCTTGCGTGATTTTTTTAAGAAGCGTACCTCTTTTAGAAAGGGTGGATCCCACAAGTGATGTCCCAGTCATGGGGCCTCACAAAGTAACAAAAGCAAGGATGTGTATGTGTGTGTGTGTGTGTGAGTGAGAGAGAGAGAGAGAGAGAGAGAGAGAAGGGCACATCACTATTCGACCTGACACCTAGATGAAGACTTAACAGTTGGTTTTGTGACTGTAAATCATTCTCTTTAAACGCTACTGAAGGTAAAAACGTTAATACCGAATGTCGTAACTTTAGAGACGGTCCCTAAATTTGCGAATATCAAATGTTCAGCGTCAAAAACACTTTATGCCAGTATCTGCTTTCTTGGAGCCTATATAGTATAACCTACATCACAAATGAGGTGCGAGTTTGGTCTTTTATATCACTTTACTAGTCCATTAAGCTGTGTTAAGAGTCTTATATGTCCTGATGGCAGGGGAATCCTATGACAGATGAGGGAGACCCTAGTATTGCAACACAGGGTGATATAAAGTTAAGAAAACTAAACAACACAGAGAAATATATGTCTACCTCAGATTTAACATTTGATCTGTACACCAGCATCGGGCAATAACATTATAATCTCATTCACTGTAGAGAAAGCTGCTTACATGTAGTCTACACAGGGAAAGTAACAGTAAAGACACTGAATTAAACATAAATGCAGCTTTTGTGTCTTTATCAGCTTTTCTGCATTTATACTGGCCCTGATGATCATCACACATTCACTTACCGCTTGCTCTATTTCTGTAAGTCCGTTTTTTATGAACGAATGATGACTTACTAGCCATTGCTCTGGTCGTCGTAAACAGCCGCTAGCGGCACCTGCTGGTTAAGTCGACTAACAGCAGATGGAGATCATGCATCGGTACTCTACTGCTTTTCCTGCAGTTCCCGGATGTGAAATGTTGAATTTTCTGCCGAATTTGAACCACTGAATTTGTAAAGCGAAATAAAATGTACTGAAAATTGCCAGTCGAATATTATAGGTTGTATTTTTAAACAGAATGAATATTTTGGAAGTGAAATCTGAAAGGTGAAATTAAAAATTCAATAATTTATAAAGGAGAATGTGTGTGAAATATTTTGAATTGAAATATTCACAGCTTAAATATACGACCATGTTGAATTTCAGCCCATAAAAATGCAAGCCTTAAAAATACAATGCATCTAAATGCAAGCACAGCTAATGTAATGCATTTTTTTTTTTTTTTTTTTTTTTTTCAATTATTGCAATTCAACAAGCTTTTTATTTCAAAAACATTTGGCATTAATTTACTTCCGTAGTTGTCCCTAAACTCACCCATTGATGTGTAAGAATTTAACACATTTTGAGTCAGTTTTAACACATCCTTTCTAAGAGTGTATCAGTGTCCAGTTTGCACATATATTTCATTTGAAGAAGACATGATGAAATATGTGTGCATACATCGTGCTGGTTCATGTTTGGTGCAGGAGAGTGTGTGAAATACGTCTATAAAAACTGAAATTGTAGACAGTTGGAGACAGTTGGAGACAGTAATCCATGCTTTTATATCCTCCAGGTAGGGCTGGGCGATTTAGCAAAAAAATTAAATCTAGATTTTTTCAGAACAATTGACAGATTCACGATTTCGATTTTTTTTTTTTTTTTTTTTTTTTTTTTTTTTTATGTTTAACTAGTCAACTTACAGGAATTTAACTACAGTATGATTCAAGTAACATTCTCTTTATTAACAATCTGGTTAAAGTTCTATTCTAAGTGCAGCACACCTGAAGTGATCAACATGGTGTAAATGTAAAACAAATGACTTGTTATTTGTTAAATATCTTTGCAGAAAATATGCATTACATATGAAGGCAATCATGCAGTCGGATTATTTTCTTCTTTTAGCGGTTATCATTGCAGTATTGTCAGCATGTCTAATTGTAACGTTTGATAACATTTTTATTCAAAATCGCGATTTCTCAATTTAAAAATAATAAAATCGAGGCAAAACATTAAATTCGAATTAATCGGAAAAATCGGCCAGCCCTACATCCAGGCTGGATTACTGTAACTCACTATACCTAGGTGTGGCTAAATCCTCTCTGTTCTGCCTGCAACTATTACAAAACGCTGCCGCCAGGCTTCTTACTGGAACCAGAAAGAGGGAACATATCTTGCCTGTCTTGGCTTCACTTCATTGGTTGCAGTATGAATATCGTGTGAAATTTAAGGTTTTATATTATGTGTATAAGGGGTTAAATGGCCAGGCTCCACAATATATTACTGATCTTCTTCTCCACAAACAATGTTCTAGGCCCTTAAGGTCCTCAAACAAGTTGATGCTGACTGTGCCACGGTCTCGTTTGAAGTTAAAAGGTGATTGTGCCTTTTCGGTTGCTGCTCCAAGTTTGTGGAATGATTTGCCGGTTCACATTAAGCTGTCTTTCAATGTTGATGGTTTTAAATCCTCACTGAAGACAAATCTATTTTCTCTGGCTTTTGAATCAATGTAATGTTGTGAATCAGTTTGTTTTCCTGTCAGTCTATGTATTTTATTGTACTGCAGTCTTTTTGTGTTGTTAAATTGTACAGCGTGTCCGAAGACAGAGCAGGCAGAGATAAATGAGCAACACTTTTGTGACATTTAAATTCTCCACTGTAACGCAATCTCATGCGAGCATATTTTCCATTTGTGCTGGTATCACAGCAAAACAAACCGGCTGCACCAAAACTTCAGCTCTGGTCATGTTGCAGGGAAAAGCATTTTTGTATTGTAGCACTGAGAAACCTACGACCCCTACCACAATTATAATCGTATGCACAGGGATTGGACTGAATGAGCTCTTTCTCATGAATAAATGCAGAGAACCCGGGGAAGTAGATTAGCCCCCGCAAACTAAATACTCCAAGGCCTGAATCTACGTCAGATTTTGTGATGTAGCTTTGACTTTGCTTATCAAACTGGAAGAACAAAATTGCTCTGAAAAATGCAAAAATAACCAATTTCCACTTGTTGATAATCTTTGTGAGTGCTATTAGATTTTTTAGTAACATGCAACCTGTACATATCTGTTCACATCTCAAAAAATGTGTTCTGGGGTTTCATGACCCTTTAAGAAATCCAGTTAAGCAGTTCTCAGAGCTGTAGAGGTTCAGGGTATAACATAATCCATGACATGATTTGGTCAGGTATACCAGTTGATAATCTGAAATGATACCACAGAATATTTAAATTCTTTTTGTGTAATGAATACATATCAAACTTCTCAAACTGTACTCTGGTGGTTTACTTTCAGATACTGGATTGCCATTGTGATTGCAGTGGGTTTTTTAGTGACGCTCATTCTGACACTCTCTCTGACACTCACTAAGAGACCCAAAGAAACATCTACTGTAAAGTGCTATTCTAAAGCAGCAGTGGCAGCGGGTGCCAAAAACTGCTCTGACATTGGGAGGTATGATTACAAATACACTCTAAGAAGAAATGTGTAGAAAAATGACACATTATGTGTAGCACTCTAGTTTACACATTTTGTGTCAATATTTCATAAAAAATTGTTGGAAAAATTAAATAGTTTTACACATATTATGTGTAGTTTTAAAATTAACACAACCTGTGTATTTGTTCACAGCATACAATACAATCTGTGCAGCCGAGAACACCTGTAATGTGTTAATATTACACATTTACACATCTTTGTGTTAATTTCAGAGGTGAAGACCAGACCTCCAAAACCAAGACCATTCAAGACCAGATGTGTGGTCAAGACCAGACCAAAACAAGACCATTTAATCAAGATTTTTATAAGATAATTAATGAATCATGTGACAATTGAACATTAGTGACGAACACTTGCTGTTAAATCACAGTTTTTAAGGGTTTGCTTTGGTTGAGCTCTTGACCCTTGACTTTTTAACCTCTTAACTGTCATGATCCCGTTGGCGGGATGCCTCCCAGCCAGCACACCCATGTAGGGCCCACATGGTTTGGCCCAGATGAAATGATCATTGTTCAGAGTGCACACTACAGGCTGTTAAATGTAACACTGAATCAGTGTCAGATTTAATGAGGTAATTAAGTAATTAATTAAGTGATGATTGAGAATTATGGAAGATAGCTGCTGTTAACAAGCAGAATGAACGAAGGAAAGAGAAACAACAAGAGCAGAAAAAAAATCGAAACACTAGAACTACAACTGACTTCAGCTGCAGCCTTAAAAGAAGACATTAAATCTCTCAAGATCTCAGCAGAGGAGGATTAAACAACTCCATATACAATTGTTTAATCCTGATTCAGTGTTACATTTAATAGCATGTAGTGTTCACACTGAGTAGTGTTCATTTCATCTGGGCTAAACCATGTGCTAAACATGGGTGTGCTGGTTGGGAGGCGTCCGGCCAGCGGGACCGTGACAGTTAAGAGGTTAAGGAGTTAATGTTAAATTTTATTTGGCTGTTGTAACTGAGTTGTAACAGTCAGACAGGCAAAGAGAAAAGATGATCAGGTGGTGTTGGTTATGTTTTCACATAATCATTATTTGACCTGAATCACTGAACTCATTTAGAGCCCAATCTCTGAGTTAGATTTACATTATTGATTACAGCAGCACTGTGATTCTACAGCAGAAGAACAGCTTTTTCAATATAATCCAAAGGATTTCTCTAAAGTTGTTCTGATAAAAAACAAACAAAAAAACAACAACTTCTTTTAGGCACACACAGACATCAAGAATCAGCGTATGAATCTCAACAATGGTGACAAGCAACTTATTCTGATAAACAGATCAACTCTGAACATTAGAAAACAAGCTACTAAAGTCACATAAAAATAACAAAAATAAAATAGTGAGAATAAAGGAAATTACTGAGACAATTCAGCTCATAATTTATTCATGCAGCAATGCATGATGGGAGCCATGGATGAATTTTGATTGGTGGCACCCAGAATGCACTGCAACATGCTTTATTATTCTCACCATTGTTGAGATTCACAGGCTGATTCTTGATGTCTGTGTGTTTCCCTAAAATAAAGTTGTTGTTTTTTATCATCAGAGCAATTTTTGAGAAATCATTTGGATTATATTGAAAAAGCTGATCTTCTGCTGTAGAATCACAGTGCTGCTATAATCAATAATGTAAATCTAACTCAGAGATTGGGCTCTAAATGAGTTCAGTGATTCAGATCAAATAATGATTATGTGAAAACATAACCAACACCACCTGATCATCTTTTCTCTTTGATTGTCTGGCTGTTATAACTCAGTCACAACAGCCAAACAAAATGTAATATTAAAAAGTCAAGGGTCAAGAGCCCAACTACAGCAAACACTGATCTCCATGATGGTGACTTACAATTGTGATTTTCTCCTCTGGTGATTCTGCTGTTAACATCTGATCACCTTCCTGACACATTTACTGTTAAAATCATAACACAGTAAATGTGTCAAAATTAACACAAGTGTTGTCCCTAAACTCACACACTGATGTGAAAGAATTTAGCCAATTTGAGTCAGTTTTTAACAAATGCTTTTTGACACATTCTGAATGTCTGTGTTTGACACAGTGAACGTGTCAAAATTAACACAAGTGTTGTCCCAAAACACAAGCACTGATGTGTAAGACTTTTTTTTTGACTGGACTTGACAAAGAGATCATTGCAAATTTTGTCTTCATGTTCAGAAGTAGCACAGGTGTTTTATTTGTTGTTGTTGTTTTCCTCTTTCCTTCAATGATTCTGCCTGTTAACAGCAGGTGTTCATCACTAGTACTTGATTATCTCATTAACTTCCCTCTTGAATGATCTTGGTCTCGGTCTTGGAGGGTCTGGTCGTGACTTCACCTCTGGTTAACCTTCCTGACACATTGAATCAATGAATGTGTCAGAATTAACACAACAAGTGTTGTCCCTAAACTCACCCATTGATGTGTAAAAATGTAACACATTTTGAGTCAGTTTTAACACATCCTTTCTAAGAGTGTAGCCACATTTATGTTTCTGGGAGAGATTCCTTGCATGATCAAGGAGACTTTCGCAACCCTAGATTCTAGATGGCTAATATGGAGTCACTTGAAAGCTTTGCGTAACTTTACACAGAGCTCTTTTTCTTGCAGGGACATATTGAAGCGTAACGGTTCAGCAGTTGATGCTGCTATTGCTGCTCTGCTGTGTGTGAGTCTGTTTAATCCTCACAGCATGGGCATCGGAGGAGGCGTGGTTTTCACCATATACAATGCATCAACAGGTAGTGGGCTTTGAGAGACTTGACCAGACAACAATCTCCCATAATGGTTACAGTTTAAAAAATGTTCTGCTAATCTTTATAAAGCACACCTGGAAGAAAGTTTGGACCGGAGCTAAAAAAACTTACTTAGTGAACTAAGATGATACATATGTTATCTGTCATTCAGCAGATACAATTCAAACAAATAAAGTGCAATATTAAAGAAGTAGTTTCTATAGAGCAGCCTGAGGTCAAGAGCCATGAACGAGCCCATCATATTGATCACAATTGTTGCCGCACACTTACTTGGGAGCAAATGTGCAATTTCTGCCAACAATTTGTCTCACAGTGATTTCACCATGTGGTCATAATGTGAGATCACAGTGATCTTAAAGTGTAACCTCAGCGCACTCACTGTCTGCTCATACTATGGCCACAATGTGAGGTCATTCCAGCTAGAAAATATATTGGATGTGGACTCCAATATTGCTCAGACATCAAATTTTGGTTGAAAGTGGAAATTTAGTTTATGTCTAAACAGTTGTTTGATGTCAGGCTATTTTTTATTGAGATTAACAGAGGTTTAGATGTTGATGATTTACTGAAAATAATAGTTTTGCTTTATTTTCTCTGGCTGCTGCAACCGTTTATAGCAAGAGAAAATGTGACCAGATGATGTCAGCTACTTGATGATAATGATATAATCATTATGTAGTAATCATATAAGCTGGTCTCATCTGACCTGTCATATGACCTATTAATTTAATATTATTGATTATAATAATGGTTTTACAGCTTGAGACCCATCAGTGTTTTAATAATAAAAATGTGTATGATCTTTAAAACACATTAAACATTTGGTACTATTCTTTCACTTAGATACACCCAAAAATCAAGAATCAGCATCTCAACAATGGTGACATGCTTTATGCCACAATGCATTCTGGGAACCACTGATGAGTTTTGTATGATGCACCCAGAATGCACTGAAGCATGTCACACGTTATTGAGGTTCATACGCTGATTCTTGAGGTTTGTGTTTGTCTCTGTGAAGGGATTTAAAACTTTTTGTGCACATTGTTTTTTTTAAGTTGTTGTTTTTTAATTGAGTTGCTGTTGGATTTCAAGCTGTAGAATCTCAGGACAGTTATGAAAATATAAAATTGTTGTTTAATGGCAATGGAGCTTGACTTCAACCTGATTTTCACTTTCAACCAAAATTTGACATATGAAAGATGTTGGAGTCCAGTGCCTGCAGGGAAACTTCCCATTAAAACTTTATAAGAATGTTAGGGAATAATGTTCTATAAATGTTATCACTAAACATGTTTAGAATATTTTTAGAGAATGTAATCCTATCGTTTAGGAGAACATTCTGGTAACAAATATAAAACTAGCTACTGAAAACAAGAACATAATATTCTCAGAACATTCTTAGAACAATAACATTTCTAGAGGATGATCTCACATTGTGGCCATAGTATGAGCACACAGTGAGTACATAATGAATTTGAATTGTGACCATATGGTGAGATCACTGTGAGATGAAATTGTTGACTGGGTTTCCTTTAATCAATCAGATATTGCGGCTGGATATAAGTTTTATGTCAGGGTAAGCCTTTGGGCTGTGCTGAGTGATTCTACACCACTTTTCAAGCTGCACCCACAGTTAGCTATTAAGATCTCAAATTAGATCATTAAAATCTTCATTACTTGGCATCACTGCAACCCCTTGACTACTGGGCCACCATTTTTTTTTATTACATGAATGTTTTATGCCTTCGCCCTCAGAAACAGTGGAGATAATTAATGCCAGAGAAACTGCTCCCATGAATGCTTCAGAGAACATGTTTGGTGAACACCCCCAAAAAACCAGGAACGCAAAACCAGGTAAACCACAACAAATGTACATATCCCCAAACCCAGCCTCCATGATGGTTTCACAGCACAGATTCAGCAGATTAAAAAAGCAGTAATATTTCTGATATCTTCTTGCCAGTTTTGCCTTTGAATAACTCTTCTGTGTTTCATAATGAATGTCAGGCTTGTTCATAGCTGTACCAGGAGAACTACGTGGTTATCGGAAGGCACACGACAAGTATGGGAAACTGAAATGGGAGGAGCTGTTTGAGCCCAGTATAAAACTGGCAGAGGATGGTTTTCAGATTGGCAAGGCCTTGGCCAGAGCAATCAATGAGACTAGTAGCACAATTCTGAATGATAAAACACTGTGGTAAGAAAATTTCATTTGTGAACTAATGGAAAATTAGACTTTTTTTTTTTTTTTTAATTAAAACTTAAAAAATGAAAATACTTTCAATTCAAATCTGCTAAATTGCAGCCTCAGCCCATTCAGAAATACTTCTCCAGCCACACAGCAAATTTTTCCGTGTTAAATTAACATTGTTTAGTGTTTGAGTCCACACTCAGTGTTATAAGTAACAATGAAGCAGTGTTGAAGTTAATGAGATAATTAAGTGATTAATTGAGTGATGATTGACCATTATTGAAGATACCTGATGTTAACAAGCAGAATATGAAGGAAAGAGAAACACAAGAACTACAACTGACTTCCAGCCACAGCCTTTAGATGAAATCAACTGTCGATACTGGTTTTCTAGAGAGCAGACATTCTGAATTTTGATTTTTAAATACATTGTAGAAAAAAAAAATGTTTAGACATACAGACGTCAAGAACCAGAATATGAATCTCAACAATAGTGACATGTTTGATGCCGCAATGCATGCTGGGTATAAAACACCATACACCGTAGTCTAAAACTTATGGCTCCCATCATGCATTGCGGCATTAAGCATGTCACCATTGTTGAGATTCATATGCTTATTCTTGATATCTGTGTGTATTCAGTTAATGCCTGTTTAAAAAAAAAAAGTTAGGTGAACAGTTATTAACATTTTTCAAGTTATAATCATATTATATAAAACTTTGCGCTGTGTAATGATATTACACAGTGTCTCTCAAAAATGTTTCCATGGTTGCAAGGCACGCTCCCTGTGCAAACGGGGTCACAGGCGCTGCGTACTATCATTGCGCCTGCTGCACCTATGGTACGGCAGCAAAGTTCCTTGATTATTATGCTGGAATGACACTATAGTTCCTAGTCATATTAGCCTAGAAAATCACAACTTTTCATTTTCCGTCAGTCTTAATGCACGATGTAACTACAGAAGAGTCAAGTTATAAATAGGAAAAATATCGAAACTCTTTGGTCATTTTTGAGCGAGATGCTAACGGTCTAATCAGATTCAATGAACTATGCTAAGCTATGCTAAAAGTGGTACCGCCAGACCCGGAGATCGGCTGAATGGATTCGAAAATGGTAAAACTCAACTGTTTAACTCTAGGAGAGTTGGAAAATGAGCCTATTTTCAAAAAAAGTGGAGTGTTCCTTTGACACTGCTTCAGCGGGTGGAATAAACATATGGCAAGACTTTTACTTTCTGACCCCTGGACTTTCCACCTCTGTAAAATATGTTTTATTGTGTCCAGAGAGCCCATACACTCTCTCTCTCTCTCTCTCTGCATTAATAACTGTATCAACTGTATTATTCTGCTATTAAGGCTCAAATGTCACAGTTTTTGCCTCTGAAATTTTGATTTGTCTCTATTTACAACAGGTTCCCCATCTTTCTTTTAAGTTTTATGACATCATCTTGCTTCTGCTCTTCTCTCTTTTCTTTTCAGTGAAGTGTTTTGTGACTCAAACAATAACACCTTGAAGGAAAATGATACTATAAGATTTCTCGCACTAGCTGACACCTTTAAGAAGATAGCAAAAGAAGGACCGGATGCCTTTTACAATGGGCCATTGGCTCAGACTATAGTGGATGATATCAATGCTGCAGGTTATTTCATGCTTAAATTTCACTCTATTCATATTTAGGGGTATGCAAAATCTATATGAATCTTTGTTTTTCATAACACAGGAGGGATTATAACACTCAAGGACCTAATGGAATATAAGACAGGATGACAGTATGTCTGCAATAAACTTTACTGTGGGGAAATACATTTTTCATGCTCCTGATGCCCCATTTGGTGGACCTGTACTCGCTCTGATACTCAACATACTCAAAGGTAAGTGAGTGTGTGACTGTGGTGACATTCACTCAGCAACAGAATCGTTTTTCAGTCCTGTATTTAAGTCCTTAATATGGTTACGTTCAAACACAGTTCAGTTTCAGGACTCAAATCTGTGTGAACACAACTAGACTGGACAACTAGATGTCTGTCACACCATAGCAAGAATCCAAATATGTTTCTATATTTGCATGTAACATTTTTGTTGTTAAATTTTTATTCATTATGTACAGTACTCAACCAAAATGCCTATAACCACCACGTGTAATGCTGTCGTTAAATGCAACCCAGTGACACGTGACACTTGTGGCGCAGTCATCACCAGGTGCCGCAAAGGGACGGTTTGCACAATTGCGTAAGGCTGCTGTGACATTTGTCTTTTTAAATGACGATAAAATAATAAAATAAATCACTGGTGGTAATAACAAAGTCCCTTTAAGACAAGTCACATTCTCCAAAGCTGTTTGCCAAGCTTTCGATTAAATTTCATATTTGAAATCACCAATGAAATCTGACAACAACTGTCTCATAATTTTTTTTTTCCAAACGCTGGAATCATGACAAAAAAACTGTATTTTTTAGGCTGGATCAAGCTAATGCGCATGCGCAGACCTAAATGTGAATGTGTCAAAATTAACACAAGTGTTGTCCCAAAACACAAACACTGAGGCCCGTACCATGAAGCTGGATTAGCTGGCTAGCCACTTAAGTTTCAGGTTAGTTTGCGCCAATCCTGAGTTTTAGGTACCATGAAAGTGACTTGGTTTTTAGCAGTGTTCATCACCATAGTAACTTATGCTCCAATAAGCATTTAGTTTCTATGAATATTAATATATACAGATCATATGTTATATAA
The DNA here is from genome assembly GCF_019924925.1 of Ctenopharyngodon idella. Classification (NCBI taxonomy): domain Eukaryota; kingdom Metazoa; phylum Chordata; class Actinopteri; order Cypriniformes; family Xenocyprididae; genus Ctenopharyngodon; species Ctenopharyngodon idella. The sequence continues at coordinate 50,317,032 of NC_067222.1, forward strand.
GTAAGTTTTAGAATCAATAGATAACTCTTTAAATATGACTACACGTGACTTTACATGTTTGAGTATATCACTATAGATTATCAACTATATAAACTACACAAGTTTCACTTGCACTGATAGAGCAAAATAATTTCTTTTATTTGTCCTCTTTAATGGACAAGTATTTTCTTTAGTGTAAATGCATTTAAATTCTTCATATTCTTCAATCTCTTAACCTTCAGCAAAAGAGTTCTGAATCGGGCTGCTCTATCGTGTAGCGAATTACAGGTATTTAATTCATTAGCTCAGCATATGGATCTCAACAATAGTGACATGCTTCAAGCCACAATGCATTCTGGGTGCATCATGCAAAAAAGAATGCATTGCAGCATTAAGCATTGCAGAATTGACTTGGTTTTCTGAATGAGCAGCAGAAACAATTGAGCATGAATATAAAGTATTTAATATATGAAACTACGGATACAGAGGCTATACGGCTAAATATACACAAATAATACACATATATAGAAAACAAAAGTAAAGTCAAGAAAACAGAGGTGATCAAAGAAATGGCAAATTACGAACAGTTGAAACCTTTGAGAGCCAGCAAGGAAACTCAGTTTACACAGAGCTTAAAACGCTTGTTCTGTACTTGCATGAGTTCAGGCTGTGGTTACTCACCTGTCTGTAGGAGTTTCAGGGCGCGTGGTTTGGCGATTGGTCCTTTTCCAGGAGTTTCAGTTTGTGCGGCTTGACAAAAGAAAAAACTTGTGCGACGAAGAGACGCGTGTCATTGTGTTTTAAGGACAACAGACCAGAACGCCTCCTCGGGTACATCAGCCAATGATGAGGGTGCGATTTTGGTGGGCAAACTTTTTCTTTGTCTCCATTTATGACCTAATTTGCATGGTTTATGAAGTGTCAGATCTGAGTACATTTTCTTCAAAGTACCATTAAAAATAGAAGAATGCATTTTACAGTCATGTGACATACATTTTCAATTAGGGCATAATGAAAGCTTTACAATGAGACCAAACTTGTCAGATGGCAAAGACATAGAAGGGGAGATACAGTTTATACTTGAATTTTATCGTTTAGAATAAAACTAACACAACTATAGTCATAGCTAAGCTTATATACTAGGGATACGTACATGCAACTTGAAATACAACGACGGGTACACTTTGGCACAGTCATATTTGGAGGATAAATGTACATATAATCTCCATGTGTGTTTGTGAGTGTCTGTATGTGTGTGTGTATTGGGGTTGTGGCCGGTGTCTGTGACCACATGACCCTTAGCCCCACCAGGGTGACTCTTTGAAGTCCCTAGAGCTGGTGAGAATATCTTCTGTTTTTCTTCAATGAGGTAACAAAGGTGCCAATCGGGCAATTGGTCCCGGACTTGCTGGAGCCGATTCGTGATTTACACGCACAGTTCAGGAGGCTAAAAGCATTCTGAAGATTCTAAATTTGGCTGGCAGATCTGATCTTGCACAGACGCTACAATCGCAAGAAGTGAATCACAGTTTCTCTTTGTTGCAAGGCATGTGATTGGCTGTTTTCCACTGATGTCACTCATTTATGTGAACATGCTCCACAGAGAAAGTTGATGATCAGCATCATAGCACCAACAAAGCCGGATTGGGGTGGTTTGTTTTTGTCAACTCAGCTAATCCTGTAACTGAATTTGTTCAACTACCATCATGGTACAGGCCCCTGATGTGTAAGTGATGTTTTTTGACTGGACTTGACAAAGAGACCATTGCAGATTTGGTCTTCATGTTCAGAAGTAGCACAGATGTTGTATTTGTTGTCTCTCTCTTAATTCTCAAAAAGAGCTTCTGTATATGGAGTTGTTTAATCCTCCTCTGCTGAGATCTTGAGAGATTTAATGTCTTCTTTTAAGGCTGCAGCTGAAGTCAGCTGTAGTTCTAGTGTTTCGATTTTTTTCTGTTCTTGTTGTTTCTCTTTCCTTCGTTCATTCTGCTTGTTAACAGCAGCTATCTTCCATAATTCTCAATCATCACTTAATTACTTAATTACCTCATTAAATCCAACACTGATTCAGTGTTACATTTAACAGCCTGTAGTGTGCACTCTGAACAATGTTCATTTCATCTGGGCTAAACCATGTGGGCCCTACATGGGTGTGCTGGCTGGGAGGTGTCCCGCCAGTGGGATCGTGACAGTTAAGAGGTTAATTTAACACTGAGGATTTTGCTGTTTGTGCATGTAAAGCTAAACTCATGAAAAAAAAATTGTATGGCAGTGGTCTCAAACTGCCAGCCCATGGGCCATTTACACCCTTGTCACAAGTTGAGATGTTTTCATCTCGCAGCGGCATAGGCGCGCTTGGAAAAACGAGCGCACCGCATGCGTGTTGCGACTGCGTCACTTCTATTATGAGCACGCTTGCCTAAATTACAGTAAAAGCACTTCCGCAATTTGCGAGCAAACCACCGAAACACGTCCGATGCTACCAATAAACGTTACCGATGCTCAAACAGCATTTTGGACAAATGTGGCTCAGCTGTGTGAGCAGAAGCACCAGGTGTCTGGCAAGAAATAGAATAGTGTACAAATGTATTCAGGGATTGCATTTGTTCAGTACAGTGTTGTTCAGTGCAAGATCTTGATGTTATTTAGCTAAAATAAAGTAAGGGGAAATATTTGCACTAACACTGTATGTATGTATGATAGAGACACTGCTGTTTACATTTTTTGTTAAGTATGGCAAAATATTTTAAAATGGAATTTTAAGTAAATGAGAAATAATGCAAAATTAAGGAGATTTTCAGAAATGTTGCGCTTTCTTGTGCTTGAATATTAAAATGGCCCTCCTATGAGGTGTCAATCACAGCAACGGCGACCAGCCAATTTGAGTTTGAGACCCCTGTTGTATGGTATTTTAATGGGTCACAAACACCCTTCTATTCTAATTTAACCCTCTGGGGTCTGAGGATTTTTGGGGCCCTGAGAAGTTTTGACATGCCCTGACATTTGTGCTTTTTTCAGTTGTTCATAAACATATTAATGACAAAAGTGTCATTACACTGTATTCAGCACAAACTAGGCTACAATATTATGTGAGGAACATGTATGTACATGTTTTTTTTTTTTTGAAGGAATAACGTTTATGCATGGTTATTGAAAAAACAAAAAACTTAAGTCACTGAAATAAGGCCAAAAAAAATTAAATCTGTGTTTACAAGATTTCTGGGTATTGGAGGTTGTAGACTAGAGTTTTTGCTTCAAAATGATGTAAAAATTATCCTGCCTACTCGTTCATGTAAAACAATATATTGATTTACATTTTGTAAGACACTTTTTGTCAAGAAACACAGTATGCGTAGAGGCATGAATCTTCATGAATAATGCTGTGATTCACACCTGAGAAGACAAAAGATTTGCATAATGACCTCTAATGACCTGCATATTAATGAGCTCTTTCAGTCAGGTAGGCTGTGAAAAAACCCTCTGTGATCATGCTGATAACAGGATTAATGTCCACTCTTGACAAAAAACATGATTTTTTTCTGAGCTCATGCATGGACGTATTATTGCACATCATGTGAAGAAAATTTTGTATAGGCCTATGTTAACTCCCTCGGGTCGGCGGTCATGCCGGCGATACCACCTCGGTTTTTTTCTTATCAGTGTGAAAGAGACTCAAAATACTTCCTCAATGTTGCACATATAATTAAGAGTTATACACCATTAAAATTTGTGGAATATCTTCTTTTATTTGCGTACACTCAGAGTAAAAACAAAATGATGTGCTTTTTGCAAAATAAAGAAAACTAACATGATGCGTGATCTCTCGTCTCCCTCTGAACGAAGTTTAATCTGATAGTTCTCAGAAAATGAACTGTAACTTAGTGAATACTAATGACACAAAAATGAGACTTATGTCTAAAAAAACGTTGAAATGTCAGGTTTTAAATCGTGTAAGTCAAATCGAAAACAAATATTCTGTGTTTATGTAATCTGTATGAAAAGAGACACATGTCAGACGCTCGTGATTCAGCTCATTATCCGCTAATGCGGCCACGCCCACGGAGCGAGCGCTATTCAGACGCAAATTCTGAGGCAATACATGTATATATCATCTCAATCGTGCATTTATTGTCTTGAAAAGTGTTTATCTGGATGTTAAAGCCATGGTTAGCGATGTCTGGAAGACATGCCGTTACTTCCTGAATGTCCTGTTCTTCTTTAGAGTAATTTGTGGACTAAAGGTGTACAGAGCGCCCTCCGGCTGCAAGTATGAATTGAAAACAGTATCCAGCGCTCACAGTGATGACAATACATATTGAATAAATATTACTCCTCTGTATAGAAAATTGACATAAACATATGAGAATCCATCAATATTTATCCAAATGTGCATGCTTTTAAGCTAAAAGACTATATGAAATGCCATAGAGGTAACATGAATGTTCAAACGCTTCGCATCACAGAAATACATTATATTTTAAAGTATATAATAGAATACCATTATTTTAAATTGTAATAATATTTCACAGTATTGCTGTTTTTTTGTATGTTTGATATACACCATGATGAGCTTGAGACATGATCACAGAGGGTTTTTTCACATAGCCTACCTGACTGAAAGGCCTCATTAATATGCAGCTCATTGGAGGTTCTTTATGCGATTCTTTTGTCTTCTCAGGTGTAAATCACCCATTATTCATGATGATTCACGCCTCCACGCATACTGTGTTTCTTGACAAAAAGTGTCTTACAAAAACTAAATCAATATATTGTTATAAATGAACGAGTATGCAGGATAATTTTTACATCATTTTGAAGCAAAAACTCTAGTCTACAACCTCCAATACCCAGAAGTCTTGTGAACACAGATTTAATATATATTTTTTGGCTTTATTTCAGTGACTTAAGTTTTTTGTTTTTTCAATAACCACGCATAAACGTTATTCCTTCAAAAACACAAACATGTACATACATGTTCCTCACATATTATGGTAGCCTAGTTTGTGCTGAATACAGTGTAATGACACTTTTTCCATTAATATGTTTATGAAACTGAAAAAAGCACAAATGTCAGGGCATGTCAAAACTTCTCCAGGGCCCCGAAAATCCTCAGACCCCAGAGGGTTAAATTACATTAGCAGTCAAAACATCAGACGCATTACTAATGTTTTTAAAAGAAGTCTCAAGTCTCAAACCAAATAATGGTTTTCTATTTTAATATACTTTAAAATATAATGTATTTCTGTGATTGCAGACTGCAAAGCGTCTGAACATTCCTACCTCTATGGCATTTCATATAGGCTACTATATTTGTTATAATATATAGCCTAAATGTTAATGTGCAGTTGACAAACTATACATCATTAAAAAGATCTAAGACTCAAGCTTCACATTTTGACCTCTGTTTTACTCTTAAATATTGACTGTAATTTCTTAAAATGCTTAAAAGCATGCACATTTGGAGAAATATTGATGGATTCTCTTATGTTTATGTCAGTTTTCTATACAGAGGAGTAATATTTATTCTATATTTATTGTCATCACTGTGAGCGCTGGATACTGCGTTTTCAATTCATACTTGCAGCCGGAGGGCGCTCTGTACACCTTTAGTCCACAAATGCCTCCTAAAGAAGAACAGGCATATCATGTGACATTCCAGGAACTAACAGAGGCTTCCAGAGATCGCTAACCATGGCTTTAACATCCAGATAAACACTTTTCAAGACAATAAATACACGATTGAGACGATGTATACATGTATTGCCTCAGAATTTGCGTCTGAATAGCGCTCGCTGAGTGGGCATGGCCGCATTAGCGGATAATGAGCTGAATCACGGGCGTCTGACATGTGTCTCCTTTCATACAGATTACATAAACAGAATTTTTGTTTTCGATTTGACTTACACGATTTAAAACCTGACATTTCAACGTTTCTTTAGACATAAGTCTAATTTTTTTATGATTAGTATTTACTAAGTTACACTTCATTTTCTGAGAACTATCAGACTGGACTTCGTTCAGAGGGAGAGGACAGATCACGCATCATGTTAGTTTTCTTTATTTTACAAAAAGCATAACATTTTGTTTTTACTCTGAGTCTACACAAATAAAAGAAGATATTTCACAGATTAAAATGGTGTATAACTCTTAATTGTATGTGCAACATTGAAAGAGACTCAAAATACTCCGAAAAAAACCGAGGTGGTATCGCCGGCAATACCTCCGACTCAAGGGAGTTAATTTAATTTAATTTCATTTTAATTTGATATTCTAATATTAACTGTTTATGATCGACTACTAAGCTTCGGTTGTTTGTCAGGAAAATAATATAAATTATCAAAAATGCTCTCATTACAATACTCCAGCAGATTTATGCTGCAGGCAAGTTCAAGCTAACTCAAAAACTTGCGTACACGAGCTGAGACCTGATGTGAGATTTGATCGTAGCCACCGCTCATGTCCATATTGATAAATGCCAAGTTTTGCATGGAAACAGCCGTATGCACCGTTGTTACGAACTCCACAAACACAACATTCGGTCGTAACACAGAGAGCGACACATTGTAACTCGTGTCGCCCAGAGTCCCGTCTCCTGCTCCCACAAACACACCACAATGTCACAGGTTGAGTCAGAGAGGAAGTGTTTATTTCTTAAATAAATAAAATAAAGAAAACAAAAGATGGCTTGGAGGCAGTGGGTTTTGGTCAGCCAAAACAATAAACAAAAGATGGTTGTTCTACCTACTTTTAGAGATCTTCCCTGGAAAGAGATAACAAAACAAAAAAACAGAAGTCTTACCTCCTTGCTTAACAGAAAACAGGAGAAAATGGTCATTAAACAAAAAGGGCCTCCCACTACTTGCAAACGGTCTGCATGAAAAGGGGAAAAGGGCAATTGAACATTTACCGGCCTATACCACTAACAATTTGTACTCCACACGAGGTTTTAAAGGCTAGTCCAGCAGTGTCACCCACACTTTGCTAGAAGCACAAGCAGGAGAGGGAACTCATCGAGCCGCTTTTCCCTCCAAGCTTATATCCACTGAATGATCTTCGGCTCCGCCCACATAAACAGCTGCACCTGCGTTTACACAAATTAGCACGGAGCGACGGGGAGAGCGAGAGAGAAAGAGAGCACTTCACACATAACAACTTTGCTCCACACAATAATGGTACACGATATGAGTAAAACTCAACAGTGACGTTCAGACACGTAACAACCGTTTTATGTCGTAAGTTAATTTCATATATAATGCCCATTCAGTTCAAAACTACTACAGTATAGCCTACCTTCTCTGTATAGTCATACAACACGTCTGATTAGCTTTATATTTATATATTGAGTTTGTTGTGTAAAAAAGGCAGTTAATGCTGTCCTCTTTTGCTCAGCCATGAGTTATTCCAGACTCATCTATTCATCATTTAAATTTTGAGATTATATCATACAGTCTGAAAAGCAACTGTTATAAAGGACCAAAAGACTCATACAGTGTGCAACATGGCTTTATTATCTCTCAGATAACAGACACACAGAGGGTGATTTTAAGAGTTTAAACTTTAGCTCATTTAAGGGCAAGCAGGGTTATGGATGAAAGCCATTTAATTCTTTACAGATTTCTAAGGTTCATTTCAAATAATTAAACATTTAATTTCAGGTTTCGACCTCTCAAGCAGCAGTATGTCCACAATAGGGAACAAGACTTTGACCTATCATCGTATGATAGAGGCGTTCCGCCATGCCAATGAGCAAAATAGTAAATTGGGAGACCCACGTTATGAAAACATCACTGCGGTGAGTTCAACTCTACTTATGGATTCCTTGGGTATTAAAGGGATATTCACCCAAAAATAACAATGCTGGGCCTCCAAAGGGACAAAGTGAGTAAACTTACTCCACCCATACTATAGCAACTCATAGTGACTCTTTCAAGCTTCAAACACATCAAATAAGTACCACAGATGTGCTAACAGAATTTTGTTATAAGAATGTTTTCTAAATATTCAGTGTTGGTTCTGGGCAGTGGTGGAAAGTGGTTAAAATTAATGAGATAATTGATTAACTGAGTGATGATTGACCATTATTGAAGACACCTGATGTTAACAAGCAGAATCACCAAAGGAGAAAATAACAATTCTAATTCAACATCATGGAGATCAGTGTTTGATTTAGTTGGGCCCTTGACTTTTTATATTGATATTATTAGATTTAATATCATCTTTTCTTTTTGCTTGTCTGGCTGTTATAACTCAGTTACAACAGCCAGACAAGCAATCTCTGAGTTAGATTTACATTATTGATTACAGCAACACTGTAATTCTACAGCAGAATATCAGCTTTTTCAATATAATCCAAAGGATTTCTTAAAAGTTGTTCTGATCACAAAAAAAAAGAAGCTGTGTTTTAGGCACACACAGACATCAAGAATCAGCGTATGAATCTCAAACACTGATCTCAATGATGGTGACTTAAAACTGTGATTTTCTCCTTTGGTGATTCTGCTTGTTAACATCAGGTATCTTCAATAATGGTCAATCATCACTCCATTAATCACATAATTATCTCATTAACTTTAACACTGCTTCAGTGGGTGGAATAAAAATATGGCAGGACTTTTACTTTCTGACCCCTGGACTTTACACCTCTGTCACAGATTAACTTACGTTAAATAAAGCAGGCGTTATTTTGTCAAAGCCTTTCACTGTTCCTATAATTACAAATACAAATCTTGTTTCACAGATCATCCAAAATATGACCTCAGAGAGCTTTGCAGACGACATCAGGAGGATGATTAAAGATGACGCCACTGAACAAGACAGATATGACTTGAAGACTGTTTGTGAGGGCCACGGCACATCTCACCTGTCTGTCATCGCAGATGATGGGAGTGCAGTGGCAGTTACCAGCAGTATCAATAACTAGTAAGAAAAATTATCAGTGTTACCTGACCCTTGTCTTGATCTAACACACCAGGATTCAGTTTATGACAGTTCCTCCTCTATTTACATTGATAACATCAGACCTCTTTAAATCCAAAGGTACACTGTTAAACCTTGCTGTAAAAAAACAGCCAAATTCTAAAAGTAACAAACCATTTTCCCTTTTAAACAGTAATATACTGAAGAAAACAATGCATTTTGGGTAATATATGTCATTTTCAAGAAAGTAGCCTAAAGGAATATACTGTTAGTTAACAGCGCGCAAAGTCAACACTCAGAGCCTGTGTTCTAAATCACACCCTATACCCTCATTCACTATTCCCTACATTAATTCACTAATATAGTACACCTGACAAAGTGAATGAAAAAAAGTGAGTGAATTCAGACACTGATGAACACCTGATTAGGTCACTAATCACTGAAGGACAGAGAAACAAGACCAGAAAAAAGAGATGAGCAGAAACACAAGCACTACAACTGACTTCAGCCACACTGAGTGTGAAACCAGTTCACAAACCAGTTTGACATTATTTCTTTACAGAAGTTCTCGTTGAGAATTAACAGATTTGGATGTTGATGTTTTATTGAAAATAAAAATATATTGACGTTTGCAGTCACCATTGTGGAGACCAGTGTTTGCTTTAATTGGACTCTTGACTCTTTAACATTAGTTTTCTCTGGCTGCTGTAACTGAGTGTTTATAAGATATATTTGTTGTGGCAGGAAAAAGCCAACATGAAGTTGATCGGGTGTTTTGACTGTTGTGATGATGCTGTAATCATCTTGGACTTCTCTAATTCATTGATCTCTATCTGTCTAGTTTTTCATTTAATGGATATTTTATGTTTATTGATTATACTGTGTCTGTGATTCTACAGCATAAAATCCAGCAATGTTTCAGTAATCAGTTATTTAGAACAATATTGAAGTCATATAGTGCATAAAATATTTTGAATTCCTGCATAACTTGGACAGCAAAGACATCAACAATCAGAATATGAATCTCAACAATGGTGACATTCAAAAGTTTAATGTCGCAATGCATGCTAAGTGCCAGCATAGTACAGAACTCCCAGCATGCAGTGCAGCATGAATAAATTATGCAGCTGAATGGTCCTTTTTTATTGGCACCATTGTTGAGATTGATGTGCTGATTTTTTATATCTGTGTGTTTAAATAGTGCTGCGGCTGTTTTTTGTGCTTGGTGTTTAAAAAAAAATCTTTCTAACTGATTGTTGTTGGAACTCTTGCTGTAGTTTCACAGTGGTGATAATGTAACACAAGGGTCTAAACACAGTATGAGTAACGGTTATATCATCATCAATACATAACTATCAGCACTCAATGTTTTTTTTTTCTCCACATTTGTTTTTGCCATAACAAACGTGGCTTGCAAAAATAGTTTAAGCAGCCAGAGAACAATCATGAACAAATTAATACTAAGTAAATAAATAAAAATCGAAAGAAAGGATATATATATCTGCAATCAGCAATTACGGGGCCAAGCAAAAAAGGCACAACAAGCCAGCCAACATGCCTGGGAGCATCGGACCAACTGCAACAGTGAGCAATTTAAGATCTATTAAGATCATTTTAGGTAAAAGAGCTGAAAAATGATATATACAGTCAATAATATAGATTTACTGGTTTATTACTTTCGACCAATAGGTGGCACTGTGACCAAATTAATGCGGTATGGTCAGAGTGAGGTGACAGTGACACTCGCTAAGGATATGACTCCATGAAAATAAGTCAACCAGATCAAAAGTTATAAGCATATGAAAAAAATAAATAATTCTCCATTAGGTGGCGCTGGTGCAAAACCTTTCAGGCTCCTTCATGGCCTTGTGCTGATGACCCATATTGAGTTTCGTAACGGTACGCTAATGCGTTCATTAAATACAGCATTTTAAAACAAAATTCAAAATGGCCGACTGTAAAAATGCCTGATATGGGAAAATTGGATATAATTCGACTCAGTATGATGCCCCGAATCTCAAAAGACCAACTTTATGATTTTTGGACAAACCTATCAGAAGCTATAAGCAAAAATAACCATTTTTTGTATCTCCAGACCAGTAGGTGGCGCTGCACCGAAACTCAAATTTGCTATGGACACAGTTGAAACTGGCCTCTATCAGTGTGCCAAATTTCACAACTTTCCCGCATACGGTTCTACGGGCTGCCATAGACTTCCAGAGCAGAAGAATAATAACAAGAAAACTAATGATTACAAGAGGTACCTAAGCACCTTTGGTGCTTGGCCCCTAATTGGTGAAATACATTAAAGGTACAATATATAATAATTTTGGCCGCTAGAGGTCGCTAGAAGCCTATTCAAAACAAAGGTGTAGCTTGATGACGCCAAGTTTTAGAGCGGAATCTTGGGACGTGTGGTCTCCATCTCAACGGACGGTGCAAAAGAATAGGGATAGGACTTGGGAACTAACCATGTTCACGGATGCGATTATTAACGTTACTGTAGTATGAAGCAGAGCAGGACTGAGTGTTGTGGGAGCTGAACGAGGCCGCTGGAGCGATTGCGCAACACGCCTCACAAGCAGCAGAACTTTTATTATGACATATGGCTTGTGTCGATAAATGGCATGAAATTAATTTTAAAACGTATTGTATGATGGAGAAAATGATGTATTACTGTTACTAAAAATAAAGCTGCATCTGATTATGCTATGTTAGTGTTACTTCACAAAATAGTGTTTTTCTCTGAGGCATGGTAAAGCATGGTACTCGAAAAAAATCAAGAAAATTGATTTAAACAATAAGACTAAACGTGTTGAGCTATAAAACAATTCGTTTTCTGTCTATAAATATATCAAAACAGTAGTTCCCTCGTCTATTAAAGCGTGTAATATTTTAAAGCGTCTTTGGAGTTTCCATGGTTTTTACAAAATAAAACCGGAAACCGAGGGTAACACGGGTATGACGCAATTGACAGGCGACTCCTCACACGTCCCGGAACCTTGGTTAAAATTGCAATTTTCTCACGATTTACAAATAGTTGCAAACATTTGGGATATTGTAACTACTCAAGTGAACAAAATATATAACACTGGCTTAGTGGTTTATGGATATTTTACTGCAAAAAACTTGCATATTGCACCTTTAATATCGTGAGTATACACTTATATTAACATCTGTCACACTAGTAAGAATTCAATTAGAGAGCTCCATAATTCAATTCTTACTAGTAACAATTACAATTAGAGAGCTCTACAAATGAATTTTTACTAGTCATATGTCTCCATTAACTTCCATTCATTTTTAGTTGCAGAGCTCTACAACTGAATTCTTACTATTAACAATTCCAATTAGAGAGCTCTCCAATCCAATTATTACTAGTAACAAATACAATCAGACAGCTCTCTAATTCAATTCTTACTAGTAAAAATGCAACTGCAGAGCTCTCCAATTGAAATTTTACTAGTAAAAAAAAATCACATTAAAGATATGTATAATTGCAGAGCTCTGTAATTTAATTAGAGAGCTCTGCAATTGCATTCTCACTACACTGAACAAAATTATAAATGCAACACTTTTGTTTTTGCCCCCATTTTTCAGAAGCTGAACTCAAAGATCTAAGACCTTATGTACACAAAAGGCCTGTCTAAATCTGTGTTAGTGAGCACTTCTCCTTTGCCGAGATAATCCATCCACCTCACAGGTGTGGCATATCAAGATGCTGATTAGACAGCATGATTATTGCACAGGTGTGCCTTAGGCTGGCCACAATAAAAGGCCACTCTAAAATGTGTGAGGTTGAGTCCACTCAACCTCTGGACTCACATCGGGGAAGATGTGCACAGGTGATCCCTTGTAGTAGAGATGCCCTTTATGTCTTGACAGCTTCAGGATTTTTTCCTTGTCAGAAAAATAATGAAAACGAGCAATTATTGCTCGGGCCTCCCTCCTGGCTTCAGCGTGAGAGTCCTGTGCGTGCGGTCTACAGTCATACTGGAGTCATCGGCTCCGAATAACTCCAACAGCAGGTCTTTAATGAAACTAATCAGGCTTCCCACCTCTACTCCTTCTGGAACCCCAACGAATTTTAAATTCTGTCTCTGGCTACGATTCTCCAAATCCATACATTTTTCATGCATTTTCTTGTGATTTTTGGTTATGACTTCATGACCTGTTCTAGTGCTGCCAACCTGTCCACTGTGTCACTCAGTGCATTCCCCATCTCCGTGCACTCACTCGTTGATTCGGCATGCAGTTTGTGTAAGGCGGCCAGCTCAGGAAAGATTTCCTCTCGCAGCACGCACAGGTCTTCTTTCATCTCTTCTCGATTCTTTTGCATCTCCAGATGTAGATTTTCTATTTGTGACTTAATGTCCTTAATCACAGCCTCTCAGTTTGTATGCAGTTCCGTTCTAAGTGCACTCAGTGAAATAGGAGAGTCATCGTCTTGCATATGTTCGTCCATTTTTCTTTCGCCGCTTTCTGTCTTCGTATTATGCTGGGTCGTCGATGTAAGTTTTTTGCACAAGCTCAGTTTCATGTCGAAATGTACATAGCAACGACTCCTTAACAAAAATGCTAACGTTTTACAGACTGACTAGTCTATTGAGCAATAATCACTTATTTATTCGAGAAGCTCCCTTTCTCTGCTATTCAACTAAAGATATGCTGATCACCATCATAGTGACTAAAACTAAACTTTTATTAAAATGTCAATATCTAAACTTCTGTTAATTCTCAATAAGAGGTTTTATATGTATGACAGAGATAAAGTCAAACTGGTTAGTAATAAGTGCAATAAGTGGAAGTCCTTTGTAGTTGTTGTGTCTCTCTTTTTTTTCATTCTGTTTCTTTTCCTTCAATGATTTTGCTTATTAACATCAGGTGTGTTCAATAATGGTTAATCATCACTTAATTATCTTAACTTCAACACTGCTTCAGTGTTATTTTAACACCCTGTAGTGTGGACAAACTGAGGGGTGTTCATTTAACAATGGAGATTTTGCTGTGTATATTTATGCTCTGCTCCGTTGCTTTGTTTTTCTTTTCAATCTTGTTGTTTGGATCTTTTTTTTGTTCTCACAGCTTTGGTTCTGGGGTGATGTCACGCTCAACAGGCATTATATTTAATGACCAGATGTGTGATTTCAGTGATCCTAATTCGGTTCTCAATGAAGTTAACAAAAACAACCTAATTAAACCAGGTAAAAAAAAAAAATGTATGCAATTTCAATGAGTTTCAATAAGTTACAATATTAAGTACAAATAAAACCACCTGTATATACACATAAATGTTCACATGTTCAAATACTATTTGTTTTGACAAGGTAAAAGGCCACTTTCATCACAGTCTCCCACAATAATATTGGACAAAGACAGCGGAAAAGTCAAAATGGTGGTTGGAGGTGCAGGTGGGACAAATATCACCACATCAGTTGCTCAGGTAACAAAAACCCAGCTAACAGAATTTTGTTACAAGAACATTCTCTAAATATTCAGTGTTGGTTCTGGGAACAAAACAAATAAATTATTATTTTCATTAATGGTGAACGTTTGGCTCTGTGTGCTGCCATGCATTTAACTGTTTTTTTATGAGTTTCTTTTTCTTTTCTTTTTTTACAGAGTAGTTGGGGACAGGATTAAAAATGACATTAAAATACAGTGTATTTTCCTGAAGATAACATGGTTCTCAACCTTTTTGCCCTATTAGGAAATATTCCAGGGCCCCCACATGAGTCTTATGGTTCTACATAGCACCATTTGACCAAGGTGCTGTAGAACCTTTAAAGATAGGTGCTAAATAGCACTAAAAGTGGTTCCCCTATATATGATTACAAGCCAATTAACCACTTTTAGTGCTATTTAGCACCATTTTTGTTTGTGGTGTGGTTCATCATTTAGGAAGTGTAAGTAAATGATTAATAAACTATTTAAACATACATTTATGCAACTTATTATTTTGACATATAGTTCATAAATGCTTTATTAATACATATTCCTACTGTAATTCAGGATTAATTCAGGTAGTTATAAAATATTTAGTAGTTGTCAGTTAAATATTTTTGTGAGCTCATCTAAAGTGAGGACTATATATGCCTCGTAAAGCTTTTATGAAGGAGATTTAAAGGATACAGAACATAGAAATACTTATTTCAAGCAAAAAAGAAACTTTACGATGGGTTGTTACGGTCGTGTGTAGTAGAGAGAGCACAGACACGGGCTTCAACATCAAATGGGTTTAATCACAAAAAGCAGGGCTACAATACAACATAAGATAAACAATAGAACAGACAGGGAGTGCTAGGAGTGAGTCCAACTTAAAGGGAGTGCTAATGACAATACACAGGTGCAGGGAATCCAGGGATGGCGGGAAAGCTGACGAGGGAAGCGAGTTCAGGTGAGGAACAGGGAGGATTCTGGGAAACAGTCCAGGAAGGCGTGGTTGTAACATGGGTAACTTGATATAAAATTAAAAATAAACCTCTGCAATGTCACAGAAAATAAAAATTCCTGTACTCCTCCAGAAAACAAAACTGCAGTAAAATGAAACCTTTACAAGCCTTTACAATCTGATATAAAAATAAATCTCTGTAAAGTGTAAACATTGCTGAATAAAAATTTACCAGTGCCAACACCAGATTAAAGGAGTGCCAAAATTCAACAAATAGTCAAAAATAGTTAACTGACCACTAGTAAATGTTTTATAACAACCTGAATTAATTATGAATTACAGTAAGAATATGTGTTAATAAAGCATTTATTAACACACTGAGTAACTATTACTGTATGTCTAAATGATAAGATCTATAAATGTATGTTTAAATATTTTAATAATCATTTACTTACACTTCTTAAATGATCTTATGAACCCCTGACAACTCCTAAATAACTAGTTTGTAAATATTGTAATACTTAATTTAGTGATGATAAAATGATAAATTGATCATTAAAGTATGAAAATACAATTATTAAACTCATTATAGATGTGCTTATAAATCATGAACAAAGCATTTATATCTGTATTTATAAACTGCTTTTTAATGTCTATGAATGAAACTGCTTATTAATGTCCTTATAAATGATGAATTGACTATTTACTAATGCTTAACTAATGCTTCATAGTGTGTAGTTATTATAAAGTACTACCAGACATTTTCATGTTCTTGGAATGTTACAAATCAACGTTCCTAGAATGTTGAATTTTAAATCAAAATTAAGTTGAAAGAACATTTGAGGAACATTATACCTTTAAAACATGTTCCTGTAACATCAAGAAAACTGGATATTTTTTTACATTCCCAGAACCAACATTGAATATTTAGAGAACGTTTTTATAACAAAATTCTGTTAGCTGGGAAACACTGAAGAGAGTTGTTCAATTAAAGCATTTCTCAACTTTACATAACATGACTACAGCACATAACAGAAAGCAATATCAATATGTTTACAGTTGATTATTCTGGATTATTATTCTGGTTTTTTTTGTTTTTTTTTCTGACAAACACTGCTTCAGTGTTACTTTTCACACCCTGTAGTGTGGACACATATGTACACTGAGGGGTGTTAATTTAAAGTCGGCATGAAATCAAAATTGACAATTCTTATTTTTTTATGGACTATTGTAGTATTTATTATCAATAATTTATCCGTGCACTTCATTATTATTTTTAGAATTCATGTGTCCTCATAATCTTTAATCAAAAACATTAACCTCCCCTCCCCCTTCAAAACGACTCATCTTCTCTTCCTGTCACATGCTATGGCGCGAGGGTGGAGCTATCTGGAATTGCAGTGACGTATGGGGTAAATGCTGTCGCTGGGGTAAGCTTCACTTTATAGAGATTAATGCATTAACCACCGCTGATGCCAGTCATTGGGGTGTACAGTACCCTCGAACATGGAAAGGAACCTGTGACACGCTCAGTCAGTCAGGCTGTGTCCACTGGAGCAGAGCAAGAAAACGTGGAGCACAACCGAAAACACTTGCTCTTACCTGCTCGCTCTGCACCAACGCGCCGCCAGTCAGTCTCTCTTGCGCACGCTTTCTCGCTGTTTAGTGCCGTTAACCGTCCTCATCATCCTCAATAAATAAAGTTTTTACAGTAACGTGAGGGTGCTCAGAGTGAGTCATTCATATCTGCCTCCATTTTGTTAGCAACGCCCAACTTCCAACGATCCAATCAATTCCTGAAGGACGAAATTAAGTTCCGCCCTCTGATTTCAGATGTCGTTTCACTCAGATAGACGTCACAGTAGAGACAATCGCAACTTCTGTTTCATACCGACTTTAACACTGGGTATTTTGCTGTGTGTGTTTTAATAAATAAATAAAATAGGTTTGTTTGATTTTTAAATCTATTTGTCTTTTATATAAAAACCTGTTTCTCTCTACTGTCTTTCTTAATTCAGGTGATTCTGGACTATCTGTTCTTTGACTATGACCTGCAGAAATCTGTTTCAGAACCCAGAGTTCAGGTCCCGAGAAATGTGACAAATATAGAAAATAACTTTGATGAGGTAGGATCCTTACACTTGACAACAAAAGTCTGTCATCTAAATTAGATTCACAAAGTCAAAAGAGTGATAATTATACTAATTTTCTCTCTGTGCTGTGTTTATGAATGCAGAATGTAAAACATGGCTTGGAGCAGAAGAATCATAATATAGATAACAAAACTGAATTATCAGTGGTCCAGGCGGTTGTACGACAGGGGGACAAAATCTGTGCTGAATCTGACTACAGGAATTTTGGCTTTCCTGCTGGATACTGAGAACTGCACCTGTGCTCATGCTGCTGTTGACAAACATGTGTTTGACCCTGCAAAAGTAGAACCATTGTCTGACAGCTCCAGAATTGTTTTTGGGGATGCTTTTTGGGTGCCAGGCAATGTGTGACAGGCTATTCATAAATAACATTGTTTTAGCCATCTTGCATTATAATATCACACAGTACCAAAATACGCTGCAAATATTCGTAGAATTCCAGCTTGTCAATTTTTTTTTTATTTCGCTTATCTATTGCTATCACTTACATTTTGAAATCTGCTAATCTCAATATACACTAACAAATACACTTTCCCTTTGATAGTTGCATTGTAAATGAGTTGTTTCAAATCAATAAAGTATGCTGTCAGCTTTAGCCTACTTCATAAGTGTTGGTTGTTCAGTAAATGCAGACATTGATGAACACAATGCAGTGCAGAGTCCTGCATGGGTCCTGTTTGATAAACCCATACCCGCCCCGCAGTTATTAACAGCATACCCGACCCAATATCCAATAGAAACAGTCATTTTAGCCGTACCTGACCTGACCAGTTTGACAACAAATGCGACCCGACCTGCACCCACATTAAATCTCTTACATGAGGTAGACAAAAATCATTTTCTCATGTAGCCTAACACAAGCAATACAACCAACATTAGGCATTCTATGTCGCTGCATTTAATTAAACATTGCATTAAACAAGTAAAATACTAGAACAAAGAATGTTTTAGTAGGCCTATAAGCTTGAAGCTACATATTTTAGCAGATTCACTCAGCTTTTAAACACGGTTGTCTCTTCTGAAACTAAGCAGTGTTTACCTGGCCACTGGTCTTCTTTGTAGCAGCACAAAAATGTGAATAGCCTATACAGAGGTGTAAAAGTCCAGGGGTCAGAAAGTAAAAGTCCTGTCATATGTTTATTCCACCCACTGAAACAGTGTTAAAGTTAATGAGATAATTAAGTGATTAATTGAGTGATGATTGACCATTATTGAAGATACCTGATGTTAACAAGCAGAATCACCAAAGGAGAAAATCACAGTTTAAAGTCACCATCATGGAGATAAGGGTTTGCTTTAGTTGGGCTCTTGACCCTTTACTTTTTAATATTACATTTGATTAAAGCAAACCCTGATCTCACTTAATTATCTCATTAACTTTAACACTACTTAGTTACTGAGTTATAACAGGCAAAGAGAAAATATGATCAGGTGGTGTTGGTTATGTTTTCACATAATCATTATTTGATCTGAATCACTGAACTCATTTAGAGCCCAATCTCTGAGTTAGATTTACATTATTGATTATAGCAGCACTGTGATTCTACAGCAGAAGAACAGCTTTTTCAATATAATCCAAAGGATTTCTCAAAAGTTGCTCTGATAAAAAAAAAAAAAAAAAACTTTCTTTTAGGCACACACAGACATCAAGAATCAGCCTGTGAATCTCAACAACGGTGACAAGCAAAATATTCTGATAAACAGATCAACTCTGAACATTAGAAAACAAGCTACTAAAGTCACATAAAAACAGCAAAAATTAAAATAGTGAGAATAAAGGAAATTACTGAGACAATTCAGCTCATAATTTATTCATGGTGCAATGCATGATGGGAGCCATGGATGAATTTTGATTGGTGGCACCCAGAATGCACTGCAACATGCGTTATTACCGTTGTTGAGATTCATACACTGATTCTTGATGTCTGTGTTTTTTTAATCAGAACAACTTTTGAGAAATCCTTCAGATTATGTTGAAAAAGCTGATCTTCTGCTGTAGAATCACAGTGCTGCTGTAATCAATAATGTAAATCTAACTCAGAGATTGGGCTCTAAATGAGTTCAGTGATTCAGGTCAAATAATGATTATGTGAAAACATAACCAACACCACCTGATCATCTTTTCTCTTTGATTGTCTGGCTGTTATAACTCAGTTACAACAGCCAGACAAAAAGTCAAGGGTCAAGGGCCCAACTAAAGCAAACCCCGATCTCCATGATGGTGACTTAAATGTGATTTTCTCCTTTGGTGATTCTGCTTGTTAACATCAGGTATCTTCAATAATGGTCAATCATCACTCAATTAACCACTTAAGTATCTCATTAACTTCAACACTGCTTCAGTGGGTGGAATAAAAATATGGCAGGACTTTTACTTTCTGACCCCTGGACTTTACACCGCTGAGTATGATGTTCCTGAAACATTCTTTCAATCATTCAAACACCTGCTGTGAACAAGCACTGAAAGAAACAGAAATAAGAGCACAAACTACAACTTTCTTCAGCCACAGCCTTGAACTGAAGATAAAAGACATTAAATCTCTGAAGATCTGATTAAACAACTCCAAACAGCATTACCAGCTTCACTTATTACTAACCAGACTGACTTTATTTCTGTCACATGTCTACAGAAGCTCTTTTTGAGAATTAACAGAGGTTTAGATGTTAATGTCTTATTGAAAATGTTTCATTTGAGATCACCATCATGGAGATTAGTGGTTGCTTTAGTTGAGCTCTTAACCCTTGAATTTTGTTGAGTAGCTTCTTTATCAGCAATTGCAGGTGTTTTCAAAAAGCATTTCTGCATTGGTACAGCATACCAACATGTCTGTTTTAACAACAGGCAATTAATTTTTTTATTATTATTATTGTTGATTTAAGTAATTGAAGCATTTTTTAGAAGAATAACACTAAACCAATGTGAAAGAGATCATTTGTAATCCCATTGTTGTATTTCAGATGCTGAATGTTGATGTCTGCGGGTGTATAAATAACACTGTCATTGTTGATGTGTTTAAAACATGTTTTGTGTCATTTATACACTCATAGACATCAGCATTCAGCATATGAAACACAATGGTGACATGCTTCATGCCAGCATATAAACACATTCATGGTTCCCAGCATGCACTGTGGCATGAATAAATTATGCAGCTGTTTTTTTTTTTTTTTTGTCACCATTGTTGAGGTTTGTTTGAGTGCTGATGTCTAAGTGTCGTTTTTTAACTTTCAAATAGTGTTGGACAATCACTTCAATATTACAAATGATTTTTACTACACATCAGTGGAGCTTACTACTTTATGCTCATATAACATTTAAGTTCCAAAAGCAGGGATGCAAACAGGTAAGGGGGATAAAAGGAAAGAACATTGCGGGTGGTGTGGCACAGACTTTTTTTAAAGTTTCAAAGTGCATCCAATTCTACACTTTAGATTTTCTTATCCCAGACATTGTTAAAGATTTAATCCCTGCCGCTGAAATGCTCCTGTCGGTCACGGATCATGGAAGTGAAACTTAAAATCTGTCACGGGGTAGTTGGATTTATTCACACATTAAAAAATATTTAGGCTATTATAAGCTTCTTTCTTTACACGTTTTTATTTACAGCATTATCATAATAAGCTCCCTATTGGGAGAAAACCGGTACATCTATGTAAAATCAGATATTGAGCACCCCCATATTTCGTTTCATAACACCTCTGCGAAGATTCGACTGTGAGATTGGTAGTCGAATCAGGCTCCTCCTATCGAAGCTTCGAATCATCGACTATTCAGGGTCACCCCTAATGCATTCATATAAAGCTTTAAAACAGGATCAGCTTACATGTATTCTTTTGAGCTCTTTGTGAAGCTATATAAATTATTTGGCTTATTTGTTTTATTCACATGCATTGATATAGTCAGATATTTTCTTTCAGCTGCCTTCTCAAACTATCACTGCAGCAACAGTGTCCATTCCTGCTTTGTAAATGCGTTTAATTTCATATTTTTCATAATGATCTCTTAATATTCGATGAGGAGACAGAATGAAAGTTTTTATGACATCTTTTATGATGTTTACAGATGTTCATGACAAACAAAAAAAAAAGCTTTGTGCTGCAATGCATGATGGGTGGCTTCTAGTACAAAACTCATCCTTGATTCAATAACAATTAAAAAAAAATATATAATTATTCTAGCTGAGCCAGAAAGTTGTTTTTACAAACACACAGTTTTAAGAACACTGTAACGGCTGCACAGGATCAGGAGCAGCAATCCAACGGTAAAAGTAAAGAATGCTTTTAACATCTGACCCCTCCGTATAACTCATGGACCACGGCTCCGGCCGGTCTAGAAGAGACTGTGACTTTGGCATCTTTGTGGCCCATATGAAGCTAAACAGAAAACCCCAGTCCCCAGCTCTGGGGACTTCAAAAGAATCACCCCATGTGGGTTAATGGCCAGGTGGCCACAGGCACCAGCCAAACCCCAATACACACCACACACAGACACACACCATTTGCATGTATGTATCCCTAGTATATAAGCTTAGCTATGACTGTAGTTGTGTTAGTTTTATTCTAAACGATAAAATTCAAGTATAGACTGTATCTATGTCTTTATGCCTTGTGCACCCTGGCATGTTTAGTCTTGAATGAATTCTGTCAGGATGCTGTAATTAACTATGTATGTTCTGTTACGATACCATGCATTAGTCTATTTTAAAGGTCTTTTTGAGTAAAAGTTACCAATTCTGAAACCATCATAAATTATGCAAATTGAGCCACAAGACAAGACAAAGAGAACTTTTCCCTCCTCAAAATCCACGCTGGCCATTGGCTGTTCACCCAAGGAGGCGATTTGGCTTGTTTTGTCCTTAAAAAGACAACCACACGCACGTTCCCTTTGTCTCTCGATTGTCTCTAATTGTCCCTCGCCATCTCACGCATGTCTCTCCCGGACGTCTCGGCGACCGCGCTACCATCACACGCTCCTTTTCTCTTCAGAGATTTAATGTCTTTTACTTGCAGTTGATTTTGCCAAATGCTCAATCATCAGTTATTTGATGACTTAATTATTTTAATAACTTGAACACTGTTTCAGTGTTTCTTTTAACATTGTGGAGATTGGACTCATATAAACGCTGAACAGTGTATACTGAGGATTTTGCTGTGTGTGTACATTTCAGAGGGAAACACTGTCTCCTCACAACAAGAAGGTCTCTGGTTTGAGTCTCAGCTGAGCCAGAAAGTCTTTCCTTCAGATCTGGTTTCCCTCACAATCCAAAGATGTGTGAATTGACCGTTCACAAAGACCCGCCCCCTTTAGTTACTGTTGCTATGTCCAACAAGCCATTGCGTTCCACACATGATGTTCTCACGCAGTGAAAAATACATTGTGGAGCAAAGAGGACACTGACAACACGTTGGCAGAAAAGACAGAGCAGGTTACTTTTGATATGAAACAAAGTCTCAAATTTTGTAATTTTTAAAGAAATTTAAACAATAAATACCATTTGGTGGCTCATTAATGTGTCATAACAGATTGCTGTAGTGCCTCAGTTTAAGCGGTTCGTGAACCAATCATTTCTTTCTACTAGTTCATTTATAGCATCAAATAAACATGAATGAACATCAGAAGGAATGTTGTTTCAACTACAGAAAGATGTTATTTTTCAAGTTCAAGTCCACTGAAGTTAATCTACTTGCTCTCCTGACTGCTTTGTCGGACATAAAGACGATTGCGGTGATGTACAGGAGTCGTACGTTAAACGCGTGAGTTTGTTATATTGATGCGCAAACAAATCATGTATGAGCACTCTCTCTTGACGCACTTATTGCACATTGTATTTCTGCACAGACACATTTCAGTCCATGTTGTTTTCACACACATTCAGGATAATGTTTTGATTTGTCCTGTGAATGTTTCTGTGTACTTCAGTATATATGCAGGTCAAGGCGGCTGGTTTAGGTTTTTTTGGTATCTCCATGTGGTCCTGTTCAGTATTGCAATTTGACTTGTCTAAAATGTAAACAAGCTCTTTGCTGTTGCACACACTATACACTGTGAATTCTCAAATGTGTTTTGCTGTTATTTTTTTATGGGTGCTTTGGTGTACATGTATGTATTATATGGACTCATTTAGTTATTTGGTGTCCTTTTGGAGACCGCAAGTGTCCTTTTTTGGAAAGACACCTAAATTTACCTTGAAAAAAGCTTAAAAAAATACAGTTTTGTGAGAATCACACTTCAATTTGATAGTTTACTTTGCTGGATATAGGCAATGATAGGAAAATGGACATGTTAAACAAGATAAATGGTGTATGCTTAATTTCACGATAAATGTGCGATTAAAAATTTCAATCTATTGACAGCCCTAATACATTCACAAAAAGCAATTCACGTGCGCAAAATGAAATTATATATTCATAAAATACAATTCACAAATGCAAAACACAACTCAAAGATGTACAACTGTACACAAATATTTCAAATGTTTGAAACTTACGAGTTTATCCTCACATTCGCATGTGAATCAACTTGGATTTGTTTGTGTATTTCTGAGATTCCCCTGCCACTGCATCTGGATCATTCGTACTCTCCAGCCAATCAGATTGAAGCTTATTAATCGACCAATCATTATCACATGTGTTTCAGTTGCAGCAGAGAGAATGCAGAATCAGACTTCAGCAAAACAATGGGTTTATTAAACAAAGGAACAGAACAACCAAACACCAGGAGCCGTGGGACGCCACGGCGGGTCGGGAGCTTCGGGGAGCCATGGTGGGTCCGGAGCCTCGGGTCTAGTGGCCTTCGCCCCACCCCCAGGCTCGGACACTAAATCCAGGGACGGGTAGCCCCCCCCCCAAAAAAATACTTGGGCGAGAGCCCGGGTGTCTTGAAACGCCGGGACTCCCGTAATGGGCCGTGGGCTGGAACGGAGCCTGGAGCGGGCTCGTGGAGAACTGGAGCAGGCTCGGCGACTGGAGCGGAGTCTGGAGCAGACTCGGGCACTGGAGCGGAGTCTAGGGACGACTCGGGAACTGGAACGAAGCCTGGAGCGGACTTGAGGACTGGACTAACTGGTTCAGTCCAAAAGTCAATAAGCCACTGGTCCTCCTCTGGTGACGGCTCAGGCTTGGCGGTGGCTATTTTGCTCTGTGGCTCTGGCGCGGCAGTGGCCATTTTTCTTGGCGACTTGGGCTTTGTGGTGGCCATTTAATGGCAGACCTTCGATGCGGCGCTGGCCATTTTCTTTGGCGGCTTAGGTTTCGCAGCGGCCATTTCATTGCGGGAACCCGATGAGGCGGCGGCCTTTTTCTTAGGCAGCTTAGGCTTTGGGACAGGCAGGACAAAATGGCAAGACCCACTGGAGGGATATGTGGAGGAAACTGGCGGGAGGTGACCTGACCAGGCCGCGTGTGTTTCTGAGGGGACCGGACGAGGAAGATACGTTTTTTCATGAACCTCTTCAATTTCAAAATCAGAACCATTTAAAAAGAGAATCAGATTAATAGACTCGACTAGGGAGAAGGAACAGGCAGGTTCAATATAACGAATCGTATCCTTGTCCAGGCCCTTCAGAAAACACGCATTAAGTGGTGCATCTGGCCAGTTCACCAAGCAAGAAAGCTCAGAAAATTCCTCCACGTACCTCTCCAGCGGGCGACCGTCCTGCCTAAGGGTCCACAGACGGTCCACCACTGAGTTGGTGGGTTTGTGGACAGCTGGAGATGTCGGGACAAGGAAAATCCCCATCTTCTGTTACGGTTCGGTTGCAGCAGAGAGGATGCAGAATCAGACTTTAGCAAAACAATGGGTTTATTAAACAAAGAAACAGAACAACCAAACACATGTAGCAAACATAAGAACAGACAAGGAGTGCAGGGAAGTGAGTCCATTTAAAGGGAGTGTTGACGATGTAGTACAGGTGCAGGGAATCCGTGATTAGCAGGAGGGTAATGAGGAAGTGCGTGCAGGTGTGAACCAGGGAAGATGATAGGAGATGGAGTCCAGGAGTGACGTGAACTGTAACAACATGAGGGCGTGCCTACCTGGCTGTTACGTCATCATGTCGACCAGAGTTCAAGTCATGCAGAGAGGTATGTACAGTTTGATCGGTTCATCTAGTTAAGTAAACGAAGTTAAAGATCAGTTGAAGCTATAGTTTATTAACTTCTGTTTAGTCAAAGTGTGAACATGAACATTTTAAATATTGATGGATTCTTATGTTTACTTCATAAAGAATTCATGTGCATATCATACAACGTTAGGATTTTAGATAAACTCCATAGAAAACATAACAATGGTTTGACTGATGAGAGATGTTGTATAGACCATAATGAAAATATGTTTATTTATTGAGGATAGGAAAGAGCAATCACAGTTAGGGGTGTGCAATAAATATTGTTTGTGATAATCATTGTTGTTTTAACAATGTGCGATCTGACATGGAGTATATCACTCACACACACACACACCCAGAATATCCACGCGTATGATACATCATTTATTGTAGATTAGACTAGTGATTGTACATTTAGAGTGCACACTTTCACTGCAAGATTTAGTCTATATTTATATCATTTTAATGTAGTTGATATTTATGTCAAACGAAGAGTGCAATTTTTCTCCAGATATCAGCATGATAACAAATGTGACATTGATTTATACAAGTTTAATAAACAAGTTAATATTAAGTGACTTGTATTTTAGGTACCATACTGCCTGTTTTTGCTCTATTTCGGCAACGAAAATAGTTCAAAACAAAGCCACAGCACTGTAATTGCGTCTCTGAGCTAGTGATGTCTGGTTCGCAAATGAATTGTTCTTTTTAGTGAACTGGTCGAACCAGTTCACCAAATCAGACTGAATCGTTCCAAACAGTTTGCGTCTCAAGTCAGCACTGATCCACAATTTTTTAAAAAGTTACTCACTTTTGTACATGCCTGACAGTCCCTCTGACCCAAAATAAACCAATATCCCTGAGTATAGTTACTCCAGTAACTCAAACACACATCATGAACAGACATGCTGTGCTGAGAGAACTGATGAGAACAAGCAGCTGATACTGAGCATGCGTGTGAGCAACACACAGCGTTGTTTCCTTATTGAACGAATCAGCTTTTTGAACAAATCATTTGAATCAATGATTCGATGACTACGATAGATTATGATAGTCAAATGCTTCGTTCCTGAATGAATCAGCCATTTGAATGAATTGGTTGAATCTTAATGACTCATTCATTAACGATGACTTGCTGCCACCTAGTGGCAGTTTTATATAGCTTCATGTTTATATCATTTCAAATATCAGTATTCAACTTTTTGTTTAAAACATCAAAACATTATTTATGCATTTATAACTGCAGGTTATTAATTTGTCACCTTTGAGCTGTATTAAACTGTCTGTGTAAATGCATCTAAATGCCACTTCAGATGCAGCCCATCGCACACCCCTAGTCACAGCAGTGTGTTTGTACCTGGCTGCATGTCACGCCCACAACATATTCAATTGATGATAATAATGTATGTAATGACTTATCATAGACTGTAAAAAATATGGACGTAGTGTCCGTGACGTCACCCATAGAGTTCTGAAGAGCAGTTTTGAAGCGATATATCTGTATATCTCTCAAATGTTCTCTCAAACAAATGAGCAGGTGTCCAAAGTATAATCTTTCAAAATAGTGCAGCAGTTTAGTTAATATCCATGCAGTGCTGTTTTTTATACTCCTGCTGTCGTCATTGTAGTAAATCTCATGAAAACTTTTCAGTTTTATCCAATGCCAAGACGATCCAACAACGTGTGTTCTGTTTATCTTCCACATGTGAGCACACACTGACGCACATCAGTCTCGACTATAATGCAGCAAGCCATATTTTATAATTGTATAAAATAATCCAGAAAAAAGCGCCAATACGGCTGAGATGCCAAATTCAGCGGCTGGAATTAACTGAGGTAACATGACGGCTCACAGACAGCACTCAAGTGACCACGCCCTTAATTAGGCAGAACTTTAAAGCTTAATATAATTTAAACGGATGGGTTATAAAAACATTCACCCCCTCAGAGTTGTCATGAAGGGCAAAATTAGCTATATAGACCAAAACCACAATTTGATCCAGGCTGTAAACATGTTTTTTTCTGCTGTAAACTTGGCCGTTTTAACATGGGGGTCAATGAGATTCTGCTCTCTTTTTTGCAGCCTGTCCCTAGTGGCCAGTCGATGAATCGCAGTTTAAGTTTTTTTTGTATTGGCTTCACGAGAAACTGGGGGAGGTTGCTGCTTGTGACTTACACATTAAAGAACATTTACTTTTTTTAAGCTGCATATATATTTATTTTATTGTTTCAGATTTCCGAAGCAGATTATGAAGTTGCAGAGACAACCAGTATCTTGACCTTACCATTCCTACTGTAATTCTTTCAAAACAGTCATGTTGCACACTGTCTAATTTCAAGAGGTTGAAAGTCATGCATTGTTACTATTCATTTGTATCCTGCTGACTATATATACACGCTCAAGGAATAAAGCCCTGCTATGCATTATTAAATGTTCTTGTTTTATGTCAGAATTAAAAGATTCAGCAGTTGCTACAGTTGATGAAAACATTTTATTAATTTGAAAGTTTCTGAATACTTTGGAAATAAAATCTGTATAAAATGACCATGATTAATTATATTGTACCTGTTACATATGAAGATCATGATCTGGCAATCTCAAGTATAAAGGAGCACAACATTCAGTACAGAGAAATGTCTCTTACATAGTTGTGAGATTGGCTATTGGATATTAACTTAAATGTAGCTACATTAAGTTAATCCGATTAACTGATTCACATATTCATAATCAATTAATAATCATAATGAGTTATGAATAATTATTAATATTCCCCCTTTGAGTTAATTCACTACAATAATGTTAATTACATCTCTGATCAGTATGCCTTCATAATTTTAGTTAATACATTAAAAAATGTTAACAAATGAAACCTTATTGTAAAGTGTTACCAATAAATGCTTCACAACATTGTCCCGTGATTAAAACAAGGACAATACAGCACAGAACATAAGAAAATGAATATTGGAAATATTAAGACATTACTATATAACAAATAAAAGCATAAAGAAAAAACATGAATTAAGATGTTTGTGACTGATATCCAGATGTCAAGCCAACAGTGTTTAATCCTGAAAAAATGCAGAGAAACAATAAGTGTGTAATAATTTAACACTGTATATGTTACAGGTACCGGCTGGCTCCACGTAAACAGCTTATATGCTCTCTCTGGAAACAGGAGAAACAAATGAGACAGGGCAAACTCTGCGTCCGTTTTTCATCTCGCTCAGCAGAAAGAGGACGAGAGGATTTATTAGACATTCACAATTTAAATCCTCCTCTGTTACAAACACTCAATGTTCACTATGAAATAAACACGACTTCAAAATAAAATACAATTCGTCTTTTTTTCATCTTTCAGCAAATAATGGCCACACTTGTGGTCCAGCAAGTTTTGTGTGATTTATAAATCAAAATGATAATAACCACTGTTACCCTGTAAGTTGTCTCTTTCCAACTCAAAATAAAACATAGCTTATGTTATCACTTACATATGGTTCCTAAATGCATTTTCCATTTCCAGCTAGTCATTTTTTTACTCTTCCCAAAATGCATGAGCTGACAGATTTTTAACTTATTTTTAACCACTTTTAAAATATATCACATTTGTTTTTAACATTAGCTTTTAACCATTACATAAACTCAGTTTTTAACATTAGCTTTTAACATTTTATACAACATCATACATTTTAAAAGTATTAAGACTTTACAAAAATGTTCAAGGAGCTAAAAATAAAACTCTGTCCGACATGACTTGGGTAGCAAAAGGTGACGTTAACAGGCTACGTCCACATATTCATAAAACAGCCTTATTAGCGGACATTAAAACATTCAGCGACAATATATTACACTTAAAGTACTTAGCTTAATTTACTATTCCACCAACCTGGAAACAGGAGAAATAAATGAGACAGGGCAAACTCTGCGTCCGTTTTTCATCTCGCTCAGCAGAAAGAGGACAACCGCAAAGCGGACCAAACTGACGTAAAGCCCCCTGGAGCACAATAAGCGCCACTCTACCCCCTGCTGGCGAACTCCACAATTACTCCTGACCTCTATTTAAAATATTTAGTGAAAGGATGGTGGAACCAGGTTCATTACCCCTGAACAAATATTCAAAAACATTAATTATAAAATTACAGAAACTACCACAAATGTGATAACACTTTAGTGGGCATCACATATACTGTTGCACAAATGCCAAGTTCAAATATCGTCATCACTAAACAATGAGAGCTCATAAAATTTGGTCTATTCACTATTTAAACAATATGAAAGCTGATCTCGATGAGTATAAATGTGATCCAGACATCATCCGCCATGTTGACGTTATCATGTGACTTACGACGTTTTCACAAGCACAACAACTTAAAAGATATGAGTGACAGGTTTAATTCATCTATCTTGATATTGATTAAACTTGCTCATTTTGTTGTCTTGTTGACGAAACTGCTGCCCATTTATTTTGTGATTGTAGTATAATCAGTAAATGTGGGGTTAATCTAAGTTTTTATATTTTTGACCCTACTAATGTGACCCACAGTTTTATCCTTAAAGATATTATTTTTTATTATGAAAACCCAAAATTGTTATCTCTTGAATATGTTGTTAATTTCCTTATTTTATATGGAAACATTTCCATCCACAAGCAAAAGTGACTTAAATCTCCGTTCCCTTTCAGTCGGTCAAGTTCGACGTACGTCAGTAGTGACCAACTAATTGGGATATCGCTAGAGAGCCCTATCAGCTTCGAGTGAACTAAAACAAGCCAATGGAGTTGGCGTGCGATATTTGCATAATGCGCACCGCCCCCGCCAGGTGGTATAAATAGGGGAGCAGATGCAATCGCACTCTGTCTTTCGCTTCGGAGCCAATCACTTGTGTTTGTGAAGCCTTTGTGAAGTGACAGCATCTTGTGTTGGTGTCAAGGCACTTCAGCGAGGTCGCGAGCTTACCGAGGAGCCTGAGCTATAAGCTCTCAACTGCTGTTTTTACAGCAAATTTTCCCAAGCTTTTCAGCTTTTGTCTGTTGCGATTTGGGCCGGTTCCTCCGTTGTGTTCGGGGAGTGGTGTACCCAAACACATCATGACACTCCCTGTGTGCTTCGGCACAAGAAAGCTGAGCATTTCCCTTCTAAAAGAGCTTCACAGACGAACCCTGCGTCTTTTTCAAGATGTCATTTCGTCTGTGCATTACTGGATGCGGTCGTTCATTGGCTCCCGCTGACGGTCACAATCGCTACATCACGTGCCTGGGCATTCAGCACGCTGAAGCTGCTTTTGTGGATAGCTCATGTTCTCATTGTGGGAACATGACTATTGCAGTGTTGAGATGGAGACTCTCGTTCCTTGGTTCTCAGGGAGCGGGGGTCCCCTCCCCTATGCCCCATTCCGCCATTTTCTCTGGCTTCGGCCGGGTGGACGGTGTGTCGGCGTGTAGGCAGGGTGATCTGAGGATCACGTCAGGGCTTCCCCGCCGAGCGCCGCTCCGCGGGCCCCTGCCCCCTCTACATCACTGCAGCCGGTGGTGCTGCCGTTGGAGCGTGCTGGTCCCTCTACGGAGCGGCCATCCGTTTCCTTTGGCGCACCCGCGGATGACCATATGTCGATCGTGGCATCGGAAGGTGAGCAAGAGTCCTCAGGAGATGAAGACTCGGCTGCATTACCTCCCTCCGGGACAGTAGCGTTGCCCGAGGCCGATCCTGAGTTGACGGCTATGCTTTCCCGGGCTGCCGAGAAGGTTGGGCTCGCCTGGAATCCTCCACCGTGTCCCGGCCCGTCTCGGCTTGATGATTGGTGGCTCGGAGCGGCCCGCGCTGGTCCCCAGCGCCCCGCCCTGATGCCTTTCTTCCCGGAGGTACATGATGAGGTGACCAGGTCTTGGCGGATGCCCTATAGCATTCGTGCTAGACCTGGCCCCTTGTCCGCCTTCACCACCCTGGATGGCGGAGAGGCTAGGGGATACACGCAGATTCCCCCGGTCGAACGGTCTGTTGCGATGCAGCTGTGTCCAACGGCCGCCGGCTGGCTGCCTTTGGTCTCCTATCCCGGGCCTGTAAAGTCTCGTCAGGTCTGGCGGAGAAAGCTTACAGAGCCTGTGGACAAGCTGCCTCCGCTCTGCATGCCATGGCCCTTTTGCAAGTGTATCAGGCAAAAGCGTTTATGGAAATGCCCCAGGGAGGTCTTGACCAGCAGCTGCTTGGGGAGTTGCGTGCCACCACTGACCTCGCCCTCCGGGCGACTAAAGTAACGGCATGTTCTGTTGGTCAAGCAATGGCCACGCTTGTGGTCCAGCAGCACCACCTATGGCTGACCCTGGCTGATATGAGGGAAACCGATAAGTATCGGTTCCTGGACTCCCCCGTATCTCAGGTCGGCCTATTCGACGACGTGGTAGAGAGCTTCGCCCAGCAGTTCTCTGCCGCCCAGAAGCAGGCTGAGGCTATTAAACATGTCCTGCCCCAGTGGTCTGCTGCTGCCTCCACCCCGCCGCCGGCCGCACAGCCTCAGTCTGCTCGTCGCCGAGGGCGCCCGCCTGCGTCGTCCTCCGCCCCTGCTAAGTCGGCGAAACACCTGCCAAACAGCAGGGAGCCGGTCGCAGACGCGGCGCCCAGCCCGCTCAGGCCAAGTCAGGTGGCAAGAGGTCGAGGAAGACGCAATCATGAGACGGGCGACCTGGAGGGGAAGGTTTCTGCTCTTCGGGAGAGGATTCCAGCATCTCTCCCACCCCCGGAGGAGGGCCGGGGGGAATTTTGTGTGTCTGTCTGTCCCACCGCTGGCTCTCTGGAGTCCAGTGGTACCCACTTCTACACAAAAAGAGCAGTTTCCCAATCCTCCAGGTCACAAGAGGGCACGGCTGTCAGTGTGCGAGGCCCCGCCTTGCCACTCGCAGCCCCCTCTCACATCGCCAGCAGGTTCCAGTGTGATGGTCGAGGCCGCCTCCCAGCCGTCTCCCATACACACTGTCACCTCGCAGAACCTGACCCCACTTCGGGCCCCACTTGGTCGCCCAGACAGCGCGCCTCACCGAGGAGCGCGTCCAGTCAGTGTTGAACTGCCTGAGTAAGCTCAAACGCAGGACAGCGGCCCCACTGCAACTCTTTCAGAGGCTCCTG
This sequence comes from Ctenopharyngodon idella, assembly GCF_019924925.1. Classification (NCBI taxonomy): domain Eukaryota; kingdom Metazoa; phylum Chordata; class Actinopteri; order Cypriniformes; family Xenocyprididae; genus Ctenopharyngodon; species Ctenopharyngodon idella. The sequence continues at coordinate 50,349,689 of NC_067222.1, forward strand.
GGGCATATGGCACCCGTAGCCGCAGTCATGCCACTCGGATTGCTTCATATGAGGCCGCTTCAATACTGGTTCCAATGCCGGGTCCCGAGATGGGTGTGGCAGCGCGGTACATTCCGTGTCCCCGTGACACCGAAGTGCCGTCGCACTCTCACCAAGTGGTCGGACCCTTAGTTCCTGCGGGCTGGAGTTCCCCTCGAACAAGTGTCCAGCAGTGGTGGACGAAGTACACAAATCAAGTACTTGAGTAAAAGTACAGATACGTATCATAAAATATGACCCAAGTGAAAGTATTTAGTGCTCCTTTTCAATTTTACTTGAGTGAAAGTACAAAAGTACTTGATTTTTAATGTACTTAAGTAAAAAAGTACTGATTGATGAATTTTTATTTTGTAATTTTATATAGGCCACTTCTATAATTTGATTTTATATATTTTATATAATCCTATTGCTCAAAATAATTATGAATGATTATGAGCTGTCAAATAGCCAGCACTAGTCAGTATGGATGGAAGATTAGTGGATGCAGAAACATAATATGTAATGTGTGTTGACAAACAATATAAAAAACATTGTTAAAACATTGCTGCAGCAGCAGGGAAGATGAACGTGCATGTGTTATTTTAATTTGTGTTAGAGTCGCACGATTCTGGATAAAATGAGAATCAAGATTTTTATTTGTTTCTTTCAAATAGAAATCATGATTCGCCCATGATTCTGAATAGACAACTAAACAAAATTGTGTATAATTATTTACTAGAGGACAAAATATTAATTGCTGCTGTCTATTTAAAAATATTGAATTAATTAATTTTAAAAAATGGGTTTGAATGAATGATTTAATGACTCACTCATAACTATTTCACTTGTTTCATTACTGGATGAATCAGTGTTTTTGAACAAATCTTTTGAATGAATCATTTAATGTCAAAAACATTTTAACAGTCACTTGTCGCCCCTAGTGGCGTAACGATGTAATCGATACAACCGTTATTTGAAGCGGCAAGTTTTAAAATGTGATTTGATCTGATTGAATCGAGATGGAGATCTGTAGACTCATTGATGCGGACGTGTCCGCATTAAAGCATTTCAGTGGGCTTAAACAGATTGCCCTTTACAGCAGATTTAGTTCAAAAACAACTGACCTAAATATGATTTTCAGTTACAATAATTAATTCTAAAATTCAACATTAGTATGCTGACTTACTTTTCACCATCAGTCGCGCGAGCCGAAGCCACTCAGAGGATCCCCAGTTCTTGGCTAATTTTCAGTCAGACTTGTAAATTCATTCACTGGAGATTCGCTCTGAACGGATTGAATCAGTGATTTGTTGACTCAAGAACAGCTGCAATACAATCAGTCCAATTCGCGAATGAATTGTTGATGTGATTTGTGAACCAATTTAACAAGATGATTGAAAAGAATCAGTTCGTGCACGAATCGGACACCACTTTTAGGTCTCTGATCATGTGACAATTTCTTCATTTTAAAATAAGGAGTAACGATATATTTTATGAAATGTAGTGGAGTAAAAAGTACAGTCTTATGCTTTGGAATGTAGTGAAGTAAAAGTAAAAGTTGCTCAAAATAAAAATACTCCAGTAAAGTACAGATACTTGAAAAATGTACTTAAGTATAGTAACGATGTAAAAATTACTGTCCAATTGTGTCCAACTCCCTAGACAATCTAAACTGTTCCAAACGCTAGTTGCTATCTTTGCTCAGCCACTTAAACTTCACAATGTGTTTAATCCTGCAAGTCCGCCCTTTCATCTCACATCTTCTATCCCTTGCGGTTTGATCCACACGCTAGAAGACGGGAGGCTGTCACCCCATCTTGGCGTCCCACCATATCTTTTTCCAGTCTTTTGTTTTGCATGGTTGCAGCAACCACAGCTGCTCTCTGCCTTCACTGCCACAGCAGTGCTATCTCCCCTGCTCAATGTGCCCATGTGCAACAGTTAACCACCGGCGAGGCTTACCCGTCCAGTGCTGTGAGTATTGAACTCCCGTTGAACACTGCAAGAGTTCTCCCGCCCAGGTGCTTTTAATGTTTTTCACCCCCTCTGTCACCTGGTAGAGCCCAATTGTGCATCGCCATAAGATGCTCTCATCAGAGGCAGGCATCTCGGCACAATTTTCTAGTCACTCTTTCTGCATCGGAGCAGCTACATCAGGACCAACCTGTTCCAAATTACAAACAGTCCAGCGAGGCTTACGAGTACCAATCTCGATCTTTACCCATCGGATACTGCGAGAGCCTGCTAGTCATGCATCTACATTTTCTCCTTCCCTGTCCAATGACTATTGATCTCCCAGCAGACACAGCAACCACCCTCCTTATTGGGCATCCATGTCTTTCTTTCTACATCCAGCGAGGCTTACACATCAGAAACCATAAGCATTGGTCTCCCTGAGCATTGGTCTCCCCGTAGAGCATTGGTCTCCGCCGGACACCGCAAGAGCCTCCCAGTCAGTGCTTATCTTTCCTCGTCCGGCAAGGCTCACCCGTCCGATGCCATGAGCATTGGTCTCTCCCTAGAGCATTGGTCTCCCCGTAGAGCATTGGTCTCCCCCTAGAGTATTGGTCTCCTCCTAGAGCATTGGTCTCCTCCTAGAGCATTGGTCTCCTCCCAGAGCATTGGTCTACTCCTAGAGCATTGGTCTCTCCCTAGAGCATTGGTCTCCTTGTAGAGCATTGGTCTCTCCCTAGAGCATTGGTCTCCTCATAGAGCCTTGGTCTCCTCCTAGAGCACTGGTCTCCTCCCAGAGCACTGGTCTCCTCTTGGAGCATGGGTCTCCTCCTAGAGCATTGGTCTCCTCCCAGAGCATTGATCTCTTCCTGGAGCATGGGTCTCCTCCTGGAGCATGGGTCTCCTCCTAGAGCATTGATCTCTTCCTTAGAGCATTGGTCTCTTCCTGGAGCATTGGTCTCCTCTCGGAGCAGTGTTTCTCAACCAGGGGTCCATGGACCCCTAGTGGTCCTTGACATAATGCCAGGGGGTCCTTATAAAATATCTGAATGACTTTTATATATTTTGACATTTGACATGTTCCCATAAATGAAGATAATATATGTCAACTAACGTAATAGTAAATTACAATCGATTGCATTTGTTCGTCACAAAGACATTAATGATACCAGTGAGCCAATTTTATTCTGGGATCCTTGAGGACAGTTCCAAAGATGACGGGGGTCCATTACTCAAAAGGTTGAGATTCACTGTCCTAGAACATTGGTCTCCCACGAGACCCTCTCAGTCCGATGCCGCGAGCATTGGTCTCCCATCGGATGCTGTGAGGGCTCTCCAGGCTGGCCGTTACAATTCCCTTCACCCAACCATTGACCAATAGGACTCACTCACCCGTCACCGGGAGCTACTCCTGTCAGCTGAGTGGGCCCCTTCGGTCGGTCGTTCCTGAATCACGCCGCCCCTCGTCTTTCAGTCGGTAGGGCTCACTCATTCGACTGCGTGAGCATTGGTCTCCCGTCAGATGTAGCCAGAGCCTTCCTGATTGGGCACTCCAAGTCACATGCTCCCTGTCTATCGGCTGGTTGGGCCCATCCGCCTGGCGATGTACAATCCCGTCATAGGAAGCATGGACCCCCCCAGCCAGACGGTTTAACTCCTGCTGCTCCCCAATTATTAGGCGGCAGGGCTTTACCCATCCGATGCCGTGAGCATTGGTCTCCTGAAGCATTGGTTTTCCATCAGATGCTGCGAGAGCTCTCCCGATTGATCGTTCCAAATTCAGCATCTCCTTGCTTGTCGGCCAGTAGGGCCCATCCGCCCGGCGTGGGGAGCTGCTCCTGTCAGAGGCGGGTCAAGCAACCAGGCTTCTTTTTAACATGCCAGCCTGCCAATTCTCGCCGTCTTTTGGGGGTCTTTAGTCTGGTGGCTGTCCTTTGCTCTCTTTGCTTTCTGGGGGAGTACTCTGGGTTCAGGCCAATATTCCAAGCTCTGAGCCCTCCCCCTGGACAGCACGCCAAATATGCATAACTTTTATTATATTGAATTATATGTACATGTGAACTCTTGAAATGCAGAGACGCGTCACAGCGCGCAAATACTCTTGTGCAAATTCTCCTTCAAGTCTTGCACCTAAACGGACAAATTCACACAAAAATTATGTCAACATGCCCATCTTAGCGAGTATCCTGAAAAAATGAAAACTATTAGATAGTTGAAAAATCTATAAAGCATTGTTGATTTTTTTTTTTTTATGGGTGCTTTGGTGTACATATATGTATGAATTATATTAAAACATATCATTTGGTTATTTGGTGTCCTTTTTTGGAAAGACATCTAAATCTACCTTGAAAAATACACTTTTGTGAAAATCACACTTCAATCTGATGGTTTACTTTGTTGGATATAGGCAATGATGGCAAAATGGACGTGTTAAACAAGATAAATGGTGTATGCATAATTTCACGATAAGTGTGCGCGATTAATCGTGATTAAAAAATTTAATCTATTGACAGCCCTAATATAAATTTATAATATATATATATATATATATATATATATATATCTCAAATTGAGTAAAGAGCGTTTTTTACAACTTACCAGATTGTCCAACCTCCTCACTCACTTTCTTCCAAGCAAGATCCTTTTTATTCCTGTTTCTAAGTACGAAGATGTATCGTACAGCTCTGCGTATCCACATACAGCGATGATGATTTTGTCCTCCATTGTTGTTTCTGATTTCTGCCTCCGCTCGCCAAAGATCAGATTTTTCAAATGCCCAATTCGCGCAAATCGGACTGCAGGACATCTATTCGTGTCTTTGCATTGACTTGTAAATCACTCACGCTTAACGCTTCATTCGCGTCTGGTGTGAACGCACCATTAGTCATGGAAAAAAAGGTCATCAACGAACATTTTTCATTATAGTTTTAGTTAACGAAATTAACACTGCATCGCCGAGCCTACCATTTTCTCTTTCTCCAAGGGTGAAGAACAACAGCCAAAAAGAAGATGCTTGGTAAATTTTAATGAGATGGTAAGCGGCATCCCTATTTCTGCTGTAAATAGTAATGAGGAGGTTGCATATGTAGACTATGGGAGTAGTGCCAACAGCCTTGCTGCCAATCAGAGCAATGTCATGATGATGGAAGACACATCTGACCAGGCCTTTGTTGCTCAAGACATTGTGCATGATGACATTGCTCTGACAGCAAATGTGTGTGAGGATGTTGGTTTGGGTAGCAGCGTTCATCACACAAATCAGATTGGCAAACAAGCACACTCATCATCAGATCACTATGTCAGCACAGCTGCCTAGCAGCTCTCTGAGTGATCACTGCTACTATATTTCAGAGTCTCTGAAACCATTAAAAGGAAAGCTCATAAGGTAAAGGGCAAGCTCACTTGGTGAGGGTGCGACGGCAGTTCAGTGTCACGGGGACACAGAACGTACCGCGCTGCCACGCCCATCTCGGGACCCGGCCGCGGAGCCAGTGTTGAAGCGGCCTCATATGAAGCAGTCTGAGCGGCGTGACTGCGGCTGCGGATGCCATATGCCCCAGGAGCCTCTGAAAGAGTTTCAGTGGGGCCGCCGTCCTGCGCTTGAGCGTACTCAGGCAGGTCAACACTGACTGCTTTGGCCTTCCACAGACTCGCCGGGGGCCTAGACCCATGCAGGGCAGAGGTGGTGTGCCCGTAGCACTGCCACCCCACCACAGAGGGTAGTGAGAGAGCAAAAACTTAATGCAGATTATGACCCTTTTGGCATTCCATATTTGGCACCAAAAAAGGCTTCCAAACTGCCAAGTTTTTCCATGCACGTCCAGGCTAAGACAGGGGGCGGGGCAAGGCAAGTATGCGTCGCACCACGCCCCCAGGGGCCCGGGAAAGCATGGTCGTTAACTCTGAATCTGATTCAGCATGAGCACATCACAACCGTGGGACGCTCAGCCTCATCTTCATGTCCAGAGCCCAACAACCCTCTCTCCAATGTAGCAGTTGACATCTGATCCTCTGCTGGAGCCCTGACTAAGATGCTAGGTCCCCCATGAGAAGGACCAGCAATCCACCCAGAAGCTACCAGCCATGTGGGAGAGTGAACGTGGTCGTCTAACTGAATGACACACGGCGCTGAGCACTGACGTGGCCATGTTTTTACCAAACATAAACCACCCACGAACACAGTCCTAACATGTTTGCGATGCATTAGAGGAGTGGGGGGCCCACGGAGATTGGCTCGGCAGGTATTGCCCCACTGTGATCCTCTGGTCACCCTGGCTTATTCACCAAAAGTAGTACTTTTCTGATTCAGAAAGAGAAACTAGATTGGGGAATAGGTGAGGGGACTCCACCTCATTTGAGGCACTCGAGTCTCGACCACGCATCTAGAGCGCCGAACAACACGCTGGTTTGCCATGGCAACGCGCGCTGTCAGCCGGCAGCTCGACGGCACACGGCGCGCTGAGCGCTCAAGCCCTTACGAGAAAGGCAAGACGAACAACGCGCCGACGTGGGCATGCTCTCTTTTTTGTTTTACAAGAGAATATGAACCACCCACAAACACAGTCTCAGCACGCTAAGCAGACATGAGAGAAAGCGATTGTGGCCGTCCGTGAGGATAGGAAACGACCGCCTCCAGAAACGCACAGACAGAATGACATCTTGAAAAAGACGCAGTGTCTGTCTGTGAAGCTCTTTTAGAAGCTCTTGTTCTTTGTGCCGAAGCACACAGGGAACAGCCGCGATGTGACTGCAGGTACACTTTTCACTCCCTGAGTCACACACACAGAGGAACCGGCCCAAATCGCAAACCAACGGGGCAAATAATGCTGTGAAAACAGCAGTTGAGAGCTGTATAACAGCTTGAGAAGCTCACTCTGAAGAGCTTTTGTTCTACAGTGCTGGCTTTATGGCACCTTACAGCGAGGCCGCGAGCTTTCCCAAAGGCTTGCGAAGTCACTCTCAGACTAATAGCAGGAACACACAGGTTGGCTCCGAAGCGAAAGACAGAGTGCATCTGCTCCCCTATTTATACCACCTGGCGGGGGCGGTGCGCATTATGCAAATATCGCACGCCAACTTCATTGGCCTGTTGTAGTTCACTCGAAGCTGATAGGGCTCTCTAGCGATATCCCAATTCGTCGGTCACTACTGACGTACGTCGAACGTGACCGACTGAAAGGGAACTTAACATCCATGGTTAGTTGGATTGTATATTACAGATATTGAGTTATTGAAGTGTTACGGTAAAACATTAATATAGTATTTTTAAGTTATGTTATAAAAGGGCTGGGCTAAATGTTTATATTTAAGGTTGTTCCTATCGCCCACCCTCAGTTTTCACCATTGTATATTGCTTTACCAGTGTTGTATCGGTCCTATGTTCTCTTTCTTTCATGTCTTGTCCTGTGTTTTTGTAGTGTCTTGTATGTTTGTACTGTAGTGATTTTTACTCCATTCTCCGGTGATGTAGTGATTTTTGATCACATGTCACTTAAGGTGTGGTTATGAGTGTATCAGATGACCCCTTTAAGAACACTCCAAAAGAGCTGTTCAATAATTCAGAATTAATATAAACTAGAGGGAGTTGGTCAACTGATTTATCTGAAGGGTTTGTGAGAGTCTGGCCAACTATTAGAGTCTTTGATCATCAACACAAGGAAGACACAGTTATAATAAAATCAATGAAATTTATTAACAATAGACATGCAAGAGTAAATACCACAACGATTAATAATGAAATAATGAATATGCACTTCTAAAAGATAGTAAAATAATAATCAAAGGAGAATACTGAATTAAATCAAAGAAACAAATAAATGAAGTGAACACAGAATGGATAAATGCGATGCTGTTGAACTGAATGTAGAATGGGAGAGAATTGTATGGGAATGCTTCTTATGGAAACCACCTAATGGCTCTGGTAAAATGGTGATAAATAATTGCTTATTTATCATTCAACAAATAATATCCCTATTATTTGTAACAAGCTGACCTCAAGTAACTGTTATCTAAACAGGTTAGAAAAACATATGCTGCATGTATAAACTAATGCCAAGGTCTCTAGAAAGAGGTTTGGTTAGTTTATATTTACGTTCCGCACAGTCGGGTGATCAATCCGGTAGCAGAGACGTCTTCCACTGATGATGCAGGCTGCGTGCAGTGGGAGGGCGCGGAGTTGCGATCCAGTAGTCATGCCACGCTGGGCTGGAGGATGCTGAACTTCGGTTGCGCCAAGAGGGTCCTTTAGGATGGACTGGGCAGCTGGGTCAGATGAATCTTCACAGGTTCCTTTGCAGGCTGGCTGTGTCGCTGAGGAGCCGTGTGGTACAGAAAATGTCTGCCGATGCAGAGGTCCTTTGTGGACTGAGCTGTGCTGTGGTAGGAAGCGTAAGGGTCAGATGAAGTCCCTCAATGCTGGGGCCCTTTTTGCAGCTAGAGTGCAGCTGGAAGCAATGTAAAAGGTTTTGCTCACGAAAGCTTAACCTTAACTGTCTTGTAGTCTCTTTCCTTGTCAGGTCAGAAACTCAGGATGTGGAGTGTCTGTTAATGTATCCTTCCCTGTCGAGCTGGAAACACAGGACAAGGGTGTGTCTACCCGGGGGACATATTTATCCCTTTCTGATGAGGAGGAGATTGAAATGTGGCGCCTTGCCGATCCTGGAGTGTGATTGGCCACTGTTATCTGAAGCAACCCCGGTGTTGCCCACCCTAGTGTGGAACTCATTTGCATAGCATAAAGTACAGTGTTAAAATAGTGTCTTTAACCTTTTACCCATGCATTATTTCTTTACCAAACCTCTTTAAAATTATTAAAGGTATCGTAGGGAACAGATAGACACCAAACACGACATAAAATGGTTAAATCATCGTCCATGCATTTGTTTATCTGTTAACAGGTCTGTCCCATGACCTGTTGTTTTAACACTCAGGGGTTGGCTGGTCGCGCCGGCGATACCACCGTGCTTTTTTCTTATCAGTATGAAAGAGACTCAAAATACTCCGTCAATGTCGAGTTATACACCATTTTAATCTGTGAAATATCTTCTTTTATTTGTGTACACTCAGAGTAAAAACAAAAAGTTTTCTTTATTTTACAAAAAGCACAACAAACATGATGTGTGATCTGTTGTCTCCCTTTGAACGAAGTCCAATCTGATAGTTCTCAGAAAATGAACTGTAACTTAGTAAATACTAAAATTGCTAAAATCATTTAAGTTCATTTTTTTTCCTAATTAATGTACACACAGCACCCCATATTGACAGAAAAACACAGAATTGTTGACATTTTTTCAGATTTATTAAAAAAGAAAAACTGAAATATCACATGGTCCTAAGTATTCAGACCCTTTGCTGTGACACTCATATATTTAGCTCAGGTGCTGTCCATTTCTTCTGATCATCCTTGAGATGGTTCTACACCTTCATTTGAGTCCAGCTGTGTTTGATTATACTGATTGGACTTGATTAGGAAAGCCACAAACCTGTCTATATAAAGACCTTACAGCTCACAGTGCATGTCAGAGCAAATGAGAATCATGAGGTCAAAGGAACTGCCTGAAGAGCTCAGAGACAGAATTGTGGCAAGGCACAGATCTGGCCAAGGTTACAAAAAAATGTCTGCTGCACTTAAGGTTCCTAAGAGCACAGTGGCCTCCATAATCCTTAAATGGAAGACGTTTGGGACAACCAGAACCCTTCCTAGAGCTGAGCTATTGGGGGCTCTTCTCCCCCAATAGCTCAAACTGAGCTATTGGGGGAGAAGAGCCTTGGTGAGAAAGGTAAAGAAGAACCCAAAGATCACTGTGGCTGAGCTCCAGAGATGCAGTTGGGAGATGGGAGAAAGTTGTAGAAAGTCAACCATCACTGCAGCCCTCCACCAGTCGGGGCTTTATGGCAGAGTGGCCCGATGGAAGCCTCTGCTCAGTGCAAGACACATGAAAGCCCGCATGGAGTTTGCTAAAAAACACCTGAAGGACTCCAAGATGGTGAGAAATAAGATTCTCTGGTCTGATGAGACCAAGATAGAACTTTTTGGCCTTAATTCTAAGCGGTATGTGTGGAGAAAACCAGGCACTGCTCATCACCTGTCCAACCTGACAGAACTGGAGAGGATCTGCAAGGAGGAATGGCAGAGGATCCCCAAATCCAGGTGTGAAAAACTTGTTGCATCTTTCCCAAAAAGACTCATGGTTGTATTAGATCAAAAGGGTGCTTCTACTAAATACTGAGCAAAGGGTCTGAATACTTAGGACCATGTGATATTTCAGTTTTTCTTTTTTAATAAATCTGCAAAAATGTCAACAATTCTGTGTTTTTCTGTCAATATGGGGTGCTGTGTGTACATTAATGAGGAAAAAAATGAACTTAAATGATTTTAGCAAATTGCTGCAATATAACAATGAGTGAAAAATTGAAGGGGGTCTGAATACTTTCCGTACCCACTGTATACACAAGTTTAGCACAGGTTTGAGATCTGATGGAGGAATTTGACAGTCTGTAATTCTCAAAGAGAGAGCTTTCTTTGCTGCAGCATCTGCCTGTTCATTCCCAAATAGTCCCAAATGCCCCGGAATCCAGCAGAAAATAATATCAAAATAATTTTCCTTTAAAAATAAGAGTTTTGTTATTATCTTCACTATTATATGATGGTCAGTTTTAAAAGATTCAAGAGTTTGGAGGCAAGATTTAGAATCCGTACAAAAAAAAAAAACTTTTTGTTGTCGTGTTCTCTCTATTTGTTCTAAAGCCAGGAACAATGCACAAGCTTCAGCAGTAAAAATTGAGCTTTCACTTGGAATATGAATACTTAAAATATTTTGACCAAACACTGCTGCTGCAAGACACACCATTCTCTGTCTTAGATCCACCTGTATACACTGGTCTATGGAGAGGAAGACTACATTTTATTTCTCCAAATTCTTGTTTATATTCATTTGGATGAGTCAAGTCCTTCTTTTGATGGGCCAAATTCCAAATGATGTTGAATTTTTTGATGTTCCAAAGAGGAATAGGGCAAGTCTGTTTGTGCAAGTCTATTTAAATTAATGCCAATGTTCTCCATGTGGGATTTTATACAAATACCAAAAGGACTAATATACTTGGGTCTGGCTACATACAAATCTTGACATTGAGGGTGAAAAACTGAAGAGTAAGCTGGATTGCATTTGTTAATTAAGTACTGTAACACAGTTTGTATGTACGGGTAGAAGGAGGCGGGAACCTGTGAACGTTTAAACCAAAATAAACAAAGAACAAAACGAAAGTAATGCCGGCAGACCCTCACGGACGTCTGCCGGCCACACAAACATAACCAAACATAAAATAAAGTCCAAGCCTGGTCCTCTCTCGTCCTTCACTGTTGTCACTCCTCCTTTTAGGCTTCCGGAGCTCCTCCGTGAGAGACTCGCTCCGTTCCCTCACGGCTTTCGCCCGCCCTGCTTGTCACAAGTACTGTTAAAGCACTGTTAAAGTCTCAGATGCTCCAAGAATTTTACTCAAGTTGTATTAGAATTGGTGACTTGTAACTTGTAATGGAGTAATTTTTGCTGTAAGGTATCTGTACCTTTATTCAAATATGGTTTTCAGGTACTCTTTACACCTCTGCTCTTTCCACAGTGACGACTTCTAAAAGAGTTCTCTTTCGAGTGAATTTTCATGTGGACTTTAAGGTCACCTTTAAATATGAAACTCTTTCCACACTGATCACATGTAAAAGGCTTCTCTCCAGTGTGAATATTCATGTGTTCTGTTGGGGATAAACAGTTTTAGGACCCTTGACCAGATATGTCGAATGAAGACCAGGAGTCAGAGATGCAATCAATTGAAGAAATTTTACTGAAGAATAGTTTGCAGTTTCATCAGCAGAAGTCAGCTTCAAGTCTACTAACTACGTCATTACTAAGGTAAAAATGATTCTGATTGGCTAAGAGAAGATAGACAAGATTAGAAATCTTCCACACATGGACAGATAGTAAGAAGCGTATCTCCATGCATCAGGATGCTGACGAGGGAACCCTGGATTTAGGGACTGGATGCCCCTCTGGGTCATGAAGTGGCATCTCTCAGTCTCCAGCCGAACTGCCAATTGTCAGGACCTGCACAGAACAGGCATGAAAACGGGTCAGGGGTGAAAAAGGTGAGAAGGATATTACCCCTCTAGGGGAGTCTTGCGGCATGCTCCCCCGGATGAAAAATTTAAATATTCCATATTTTAAAGCATCAATCTGATGCATTTTGAGATGCTTTTTTTGCCAACCTGGGGAGAGCTGGAGAAACTTAACTTAAAATGGCCTCCTTACTAAGTATTATGAAGGGGGATCGAGCAGGAATCTTTATTGGTGTCAATTTTCAGTCTCTTTTTAATGATAGGCTTTACGCATCTGTCAATCATCCCCACTTGCTATTTGGGGGAAGAACCTAGCACTATGATTGGTCGAACTCTTCTTCTTTTGCTGTTGCTTGATTTGAGGACTGTGCGTGCACAGAGGCGTCACCAGGTTTTTGCGTAGTTTAGAGTGACAAATCGTACCCGCGTACTTTGAAGTCAAAATGCGTATCCGCTACGCAAATTGCGTACAGGTTGGCAGGTCTGCTTATTGATAGAACGGTGGACCACTTTACCTTCTGCCTTGTCAGTCCCCTCACCTCAAAATCTACCTCCTCAAAAACGGTAGCGTTAGCTAATAATTTTCCACCGGAGCTTTAGCTAGCTGGCTAACGTTGCGTTCTCTCCTGCTGTGTTCAATGACTCAATTCATCAAGCTGTAGCTAACGTTAGCTAAGTCTATGTCAACAGAGCTCCTGGGTAACTTAACTTAGATATACCAGAAAATATTAAAATTATTGAAACCATCACTCACCAAATTCAGTCAGGTAAATCGCAGAGGCCAGGCGTGCTTTCAGCTTCTGATGGTGGTCTGCACTGGTGATGCAAGGCCCTTCGCGTTAATATTTCCATGCACTCGCGCTCCCTTCTGGCACGCGCACCTGTTCGCAGTTCGCTGAATATGAAAAGTCCAGTTATGGATGACAAGAACAAACAAATGTCACATTTTTCAACTTCGAATCTCTTGTCTTTAGTTTCTGGCCTCCTAGTGATGTGAAATAAGAGCGGGAGTTAAATCAGGGTGATTATTTTGACTTTATTTTGTATTTGTTCTTCAGTAGCCGTGTGCAGTGTAAACGAGACTTAAGGCTTTTCTCCAGTGTGAGTTCTCGTGTGTACTATAAGGTTTCCTTTGTGTCTGAAACTCTTTCCACACTGTTGGCAAGTATGAGGCTTTTCTCCAGTGTGAATTCTCATGTGGTCTTTAAGGTGTCCTTAAGGTGATCACATGTGAATGGCTTCTCTCCAGTGTGAATATTCATGTGGTGATAAAGGCTCATTTTATGTGTGAAACACTTTCCACACTGATCACATTTAAAAGGCTTCTCTCCAGTGTGAATTCTCATGTGTTGCCTGAGGCTTCGTTCCTGTGTGAAGCCATTCCCACACAGAGTGCAGGTGTAAGGCTTTTCTCCAGTGTGAGTGCTCATGTGGGCTATAAGGCCTTCTTTTCGAATGAAACTCTGTCCACACTGTTGGCAGGTGAATGGGCTCTCTCCAGTGTGAATTCTCATGTGGGCTTTAAGGCTTCCTTTTCTAATGAAGCTCTTTCCACACTGTTGGCAGGCGAATGGCCTCTCTCCAGTGTGAATATTCATGTGTTCCCTAAGGCTTCGTTCCTGTGTGAAGCCATTCCCGCACAGAGTGCAGGTGTAAGGCTTTTCTCCAGTGTGAGTGCTCATGTGGGCTATAAGGCCTTCTTTTCGACTGAAACTTTTTCCACACTCTTGACAGGTGTGAGGCTTTTCTCCAGTGTGAATAGTCATGTGGGCTGTAAGGCTTCCTTTCTCACTGAAACTCTTTCCACACTGTTGGCAGGTGTAAGGCTTTTCTCCAGTGTGAACTCTCATGTGGGCTTTAAGGCTTCCTTTTACAGTGAAACTCTTTCCACACTGTTGGCAGGTGTAAGGCTTTTCTCCAGTGTGAATTCTCATGTGGATTTTGAGTTTTCCTTTTCCAATGAAACTCTTTCCACACTGTTGGCAGGCGAATGGGTTCTCTCTAACGTGAATTCTGATGTGAGCTATAAGGCTTCCTTTATGACTGAAACTCTTTCCACACTCTTGGCAGGTGTAAGGCTTTTCTCCAGTGTGAATTCTCATGTGGATTTCAAGGTGTACTTCGTGACTGAAACTCTTTCCACACTCTTGACAGGTGTAAGCCTTTTCTCCAGTGTGATAAGTCATGTGGACTGTAAGGTTTTCTTTTCGACTGAAACTCTTTCCACACTCTTGACAGGTATAAGGCTTTTCTCCAGTGTGAATTCTCATGTGGGCTATAAGGCTTCCTTTTCGACTGAAACTCTTTCCACACTCTTGACAGGTATGAGGCTTTTCTCCAGTGTGAATTCTCATGTGGGCTTTAAGGTTTCCTTTGTCACGGAAACTATTTCCACACTGTTGGCAGGTGAATGGGCTCTCTCCAGTGTGAACTCTCATGTGGGCTATAAGGCTTCCTTTATGACTGAAACTCTTTCCACACTGTTGGCAGGTGTAAGGCTTTTCTCCAGTGTGAACTCTCATGTGAACTTTAAGGTGTTTTTTATGTTTGAAAGTCTTTTCACACTGTTGGCAGGTGAAATAACTTTTAGTTCCTGTCTTTTGAGCTCCTTTTTGTGAGGAAACCTGTGATGATTTTTCTCCAGTCATGGAATTATAATGTTTTGTCTCTTCTTTTTCATTAAGTTCATGGCTAGCCTCTTTCAGTGCTGTTAGGTCTAGGGCAAAAATAGACATAAAACAATTTAGACATTTAAAGCATCAAAATCAACAACATGTATGATCTATACCCTATCCTATCTTATGGATCAGGGATGGGCAGCTTTGGTACTGGAGGACCACTCTTTTGCAGAGTTAAGTTTAAATTTTCAAGCATTCCTGAAGACTTGAAGCATTCCTGAAGGCTGATTTATACTTCTGTGTAGCCTGTACAATGCAGCCTGACGCGCACCTCTTCGAAAATGTTACGTGTCTATTCTACGCGGACCGCAAGCGCTACAATTGGTTTGCGGTTACCTATTTGCTGCCACCTCTATTTGTATGTTTCTCTGACAAAGTACATGACAAGCTGCTTCTTCTTTGGCTTTGGCCTTGATGCTCAACATGACTGTGGACACTGCCTACCAGTGGTCTGGATGCACGTCGACGCGGACAATGACGCAGAAGTATAAATGATAACAGACGCATAGCCTACGGTGCAGAGGCTCCGGCGTAGGTCTGACACAGAAAATCAGCCTTTACGATTAAATAATGGGGTTGGGTTAAATTTTGCAGGTGTGTTTGATCAGGGATGGAGCTAAACTCTGCAGAATAGTGTCCCTCCAGGACCAGAGTTGCCCATCCCATCTATAGATCTTATACTCAATACACCAGTGGTTTTCAAACCTGGTCCAAAGGGACCCACCACTGCACATTTTGTATGTATCCTTTATTTTTCACATCTGGTTAAGATCATCAGCTTGTTAGAAGATTGCTGACATTGATGGAGGAATTTGCAAACTGCAATTCCTGTTCATCACTAAGATGAGAACCGGACTCGATATAAACCTAAATATACTCGAATTAATTAAATTAATTGAAAAGTGTTTTACTATTCAATAAGTAATAGAAAATATTTGTTGTTGTAATGATGTCAGACATAGCACAAACAATAGTAGTAGCCATTCTGTACTCTGGCAAGGTTAGCGATCTTACTACATCTGTACCGCGCTCAAGCCTAATCAAACCGTGACTTTTCAAGCGGGCCAGGGCACGGTACAGAGAGATCACACTAGTGACATCAGATGGAAAGAATGAATGCTTAAGAGATGTGTTTTCCTCAGCACAAAACTTACATTTTATGGTTATACTCTTACCTGTAAATGTTATAAAATCATGCAAATGTGCATTTTCTGACAACAGGCTCCATTAAACTTCACAGACTTCAGTGAACGAATACCAGTATGAACATGTACAACAAACAGACAGAGCGCAGTTGAATAGAAATTAAACACTAGACAACCTGTTTCTGGAGATCTACCAGAGATTGTATATTATAGGGAGATGAGAGGATCTGTATCTCTTACCATTGGAGAAAGCGTAACGCTAACTTAATCACGTGCGGCACCTCTCAGCCTATCATGTAATGGCAGTGACGTCAGTCGCAACATTCCCTAGTCTGGCTTTTCTTGAAAAAATACATTTTAATTAAGATAAAATCTACATATAGTTCCCAACGAAAGTATTGTTCAGTGTAAAACATGCTGAAGATTAGCAAACAGGCTGTGGATTAATTAAATTATTAGCTATTTCCCCACAAAAGCTGTTTAATCAGCATAGTGAAGCCTCTCATCCATTGACATCCATTCAAAAAACAGCCTCTGGTCTCATTCCCTTCATACCGTGGGGGGCGGAGCGTTAGCGTTAGCCATTACGCATTTTTGGCTAAAGGTTGCAGGCTTGCCTTCCAGTGGCTTTGGATCTACATTTCCAGCAGAGTTCATGTCAGTTTTTATGCCCTTAACTTCCCTCCATCTTAAGGACTCAGATGTACATCATTGTTTACACTGAACCAACACTGGCAGAATCTGTCTAGCTACTTTAAATGTACCTCTCTGAGCTCTTTGCTCGGATTGCATGGAATCTGCTATGGAGCTGATTTGTAGATGCACTTAAGTTCCAGAAAATACTGTAACTAAAAAAGGACTATTTTAAAAGGCTTGAATATGTGCCACACTTACTGCTGCCAGCTGGTGGCACAATAACCATGAACAACAACTGATCAGCTCCCATGGCCAAATATACAACCTCAACATGAAATGTGATTT
The DNA here is from genome assembly GCF_019924925.1 of Ctenopharyngodon idella. Lineage (NCBI taxonomy): Eukaryota > Metazoa > Chordata > Actinopteri > Cypriniformes > Xenocyprididae > Ctenopharyngodon > Ctenopharyngodon idella. The sequence goes on from NC_067222.1 coordinate 50,366,569, forward strand.
ATACAAATCCATTTCCAGCTACATTCATATGTGGTTTGAAATCCTATTCAAAAATTGTATTTCTGGAAGTCTGTTTCAGTCTGACCGCTCTGATCAGATTTTGCATGGTTTATTTGACTTTCTCATACCTCGTCAAACATAAATGTCAGACATTGTTATAGGAAACATGCTTAAAGTTACTGCAGAAACAAGGTTGTGTTGTTGCAAAGCGCCAGACGAGCAGAAAACGGAGACATACAGTAGAGTAGAGACGACAGCACGTAATAAAGCCGGAACAAAAAATGATATATGATTCCACCAACTTAGCTTATCTTTGTAAAATGGCAAAGCTCTTAACATCAGTCAATCAAGCATTCTATAATATCATGATAATCAAGCATTATTTAATAATAGAACTTTAACGAGAACTAAAACTTGGTAACCATGAATGCATATTTGCCATTTTAACTAAGCAGAACTGGTGGTGGTGCTTAAGATATTGTTTGTCATTCAGTGTTTATGTAAAAAAACAGATAATAGTAATTATTATTAAAAGAAGATAATACTACTACTAATTCTACCACTAATGACAACACACTAAAGATTGATGAGCTGCTCACGTTGTAAGAGTTGCGATCATCTTATCATTAATTGACAAGATTATATTAAATTAGAATGAAACAAAATTAGAATTGATAAGTGTCTGTGAATCATTAAAAAATCCCAGGGGTTTAGTTTTAACCTACATGAACAAATAGCAAAAAAAACAACAGAACATGAGGGTTCATCATCACGCTTCTGCAGCGCTTCTGTGAACAAAAAAAAAAAAAAAAAGGATTACATTAGGCTATATAAAAAGGAATTAAATAGCCTATGTCTACGCACAAAAATTATTTCACTTAATTAATTAACATATTAAAAAAATGAATGGGGAAAATGTGACGATAGACTAGGCCATATGAGTTTCGGTTCATTTCTGAGAAGTTCACAGAAAGGAAACCGAGACAGCAGAAAATTCTTTGTTTATTTTACGAGAGATGGAATAATAACCCTTTTAGAGATAATATTGTCATCTGGAAAAGATATGTGGATGATGTTTTTTGTATTTTTAGGGGACCCAGAAACATTTTTGATGAATTCATTGAGTTTTTAAATAATATAGTGAATTCCATTAGTTTTACTGTGGAAATAGAAGCCCATTCTGTTGCTTTTCTTGATATCAGGATCCAATTAAAATCAGGGACTTTATTTACTTCTCTATATTCTTATTCTAAACCAATGGATAAAAAAATAGTAATCTTCATGCTGCGAGCGCTCATCCATCTTTTTTAAAGAAAGGACTTCCCTATACTCAATTTCTTTGATTAAAACGTATCTGTAATATTGACTCAGACTTTGAACAACAAGTGGTGATAATGTGTAAGTGTTTTATCCTTAGAGGTTACCCGAAAAAATGGTTTGATGCTGCTTTGAAGAGAGTACGAGAATACATTAATTAAGCAAAAGAAGACTTATTCTGTAGTTTGTACAACCACTTTCTCTGCGCACAGTGAAGCGATTAAGAATATCATTAAGAAACACTGGTATATACTTACGAGCGATCCAGTGGGGGAACGTCTTTTTGCGGATTCGCCACTTTTTTTTCACATTATAGAGCCAGAAATGTTCGAGATTTTTTGGTCAAATCTGGGCCCGCATGTAAAATTTTAGTCTTAAGTGTGTCAAAATTCTAAGAATAACGTAATTTTACTCTTATTCTTAGACTTAAGAATAAGTGTGATTCATAAAGCTTAACATTCATAACATCATTGGCAGTGCATTCGCCTCACGTGACAGCAGCGATCGGGCTGGGGTTCGAGACCGACTCAGAGCAGGGTGGCGACTCAGAGGTTAGGATTGGAGTGTGAGTTTTGGTGGCGGTGCGATGAAGAGAGGGGTGTGCTTGTTTGGGTTGATTTCAAATATCAACAGTGTTCAACAATGAATCTGAGAAATCACATACAGCACCTTTAAATGTGTTAAACAATAATTAAGTAATATTTATTAAGTTGTTACATTTCTTACTAGGTCAGTTACAAAAAGAATTGACAATCAAGTTTATATCATTTTATCAACTCCATGTCATCATATAGCTCCAATACAGCATATCTTCATTGGAAAGCGTGTGTCTCCTCTTCTTTGCTGCCATCTTGTTACTCTTAACTAGGTTAAGAGACCTCTAAAGCTCTCTTAAATAATTTAAGAGCTAAAACCTAGTCTTGACACTTAAGAATAAGTATGATTCATAAAGGTTCCTAAGTCTAAGAATAAGAGTAAAATCAGAGTATTTCGACTCACTTAAAGCCAGGCACACATTTAACGACTAGTTAAAACATTCTAAAACTGTGCTTAACATACAGCGATTGTTTCCTGCGACTGAAGCAGATTTAAATACTTACACATGGAATTTAAACACCGACTGTAATGGCAGACTGAACGCAACTGGCTCTGACCGGACGCGTTTGAGCGCGATCAGTCATAAGTATCAATTTACATTTATAATCGGCCTTACAATCGTTAAGTGTGTGCGCGGCTTAAGACTAAAATCTTACTCTGAGCGGCTTTATACACATGGGCCCTGGATTTTTTTCCATACAGTGGACTTCAATGGAGCCCAAACGGTTGAAGGTCAAAATTACAGTTTACAGCGATCCCAGACGAGAAATAAGGGTCTTATCTAGAGAAACCATCGCTCATTTTCTAAAAAAAATTAAAAATTTTATATGTTTTAACTATAAATGCTCATCTAGAACTAGCTCTCCTAATTTCTTTACGACTGAAGAAAGAAAGATATGAACATCTTGGATGACATGGGGGTGAGTAAATTATCAGGAAATTTTAATTTAAAAGTGAACTAATCCTTTAAGAGTAACAAGATGGCAGCAAAGAAGAGGAGACACACGCTTTCCAATGAAGATATGATGTATTGAAGTTATATGATGACATGGAGTTGATAAAATGATATAAACTTGATTGTCAGTTGTTTTTGTAACTGTTGTTTTTGTTGTTTCAGTTTATTTCCAGTATTGCACGCTTAACTTTAAAACCTGGATGATGTGACTTGTTTAACACGATCAACCCAGTTATTTTTCAACTCTGGAAGTATTTTTTTTTTTTTTTTTTTTTTTATTTGATCAAAAACTGGAGATTGCATTGGAAAGTAAAATAGCCTAAGTGAGTGAAAGCAATAAAGACATTGTTTAATTTGTCTCGTCTTTACTCTTATCTGGTGTCGTATAGCCTACCCTTGTTTAGTTCTAATTAATGTGTTGTGCGATCTTTTATTTCATTAATACAAAGTGTTCGGATTCTGCCGTTACATATTACACAAACAATACAAATGCTTGCGCCCTCCTTTCAATCATGAAATGCGTTTAAATATTTTTTTCACCATACAAGATAAATGTTGGGAAACTTAAATTGGTAGATTAACTTCTCTATTTGTGATTGATTGTATACTTTTGTGGGAGGCCACTTTATGTGATCAAATATAAACGCGCTGTGTCTTGATTAGCTAATGATCTGATCTGCTTGATCGGATCACGGTGATTGCATATTAATGCCAAGTGTAAACGCAGCCATCCATGAACTCATGACACATCATCGCTCTAACTGTAAATGAGGAGACATTTATCAGTAGAAAAAGATTCACACCATCAATACTAATGTGTGATCATTTTGCACAATGCAAAGCTATTGCTTTTAAATCAATTTAAATATTAAAACATTTGTGGGGTTTTTTTTTTTTTTTTAATATATATATACAGGTGCTGGTCATATAATTAGAATATCATCAAAAAGTTGATTTATTTCACTAATTCCATTCAAAAAGTGAAACTTGTATATTATATTCATTCATTACACACAGACTGATATATTTCAAATGTTTATTTCTTTTAATTTTGATGATTATAACTGACAACTAAGGAAAATCCCAAATTCAGTATCTCAGAAAATTAGAATATTACTTAAGACCAATACAAAGAAAGGATTTTTAGAAATCTTGGCCAACTGAAAAGTATGAGCATGTACAGCACTCAATACTTAGTTGGGGCTCCTTTTGCCTGAATTACTGCAGCAATGCGACGTGGCATGGAGTCGATTAGTCTGTGGCACTGCTCAGGTGTTATAAGAGCCCAGGTTGCTCTGATAGTGGCCTTCAGCTCTTCTGCATTGTTGGGTCTGGCATATCGCATCTTCCTCTTCACAATACCCCATAGATTTTCTATGGGGTTAAGGTCAGGCGAGTTTGCTGGCCAATTAAGAACAGGGATACCATGGTCCTTAAACCAGGTACTGGTAGCTTTGGCACTGTGTGCAGGTGCCAAGTCCTGGTGGAAAATGAAATCTGTATCTCCATAAAGTTGGTCAGCAGCAGGAAGCATGAAGTGCTTTAAAACTTCCTGGTATACGGCTGCGTTGACCTTGGACCTCAGAAAACACAGTGGACCAACACCAGCAGATGACATGGCACCCCAAACCATCACTGACTGTGGAAACTTTACACTGGACCTCAAGCAATGTGGATTGTGTGCCTCTCCTCTCTTCCTCCAGACTCTGGGACCCTGATTTCCAAAGGAAATGCAAAATTTACTTTCATCAGAGAACATAACTTTGGACCACTCAGCAGCAGTCCCGTCCTTTTTGTCTTTAGCCCAGGCGAGACGCTTCTGACGCTGTCTGTTGTTCAAGAGTGGCTTGACACAAGGAATGCGAGAGCTGAATCCCATGTCTTACCTACGTCTGTGCGTAGTGGTTCTTGAAGCACTGACTCCAGCTGCAGTCCACTCTTTGTGAATCTCCCCCACATTTTTGAATGGGTTTTGTTTCACAATCCTCTCCAGGGTGCGGTTATCCCTATTGCTTGTACACTTTTTTCTACCACATCTTTTCCTTCCCTTCACCTCTCTATTAATGTGCTTGGACACAGAGCTCTGTGAACAGCCAGCCTCTTTTGCAATGACCTTTTGTGTCTTGCCCTCTTTGTGCAAGGTGTCAATGGTCGTCTTTTGGACAACTGTCAAGTCAGCAGTCTTCCCCATGATTGTGTAGCCTACAGAACTAGACTGAGAGACCATTTAAAGGCCTTTGCAGGTGTTTTGAGTTAATTAGCTGATTAGAGTGTGGCACCAGGTGTCTTCATATTGAACCTTTTCACAATATTCTAATTTTCTGAGATACTTAATTTGGGATTTTCCTTAGTTGTCAGTTATAATCATCAAAATTAAAAGAAATAAACATTTGAAATATATCAGTCTGTGTGTAATGAATGAATATAATATACAAGTTTTACTTTTTGAATGGAATTAGTGAAATAAATCAACTTTTTGATGATATTCTAATTATATGACCAGCACCTGTATATAATAACATTAAATGATTGGTATTGTGCTACTGTGATTTCACCCTTCAAGGCTCGCTATTGGCTGATTCAGAGGTTGAGGGCGGCCATTTTGAGTTGACATCCTTGTAGTGCTTAGTTCACAACACTTCAGTCAGCACTTAAGAATCCATCTTATACTTTACTAAAAGTTGCTACGTTTTGCATTTGCACTTTTTGACCTTTGGACAATAAATATTGGAGCTTTGTGGACTTGTTCTCGTGTGCGGATCTTTCATCTTTTTGAACTTGTATTGATTTTTTTGGATCTATGCACCACCAGAAATATAAGTATTGTTGTTTGGACTGATCTGGCGCTACGCTTCTCCGTATTTTTCTTATACTTGTTTATTTTACGATCAATGTTTTGTTTTTATTGTGAGTGTACAAAAATAATAGGCCTATTTAACCCTTCACAGATTCGAATGGTGTTACATCTAAGTGACCATAAATGTCCGAGTAGCCTATTTTAGAGTTGTTTCCACTTTTATAAGAAAATTCAAGTGATCGCGCTGGCGCCTCGCGTACACACAACATATATCAGTTCTAGTAACTTGACATCGCAGCCTGTTAATTGTAAAAATAACATACATTCAACCAAATATATAAAAAGTTATATTAGTATGTGTACAATAAAAGTGTGTAAATAATATACTTCAGCCTCCAAATCGTGAATATGGAAACATTTGGATTTGTGCCAAATTATAACGCCGGTTTCTGTTCCAGTTTAGCTTTAAATGAATTAGATTTGGCTTAACGTTTATATATTATTTTTTTCATAACTAAAATAGTAGTGGTGCCCCCCAAATATACCCATGCGACTTACAACTGGTTTTGTGGTCCAGGATCAAATTGAATGGAAATACTTAATTTTAAAGTGATGTAGTTACACATTGTTGTAGTTACATGTACTCACTAGAGTAATGGGTTAATAATGCTTAATTACAAGTAACCAAACCCTAGCTCTAGCTCTACAGTAAGTCCACTTGAGTGAATGAACCAATTGAGTGAATTAGGACACTTCTCTGTAAAATTATACTTCTGTATATTCTCTATTTCTGTAGAGCTGGACATTTTAATAATGATCAAATGACTGAGTTCAGCTGTGAGAATAAAACCAACCTGTTTGTTCCTCAGTATCTTCATGTTTCACACTGAATGTTTCTTCAATCTTTATGTCTTCAGTCTCATCTTTAATAATTATCTTCATATCTTCACTTTCCTCTTTAATAAACTCCATCGTCATGTCTTCAGTCTCCTCTTTTTTAAACGCCATCTTTAAGAAGAGAATAATTAAACAGAGTTATTGGTCTAATGACCCGGTTAGACAAAAAGATTTCTAAAAAACTAACGCTGCAAATGAATAAACTTCATATTTAGGCATTTATGACTAATGAAAACATGTTTAGTTTGTTAGTGTTTGTTGTTCTCGTTCATGTTTGAGTAGCACGTTCAACGCAGTTAGATAAAGCATTACAATGTTACATTATAGCAAATAAACTAACTTAACATCGCTTGTGTAAAACAAAACACACAACTATAAATCACTTAACTGTTTCTATCGATTAAAACAGCTTAAATTCTTAAAACAAACCTTTATTCAGCAGAATCACAACAGATGCAGGATCGCAGTCTTATGACGTCATGTCGTCACTCCAAAATAAAAGTCCTGTTCAGACGCTGCATTGACTGTTTTACCAGATAATATTTCTATTAAAATTAAAACAGTGACAAATATGATACAAACAATCATGGTAAAAAGGTTGTATGAGTTCATAAAGCAGAGTTCATTCATGTGTCCGAATTGAAACACATTAAAGTTCAAAGTCATATATATATATATATATATATATATAAAATATGAACATTAATTAGTTAATTTGAGTCTAAAAATGGGTATAAAATGTGTAAAAAGTTCTCTTTCAAGTCTTTAAAGGGGACCTATTAAGCAAAATTCAAAACTATACCTGTTCTATCTCCATGCAATATATATTCTCAGTTTCTGACATTATAGAGAATACGAATCTGACGTTATTTATCCGCTATATCGACAGGATGACTAGCCCACTGCGTTTCGAATTATGGGTTCCACTTCCGGTTTGGGGAACTTCCATTTAAAAAGACTGAAATGAATCGTTTCAAATCATTTCAAAAGCTTATCCGTCAGTTTGACTGAATGAGCTGTCAATGTTTCTTTCATGTTTTATTTTCAGACATCATGAGGATAACGTAACACTTGGTATCCCATTAATAATTCACTGGAATGCACGAAGAATCTCGTTTTTCTCCTCAAGGCCTCACATCTCTTTCTAGGTTTGTTTTCACAGGTAAATACAATTTATCATCTGTAAAAATGACGGAAATCACTTTGAAATAGTATCACTTAATGCTGAAGTTCATGAACATTTTTATTAAGGAACATATATTACATAATACACATATATATCACTATAGTTATATGTAACCCGTCCGTTATTGTTGTGGAAAGAATCACGCTTTTTCATGGCCTGTTGAAAGTACCTTGTTGATGCTTTTACACTTTCATTTTAAACACTCTCAAATGTATCTAATATGATAAACAGAGCTGCGTTACCTCATACTCATGACCAGAAAAGCGGAAGCAGCGCCGGCGACTGTGTCATAATAAAAGTTCTGCTCGTGTGTTGCTCAATCGCTCCAGCGGTCTCGTTCAGCTCCCACAACACTCGGTCCTGCTCTGCTTCATACTACAATAACGTTAATAATCGCATCCATGAACATGATTTCTTCCCGAATCCAATCCCTATTCTTTTGCACCAGGCATTGAGATGGAGACCACGTCCCAAGATTCCGCTCTAAATCGTGGCGTCATCAAGCTACGCCTTTGTTTTGAACAGGCCTCTAGCGACCTCTAGCGGGCAAAATTATTAAATAGTGTACCTTTAATACCCATTGTGCTAGCTGTCTCTTTAATACCGCGTCGTTTATATACAGGTTGCCGCTGATTGGGCTGACATTTCTGACACAACCACCAAACAAAGAGAAAATGTGTCTCAAACCCCGTTGCACACCGTTTCCAGGAAACATGTCATTCAACCCGGAAACCGTAGCAAAACGTTGCGCGCCGGTTTGAGCTTAACCGTGCCCCAGCTCTTGAAGCTCCGCCCTCTTCTTGAGAGCAGCAGCTCATTTGCATATAAAGGGCACACACTGAAACGGTATGTTTTTGCTCACCCCCCAAAAGTGGCAAGTTTAACATGATATAATAAGTTATCTGTGGGGTATTTTGAGCTAAAACTTCACATACACATTCTGGGAACATCAGCGACTTATTTTACTTGTAAAATGGGCCATAATAGGTCCCCTTTAATGTTATGAAGAGACAAGAATACTTTGTGTGCAAAAACAATGACTTTATTCAACAATATGTTCTCTTCTGTGTCATTCTCATACATTGTTTACGTCCAGTGCTTCCAGGAACAAAAGGCTTGTTTGAGATGAACTACACCAACCTCCCACCGAGATCTTCCAGTTGCAAGCTGAGATGAACATCATTCAACAGCAGAATGAAGCTCCAGCAGGTGAACAAGCATCAATAAAATTTTTCCTAGAGAATAACACTCTCTGATTGAAGACTCTGTGTCAGACCAACCTAAATAATAAATAATAAAAAATAAATAATAAAAAACTAAACATGGGGAAACTGTAATAAATCAACAATATTAATCAAAAGTTACATTAAAACATAAATTAAGAGAACTATATACAAAACCAAAACAACAGCACCCTAAATGAATCAAACGCAGTGTGCCGTTCTCCTAGTCTTCTCTCTCCACTGGAGGAAGAGCTCCTCTGTGCTGTGGCTTTACTGAATGACCCAGAGAGCGTGAGCCTACAGGGTGTCTAAATAATGGACAAATACAAAACTACGTACAAAAGTCAAGAGCTCAAACAGCAATGAAAAACAATGTAAGGTGTGTGCTCGTAGCTGGTTACCCAGACAGCATTGTGCCACCCAAACAGGGCACAATCTGACACAACACACCCCTGTTCAGCTCCTGAACCTGCCTGCCTGTGTGTTCTCCATCCGGGGCTCCTGGTGGATCAGGAAGTAGCATCTGCACTTCTTCACTCATGTCTGCATTCACCTGAACCCATCAGGACAAACTCCATCTCAACTATAATGTACCAAACATCACCAGTGAAGAGGGAAACAAGACTGCTGAGAAATCCACGAGTGTGGAGAACTTGAGCCATGAATCACAGAGAGAACGAGCTGTCTGAAGGATCCTGTGTCCATAGACAGCCTAGTCAGAGGACACTGAACAAGTTACAGGCTTTGATCAGAGCTGGTTTCCCTTTACTTCCTTCAGGAAGACAGTCTGAATGTGGCAGCATAAAACACAGAAGAACTACAACACAAACTGAAATGTTAGTAAATATAAAACAGACTAACAGTCACTCTGAATACTAAATCTAAATAAAAAATTACAAACAGAAAAGTTTCAAAATGCATATGAACCAAAAAACCTTAAGAACACACTTTAGCATCAGAACAAAATAAGAATAATCCTTAATTATATGAGAATAAAGAAAATGAATCCAAGTACAATAACTATATACAGAAACTCGAGGTAAATTTAGCACGTTGCTGCTGTTGGACAGGCGTTTGCAGTCGACTGGAGTGTGAGATGAACTCTGACCCTCCTCACCCTCACCAGACACTTCTGGATTCATGTTTTGAATCTAGGAATGGCACAACATCAGTGTTATTTCGATTGACTCCCTCCAATTGTTCGTCAGGAAATCCCATCACTCTTAAATTGTGGCTAAATTGGCATTCCCCAAAATTGTCAAGTGGACTAATCTATGAAGCAGAACCAATGTGGCAACCGCACAAACACAAACAGTTAATAATGACTATACAAAATATCTATGGCTGTTCTAGTTATGCAAGACCAGTATAGTCAAGACATTCATACACGCATAACAAAAAACCAAGACCTTTAAAACTCAACAATGAAAAACAACATAACACAAAACTCTCGTCTGGTATGTGAAGAGTATGAAGATGGGCGTCAGCCTCTCATTGCCGTATAGACGTCTGGGTCCACTCGCTTGAGCCACTAAATCTCTGGCTTCACATGGCTTAGCTGCCTTTGCTAACTTCCTCTCTGAAGAAAAACAGTGTTTTCTGTATGGCAACCCTCTCCAGCGCCGGCTCCTCCAGCCCAGGCCATCTGCATCAGCGAGTACATCTGGACCGTAGCTTTGCTCCTCCAGCCTGGTGCTGTCTTAAACACAAACCAGCAACACTTGTGGCATGGAGGGATCAGAAATAAACAAAAAAACTGGAGCTAAAAGATCAAGACTTTATTTTCCCAGTGTGTTTCGGCACACAGGCCTTCGTCAGGGCTAAAAGGTTACAGGTGTGTATGGGTTCCTTTAAGTACAAACAGAGACAAAATTCAAAACTTACAATGAACCAATGAAAAAATACAGTGTAAATCAAATACAGTGGAAGATCATTCACACGACATCAACACCTCGTTGTACAGTAAGATATTATTGGACCTATTCAAGCTGGACAACGGACCGTTTGACCACCGAATCCAGCAGTGTCTTGCATAATATCGAAGTTAAGTGTGCATCACTGATCGTCGTTCTCGCTAAAATATTTTGTCATAACATCTGCTGTTTAGTTTAAAGAGGAATTATTGTGCGCCCAGCGCTCCTCGCTGTCATTAAAACAGCGTGTCAGTGGAAAAGTGATCGAAAGTAGCACATCTACTATTTAAAGTCATAATTAATAATAATAACTTGTTTTAACTTCTGCATAATGACTGTGTAATGTAATTTCAGTGCTTTATCACCATTAGTGGAAGTGTAATATTAATGAAATGTGGATATCAAAATGAAAATGTGAGTTTCCATGCGAGTTTATTTATTTAACCTGTTAACCTGCACGCCCATTTGGGGGTTCACAGCTGAAAATGACCTACATGAATTTAAATAATTATAACTCCTGACAACAGTGTGCTACATGCACAATTAAGGTATCTTTGGAAAGAAGACACTTGGGACTCAATCAGAGTTGATAATGCTCAAACAGATAAAACGTTATAAATGTTGAAATCCAGCTAAAATAATTTGCACTACAAAATTTTTATTGTTTCATATACAAATATATGAAAATAGACCTGGAGGAATCCAGATAGGTAAAGAATTGAAAGCCACAAGTCTCATCAGTTTATATTTAAAATTTGAGGAAGATATCATGAAAAATCGGCTTCCTGCTAACTTTTTTCCAAGACTATGTCTGTTGCCTTTCTCCCTCCCCCTGCTTGAGGCACATCCCCAGAAATGACCTCCCCAGACTAAAACAATTGCAGTTGCAGCATTAAATTTGAAAATAACTTATACAAACAAAAAGTTATAAAAGTTGAAAATAATTTGTACTACACTGAACATTTTATTATTTCATGTAAAATTATATTAAAATAAACCTGGAGCAATCCAATTAGGTAAAGGATTGAAAGCTACAAGTCTCATCAGTTTTTATTTCAAATTTGAGGAAGATATTATGAAAAATGGGCTTCCTGCAAGCTTTTTTCTAAGCATATGTCCAGGTGCCAAGAAACCAATTGAATACTTTAAAAAAGTAACCTGATAATCAAATGTTATGAAGTACTGGAAGCTATTTTAGTCATCATATATACTGCTCCATGCTTTTTCAATTATAAAATAATATGCAGAATCATAAGACTTTATATAAGTTATTCGTGCAACAGAATTATAATATAAAAAAATAAAATATAAATAACTAAACTTCTTTGCAACAGTAAATAAAACAATAAGTACTATATAAAAATACACACACACACACAAACAAATTCAACAATGCTGTTGTCTCCTGCAAACGATAAGTCCTGTTTAGTCAGGGCTGGTCATGCCAAACAGCAAAGCAGTCACGCTTTTGGCTGAAAGCACAATGCTGTTGAACAAGTCTTACAAAAAAAAGGTTTTTTTTGGGAACAAACCCTGCACTGGCGCCTTCTTTTGGTACTGTCTGAAGCAAAGTTCCCTGGTAAGTGGCGATTCTCAAGTTCCTCAACAAGTCGTTCTCTGAATTGTTTCTGTGTCAGTGGCTTCTGATTCTTCATGTAGGCCATTTGACGATGAAGTATAAAAGCATTTACAATGGCTATGTCCACAAAGTGGTAGAAGAAGGTACGATACCACTTTCTTGTTTTATGCGAGACTGTGTAGTAGCCAATGAGTGCATCCAAGACATCTACTCCACCCATGCTCCTGAATAGAAACAGAATAGGTCATATTTTAGAATGAGAACCACTACTGGTTCCAATCTACTACCCTGTTATATTCTACAACACAGTCTGGAACAGGTACATCCAAGGTTTGCCATTGTCCATTTCCACCTTTCACTGTCCTCTGCACAACATTCCTTCCTGTGCCTGTGTGAATGGTGGAGCACATCTGGACCTCTCTTGTGTCCTTCCATTCCACAAACAGCAAGTCCCCTTCTCTCAGCCAACGACGTGTGCCACGAGGAGCTTGCTTATGGCGGTTTTAGGGTAGCCTATCCAGTTGGACCGAATAGTCCCACAAGCCCAGATGTTTTTTTCAGGAGATCTCTAAACAGTGCTGTACTAGTGTAGAAGTTGTCAACAAACAGTTTGTAGCCTGTTCCCAACATCTTCTCATCAACCAGTGCCATGACAGACTCATAACTCAGTCCTTTGTTCTGTGGGATGGGTTCGGCAGGTGATTTACCCTCAAAGATAAAGTCCCATGTGTACGCATACCGATAATTTGTGTTTATGTGCCCGATAACTGATATGCAGAACCGATATTTAATTACTGTTATACTGTTTTTGACACGATTACAACACCACTGAACTGAACAAACCATTTTATTTATAACAATCACTCCCTCCTTGCATAGAAAACGTCTTATTTATACGTTAAAAAAAAAAGAAAAAAAAGTGCACTGTTACTAAACTGTTTTTGTTTAAAAAATAAAATCTTCGATGAGGAAAAAAAAGTCAAATAAATAAAGCACATAAAAGTAATTCTAACCAATTAAAAAAATAAAATAAAAATCTAAACCACCTGAAAAAATAGCATTGTTATTTTAATGTAGCTTAATACTCCCAGTTGAGCAGAACTAGGTTGTAGTGTTGAAAACTCTTTCAGCATTCTGCCACATAAGCCTGCTTCTTTGTTTTGTTGAAAATTAATAGTCTTTCATGTTAATTTTAATCTTCATATCACAAAAATAACTATTTATAAAAAGCATCAGCAGCAACACTATTGTTAACAATAAGCAAAATACATGTAGAATGTCTGATGTTTTCAAATGGAGCAAATAAACTAAAGACAGGAGTCTTATCAACTTTGCAGAAATGTATTACTTCATTTTAAATGACAGTTTTAGTAGATTTAAGCTGACAGATTACCAAACCAGACTGTGATGCAGTATCTAATTAAACTCTCAAGGACTGCCTGATAAAAGATTATCATAAACTTCTGGGGTCGTATTCACAAAACATTTTATCTTACCACTAAGAGTTCTCCTAAATAGCAGTAAAAGTTCCTAGCCAAGAGTTTTCTTTTAAAACCTATTCACAAAGCTGCTGAGACAAACTTTTACTAAGGAATAGACTGAAGTCTTAAGCTAAGACTAAGGGAGGGGTTGACCTCGTTGCCATGGAGTATACACACAGTGATTGGCTGATGGGGGAGGAGTCAGCGATTTAATCATAGAAATATTGTAGAATGAGGTGTCATGTTTCCATATTAAAATAAAGGTTTTAAAATATAAATGTTGCCTTATTCAAATAAATATTTTTTTAATAAAAATGTTGCCATAGTCAAAATAAAATGTTGCCATATTGTTGCCATAAAGGTTTTAAAATGTAGGCTAACTGTCACTAATTAAACTAGTATATACAGTTAATTGTCCACCTCTTGGATGTCTGCATCTCAAGAGAATGCAGAATTCAAGCGACAAATTATATTTTATAAGCAAAGTTTGGGATGAACACATTCAAACGGTCTTTCTAATCAGCTTGAGAGGAGGTATATATACACAGATGAGAGCAGACTCACCTTAAGTTACTTTGACAGTTTTCTGTATCCCTCCGCCACCCCGTCCCTCACTCTCGGCTGGGGATATGGGGAGAACTTTGGGTTTGGGCAAAATTCCAAGCTCGGAGCCCTCGATGTTTTGGACAGCACACCAAATACGCTTATTATAAGCCTATATATATTTGTTACTCTATTCAGTCATTTGTAAGTGTGAACCACTGCCACAGGTAATCACACAATAATTATTTATTTGCTAAAGATTTATTTTTGCCGTCTCATCGTAGATTCAAATCTATAAATCAAAATGTATTGCATTTATGAAGAAAAAGTTCAGCACCTAAGGCTCTATCGCTATTGCCTCAATGGTGTACACAGTGTCTTTGGGTGGATTAGGACTGTTTGTGATTTGGTCTTAGTGACTTAGGAGTCCTCTTGACTACTCCTAACTTTTCACAGATTTAGGAGCTTGTTTTAGCGCTAAAATGCTTTGTGAAATACTCTTAGAGCAAAAATGTAGGACTCTTAAAATTAGGACTGACACGCCCATTATTTTTAAGAGTTTCTCCTAAATCGGCAAGGAGCTACTTTTAGCCTTAAGATGTTTTGTGAATACGGCCCCTGATCAACACCATGAATTCTCAGATGACGTAAACAGTGCAACCGCTGTTGTCACCTACTACAGAGATTATCTACATGAATATTCCATGTCAGTGAATTATCAAAAAAGACACCTAGATATTTATATGAGAGGGCCTGTATGATGATTTGATTGTGGATGATCACAGGCCTGTGATCTCCAACTCCTCTAGGGTCAAACACCATCTCCTTTGTCTTATTCAGAACTAGGTGCTTGTCCTCACATCAATTCAAAAACCTTCAAATCTCTTAAAAAAAAGTCCCTGTTCTTTTTCAATAAACCTAAAATTGCAGTATCATCTGAGAATTGAATGATATAATTATTAGAATCATATCTTCTGCAATCATCCGTACACAAGGTGAACAAAACCGGTGAACTAACACTTGTGCTCAAAGTTATGAATTCAGAACGAATACCATTAAAGGGGCAATAGAATTGAAAACTAGGGCTGGGTATTGACACAATTTTCACGGTTCGATTCAATTCACATGCTTTCAATTTGACTACGATTTCAATTCGATATCGATTATTTTGGTTGTAGTATTTATGTTACAGTAGGCTACATGGCAAATTTTCTAGAGGAAAAAAATACTATAATAATATTGAAGGTTAAATTAACTTATTTATATACACTTAAATTACACTCAATTATGTTTTTATTATAAATAAAGTTTAGAATTACATAATCATTTCCATTCCAATTTGTTTTTTTTTTTAAATATAAACATTTAAATCGCGGCTGTCATAATTGATTTATTCAAACATGCATTAAATATTGAAGAACATTAAAAATTATAATGAATATGTAACGGTGCATAGCTATATTTATCAGAATGCTTTCTAGAGTTCACTTTTCTAGCTGACTAATGAGTTTATGGTCACTGAATATGTTTTTCTGAGGTAAATGTGACGTTACGTGACATTGTTTACAAGCTGTTTTATTGACGTCTTTCCGAGGTTGACACATTGATTGAGCGATTACACGAGACATGATACGGATTTCTGTAAGTTGTACTGTATATTTTAACATACCTTCAGATGTTTATACATGTTTATTTCGCGCTGTAACTGGTATTAAAGCGGAGGAGAGGATGTTCACATGCTTCTCTTTAACTGAGGTGCTAAATTGATCTGTCACGTCACATTAAACAGCGCCAAAACTGTCTTTATTTTTTTAATCTCATAATAAGATGGACGTCATTTGAAATCTGAGACTTTGCTTCATATCAAAAGTAACAAAGCACAAAGATTATTGCGATTTATTTGATGGGAGGCACTACATATTCTGCTCATTCATCAACTGAAAACAGAATAGACTAATCGATTCGTAAAAATGAAAATCGATTAAAATCGAGAAATCAATCTTTTTTAACCAGTCCTATTGAAAACTGTATTTACCTTGACATAGTTGAATAATAAGAGTTCTGTACATGGAAATTACATACCTCAAACACCATTGTTTCCTCCTTCATATGCAAATCTCATGCGTGAAAAACACCACGAAAAAAGGGCAAATCCCAACATAACACCGACGCAGCAGTCGGGATCATTGTTAATTATGCCCCCAATTTTTGCATATGCCAGCCCATGTTCAAGGCAAGGCAATATTAACGTCTGGAGCTGCACAGCCGAATCATCAGAGTTTTGCAGGTATGCAAGCAAGGACAATAGTGAAAATGACAGATGGATTGATAATAACTGTTTATGATACATGATATATTTAGTGATATTTATAAATTGTCCTTCTAAATGTTTCGTTAACGTGTTGCTAATGTACTGTTAAATGTGGTTAAAGTTTCCATTGTTTCTTACTGTATTCACGGAAACCAGAGCCATGTTGTTATTTTCATTTTTAACCTGAAAATGCGCATAATCTGTATTATTCATAAATGCATCTTCATTCTTATCGAGTCTCTCCAACAGTGTGTAGCTTTAGCCCTGTTAGCCGGGCAGCACACTATCAAACTCATTCATTATCAAATGTTTGCAAACATCCACAAAATACATCTGATATGCTGCATCACAAACAGTTTGTACTGATCCATTCTGAGAGTTATATTTTCTGTGTGAACTTATTCTATTGTTTATGCAGTGTTTAATGGGAGTTGTGAGCTTGGGGGCGGGGATCACAAGCATTTAAAGGTGTACACACACCAAATCAGAGCATTTTTAATCACACCCCAAAATAGGCAGTTAAAACATGGTATAATAAAAAAATCTATGGAGTATTTTGAGCTGAAACTTTCTGGGGACACCTTAGACTTATATTACATCTTGTGAAATGGACATTCTAGGGCACCTTTAACACTGATCTGCTGCCTGCGATTGGTATTTTATGATAAAAGGGTGAACTTTAAAATCATTCAGCCTCGCAACTAAAAGATGCGGCTGCAGTATATTAAAAGCTGAGCTAAAATCTACAAATAAAAGACGTGTATATGAGCTAGAATTGTCTAGATGCCGTTTATGAAATGTGTTATGGCTATAACAGCATCATCTGTACTTCTATTGCTCCTATATGCAAATTAAAATTTTCTCAAAACACTTCATTACCATTGAAGTAAGTGCCATTGGATGATAGTAACTATTCTCCTAACAGCTAACCTTTTTTGGGACAGGGATAATAATAGAACTCTTCCAAATTGAGGGAACTGTATGTGTCTAAAGACTTCTGGTAAATGGCTTCACAACTGGCCACTCCACCCATATGAGCCCCGAAGCACACTAAATAGGCCAACACCCACACTAAGAAAGACAAAACTCGCCGAAAATATCGATTTTAGTGGTGTGAAAAATCGTAGAGAGGGCTAGATTAGCCAGGGCTCTTCCAGGCTTTTATGCAAAATAAGGTCAGGTTTAGGGTTAGGTGTAGTGTTAGGTGGAGAAAAGCAACGCGTCCCCCCAGATAACCGTCTCACGGCTATTGGATTAGGACGCAGAAGTGCACTGGCCGGCGCATGTTTTTGATGAGGCTGATCCACCCATAAACACTGGTTTTACCTTTTTCTTCAAAACAAACCAACAATGGTTCTTGTTCTTTTTCTGAATCACAATCGGTTTCTTCTCCTAAAGGCTACCTTATCATCCCCCTCCCCTTCAACCTATAGATATTAACGAGTGCTTCAAAAAAGCTCCCCCAAACTAATCTTCCGAATTAAATCACCCCCGAATTAACTCTTCCTCCTGAAAAGTTCATCGCCAGTCCAAGGATAATCCCCATCATCTTAGAGTCCGGGCTACTCCTGTGAGGGCTAGGTTTAGGTTAGTCGCAGGTACAGGGATAGCCCAATTATCACCAAACCAATTTCTCCCCCTGTGACGGTTAGGTTTAGGTATGTCACCGGTGTTCCATCATCCTAGAATCCGGGCTAGTCCTGTGAGGGCTAGGTTTAAGTAAGTCGCAGGTGCAGGGATAGCCCAATTATCGCCAAACTAATTTCTTCCCCTGTGACGGTTAGGTTTAGGTATGTCGTCTGTGTTTCAACATCCTAGAATCTGGGCTAGTCCGGTGAGGGGTAGGTTTAGGTAAGTCGCAGGTGCAGGGATAGCCCAATTATCTCCAAACTAATTCCTGTGACGGTTAGGTTTAGGTATGGTAGGGTATATCCGACACATACAAAGAACACGTCATCAGTGGTATACCTCAGGTGTTTCGGCTCCTTAAACACCATCAAAGTACAACCCAACCCTCTAATACTATAAAACATGAATCCCAAAACTACAACCATTTGCTAAGTCCATACCCAACAACCTCAACCAGCCTTAGATATCCCCCTAATGCTAGTCATCGATAGAAAACTGGGTACCATTTACGGCCCTTCAACCCAAGGCCACCAACTCTGCGTGCTGTCCAAGTGGACCCAGAGAGGTTGGATACTCACCTCCCTTCCCAAGCGACCCCCTTCGTTAGCACCGCAAGGTATCCGGGGCACCCAAGAAGGGCCAGCGTCCCGAGGTTCATATTGGCGGGTACCTACGCACCAAGCTTCTACCAATAATCCCCCCCTAAGGATCACCCAACCTCAGACAGACATCACACTTACCGTGCAACCGCAAAGGAGAATGATCCCTAACTACCTTCCATTATACCAACAATCCTAAACATCAACACCACCTCCCACATCCATGGTAAGCTCTACCATCCCATTTACTCCAGACCAAAACTGGTCTCGGTGCCGGGCTCAAACTCGGGTCTCACCGTTCCCAATGCACCGTCAATTCCCATCACCCCAACCACATTCTCCTCCTCACCCTCATTCTCTATAACCTTATCCTCCTTCCCTATCAAAAAACAGAAAATTCTTGTTTCTATGGGGGACGCGAACCCAGGTCCCCCCGCACTCAAACCCCCACACCTAACCACTACACCTTCACCAATTTCCCTAATCACACTATTAAAAGAAATTACTATTCTACTCTAAATATACTACTATCATTCACTGCTATTGAACCCGGGTCTCCCTGCCACCCACCCACCCACCCACCTACCCACCCACCTACCCACCCACCTACCTACCCACCTACCTACCCACCTACCCACCTACCTACCCACCTACCTACCTACCTACCTACCCACCTACCTACCCACCTACCTACCCACCCACCTACCTACCCACCTACCCACCCACCCACCCACCTACCTACCCACCTACCTACCCACCTACCTACCTTAACCCCTATCCCACCGCACTCCTACTCCCGAGGACTAAGGATTCCATAGATTCCATAACCTCTATAGATTCAGAAAATTCAGAAAGTCCGATATCCTTAAGATAGAGAGAACAAAAAGACACAGAAACTCCAATATCTTTACCCATTTATTTAACAATCATAATATTACTCTTTTTCAGCCCATCCTTACATTCAGTCCCTTCGGGAACCAGGTGCCCAGCCTCTCAATCCAATGCCTTTCCCTCCTCAACCTATCCCTCTTGCTCCACTCTGGGTTGTGCTCCAGTCCACAGATCTTCAAGCTTTGTATGCTATGCCTTCTGAAATGAGGCACTATGTGGGCTGTCCCCCTCCTCACTGCATGCCGGTGCCCCCACATCCTTGTGAGGATTGTGTTTTTGGTCTCTCCTACGTATCTCTTGCCACACAGGGAGCACCTGATGAGGTACACACAGTTTTTACGATTCAGGGGGATGTCCTGTTTCACTTTGTATACTCCTGATCGCCCCTCTCTCACCAAGGTGACCCGCACCCTCCCCTTGCACCCCCTGCTGGCTGGGCCCAGTTTACTGTGCACCAGCATGTTGCCCAGATTCTTACCCCTCCTATATGCCACCATCATCCTGTATTGCGCCCCCAGCGCCTCATCCTGTGCCAGCCTATTAAAATTTTTCCAGATGGCCCAGGCCAGGCCTCTGGCAGTCCCAGAGAACTGAACGACCAGCGTAAGGATTCTTTTTCTTGCTTGCTGCAAGGTGCGGCCCCCACCCCCTACCCCTGCCTCCTCCTTCGCCACGGCCCTCAGAAATCCTCTGGAGTAACCCCTCCTCTTCAGCGCCCCAAACAATGTCCTAATGGCCTCAACCCTGTCTCCTTCCTTGGTGCAGATTCTCCTGAACCTCAGCAACTGGGCCTTCACTATCCCCCTAAAAACGTGCGCGTGATGATGACTGTCCCGGTGCAGCAGGGCGTGCGTATCCGTGCTCTTAAAATACACCCTTGTGTCCAGCCTCCCAGAATCCTGAAACCCAGGCCCCTTAAAAATGGTCGTGTCCAAAAAGTTGATCTCATCCTCGTTCTTCTCCACCTTCACCCGAATGGATGGGTGGTGTTGGTTAAGGGTCCCCACAAAGTCCTTAAAGCCCTCCTCAGTGCCCTCCCAGACCCCCCATATATCGTCCAGATATCTCCAATAATGACTGGGCCTGCTCCTGCGTTTGAGGAACACGACTCCTCCCAGTCTGCCATGTAGATGTTGGCATACGCGGAGGAGAACCTTTTTCCCATGGCCGTGCCCTTCACCTGCAAATTTTCTCCCCATTGTAGTTTAATATTTATACAGGCGAGACTATTATTTTACTGTTATTGTGGGTCATTATCAGCACATGAGCATTAAACTAATTCAAATCCAGAAGACTGGGAACCACTGGGATATTGCCACAGGGGAGGATTTGCTGTTTAATTTCTCATTTTAGATGTGTGAACCTGGAAAGAAACCTCATTTTAGCTACTTATGAAAATGACTTTGCAAATATATGTTTTGGTTTTATCATCCTATTTATTGATTTGTTATTAATCATCATTTCATTGATGTATGATGGCATGTTCCAGTTAGTTTTAGACTGTTTTTAATAATAATCTGTTTTATTTCTGCTCTTATACAGTATGTATTTGCAGCTGCTTGTAAATGAAGCTCATATTGGACTGGTTCTTGATTCTCATCTCTGGGGTGATTCTCCTAGTGTTATCTTCCCATCTAAACTGGGCTCTCGTCAGTCTGTAAGACAGAAGGTGTTTGTTTGCTGAATAAAGTTGAGAGTGAAGCTTTTCCATCACAAATGTACTGAAGAGCGCTGAGGCTTCTGGACTAAAGTCCTCCGCATTGAACCGGCTGATGCAGAAGTCAGAAAGATTTCACCTAACGCAAGTACTATTGAAACTTCGCTCATTCCTCATTCAGTTTTCTGCTTCACTCATAAAAATGTCACAATATTTAAGTTGTTTTTTTCTTCTTTGGTGTTTTACGACAATTAGCATCCAAAATGGAAATATCTCTGAACCATCATCCAATGATATGGTTTTTTTACCTGATCTCAGACCAGTTTTATTAACTTGTAGACATTTTAATGACATTTGTATAATAAAATTGAAGAGCTGTAGTCTCTTCTTGTCCTGATGATTAACCAAGCTCTCCATAAAACAAACAAAACAAGCCCTAGAAATGAATAATGAACAAATATTATACAGACACTTCATATTTAATGACATTCAGTAACTTTGTTTTGGTAAGCCTTTCTCTGCAAGCATGTGACAAATCGAGCCATTCTGATTCGCTCCACTTGTGATGTAGGAAGGGGATCTTATTATAATATTACCGCCCCTTAATCTGTATGTTTCCACCAGGTGTGCCTCATATGTCCTGAAAAGTGAAGCTGTGGGCTCTTGATTTTAGCTAGCAAATTGATGCTATAGAAATGGGGCGTGTCGTTATGATTGACAGTTGTGATTGACTGTCTGAGCTTCAAGGGGAGATTGAAGATATATTCTAACTATTAATTTTCGATTTCTGTGTTATTTCACTCTGACAAAAGGAGTTGTTCAGCAGTAAACTGTACGAACCGACCGACAGGATCTGATGGATCACTGAGTTTTTCGGTAACGTTAAATGTGGGCTTTAAAAGCGAATTAATAAATGTTATTAGCCTCAGCACCCTCGGTAAGTTGAAATAATTATCATTCTTATTTGACAGCAGTGAAGTCTACCAATATGCTGACGAATCTGACATTATCATAAATCACTGTTTATCCCATAGTTATGAAATAGTATATCCTCCTGAGACCCAGAAAAAATTTTAAAAAAAATTTCATGTCATTATATTGTTTAGAGCATAAGTAACAAATTAAAAAATAAAATTTTGAAAAATATTTTATTCATATGCTATGTGCTCTGTAGTGGACACTAGGACTAAGTTGAAATGACATGTATAGGCAAAAACAATGGGATTCTTTTTTTAAATCACCAATTAATTTTTAGGCTTCAGGATTGTTTTTAACCAAACTTTGTATAAAGATGATTCTCAACTATGTTATAAAAGATAATGGAATTAATTGATATACCATTTTATTTTATGCAATATGTGGGTAAAATAGTCATACATGGGTTTTCCCATTCAATACAATGTATCTATACACTATCTAATTTGCATATTAATGTGTTCTTGGAGCAACATGCAATGAAAAAAGAAGTGTAATGGAGTAATAACTGGCAACATTTTCATAATAATATCTAATAATTATTATGAATATTGATATATAATTTCTTTCCCTATTCACTTGTTGTGTCTCCTAAAATGCCTGATAAACATGATTTAAGTACTGGTGTCCTCTACAGAGGTCAGGTATGAAATCAATGCCCTGTTTTGTAACAGAAAGTCATATTTTGATTTTTCCTGAGATGTTGATTTATAACAAACAATTTGAAAATTAATCCGATTTAAAATATAATTACAAAATATTATCATATTCCATAAAAGTGCTCATTTTCATTTTCAGTCATATGTAAAGACCAATAAGTTGTTGTTGTCATGGCGAAACCAATAAAAATTTGGTATCTCTGCAAAGCCCTGAATGTGCTCTTTACAGGAAATCCAGACTTAAAACATGTGTGACATGTTATGTTGTCAGAAAAAATCACTAAAATATAATGTCCACTACAGAGGACAGAAGTCTATTCCCGGGTCCCAGGAGGATATGGCCAGATATAATTGCTGAAATGCAGCTGCTTGCGTACTTCCTTTACACTTCATTACGATGCACAAATTTAAGGTGTCTTGCCATTTTTGAATACGGCTTAGGGCGATAAAGGCAATACTGCTTCTTGTTGTATGTGTTGCGCTCCTGCTTTGGTGATGGCATGGACTGAATAAAAGTTTTGTCACCAGGCAAGGTGTTTGTCTCTTTAGTTTGGCATTTCATCTTTTTTGGTGATGGTGCTGTCATAAATTGATCAGATGAACTGCCTGCCTCTTTGAGCGATTTTGGATGCATCAAAGCACGTTTAACCATGTCATGTCCAGAAGAACTACCATCTGATTCATCTGAGCTGATTTTTGGTATGTAGTCGACATCACTGTAGTCTGTGTCACTGACACTTCCTGAAAACTGAGAATTTGACAAAAACAAACATTTATATTGTTTAGTGATCACATGAGTACATCACTGCCAGAATCTAACAGAAGCAACATTATCCGTCTGCAATACCGGAGGCTGCACTTTCAGGACCGCAGTTCTAGGACCCTAGTTTTGGAGGACCGAAAAAACTGCCACCAAGGCAGTATTTTCACCCAATTTTAACTACATTTAGAGTTTTAGAGTTTTTTAAAGGTTTATTACACCCAAATACTGCTTTCTTTATTGCAATTAAATCTGGTTTCTAGGAATGTTGAGTAATTATTGGGTCTAAGTTGCATAATTTAATAACTCATCAAGTAAAATAAACAAGGAATCATGGTATAGCCTTTTCAGTCAATCACATTTTCAAGTACAGAGGGAATGCACAATGACTCTGGGGGTAGATTTAAGATTGTGTATATTTTATAAAATAATATATTGCAACAGTTAAATTTGAACACACACAAAAACAAATTTGTTCATGACGTGAACCACATAGGAAGAACTTCATGGACAACGTCTTCACTGACTCCTAAGAGAGAGAGAGATAGAGAAGTGAATGAAATAAGGAAGATTTAGTTGAACATGTTTAACTCTCTAATTTTTAATTATCTTAGTCACCACAGAGCACACACATTACATAGCTACGATACAAAATTATATCAATCTTCATACCAAATAATGTTCATATTACTGTTATTGCATACTGTTCAAAGATTTGGGGGAAAAAATAATTTTGATGTAGGAACAAAGGTTCTTGAAACATTCAAGTCAATAAAGCCCATCTGAAACTATAAAAAAAACAAAAATAATAATAATAATAATAATAATAGAGAGAGATGCAAGAAATCTGAATAGAAATAACATGTTATTGACATGACTTTTCCTGTCCTTTAAATATTTAAAGCACACATTTTGATGTATGCAGCAGCACTACCTACCAACTGGATGCTCTCCCCTCTTTTCTCAATTGTTTCTCTATCATTCTATTAAATTCCTCCACTTCACTGAAATAGTAAATAAAGAACATAATCACTGCTGGGTTAACAGAAATGCTGTTAAAAAAAGGATACATTGGACATTGTGTAAAAACAATTCAATTTTCTACTCTTACCTGTGATGATAATGTGGACCAGAGAGGAAGGCCTGCTCAGCATCCTGCACAGACAAATTCTGAAGCCCAGCCAGGCCATATATGATGGCCTATCAAAAGAAAATTGTTAATTGAAATATGGTCTGTAGATAAGCAGCATACAGTATAATATACAGTAGAGTTTGAAAGGGCAGAAACATGCACAATACATTATATTGTTATGCATACCTCTAGAAAAATAGAACACAGATTAACTGCACTTCATCTGTGAAGCTCAGTTTCATAGGTGTTTTATGTAGTACTGACTTCAGAAAAGCAAAAAGGTTGTCTGCTGAAGATCAATGAGTGCATGGGCAGAGTGTGGGCAGGTAGGCAGGTATGTATTTAGAGGCAGGTAGGCAACCAATCACAGACAGGATTTTTATTGGCCTGTGACTGCCAATAAATGGGGCGCATAGTTGACTATATTTTTAACAAAAGCCTTGGTTGATTTATTTACTGCGAGTCTGTAATGATGAATATGTCTAAGTACCACCAAATGCTGTTCAGCTCCCGGTGACTGTACAATGAAGTCCACCAGTCTCTTTTCCTCTGCAGTGCGGTCAAAGACAGCCTGCATGTGGGCTGGAATTTCCTCAGTGATGGCACGCTTTCTTGGCACTCTGAATATTGGCTGAAAGGTTCCCTGTAACAAGCTTCTGGCCTCATCAGTCCAGAAGGCAAACCTCTGGCCATACCTTTCAAACATTAACAAGATTAATCTAGAATATTGCATAAAAATTTTTTGGTTTCTACTTATAACATTAACTTAATGTAGTCATCAGGTGAATATACACATATTGTTTATTATTTAGGGCTGTCATACCCATCAATTTTAAAATGCTCCATAAGAAGAAGACACCACCACTTCCGAATCAAAGGCATGTCCATCTGAAAGAAATGTGACAATGATAAGGAGAGTCTTTAGTTTTTAATGTGTCCCTTTCCTTTAAGATAAACAAGTATGTATATAAGAAACATTTAAAGTATCAATTTTATCTTTATATACATTTTTGAATCAACTCACCTCCTGGAACTGAAACCCTGTGCCTGTCACAATGGAGAGTGTATACTGAAAGAGAGAAGAAGGAAAACATCTTATTTACTATGTTGACAGAAACATGCATATGCTTACCGCGCACACACACACACACACATACACACACACACACACACACACACACACAAAGGACACTTAGCATAAGCATAAAAATCCCACGGTCATTTCCACAGATCTGGCGTGGCAAGCCCTATAATCAACAAAAAATAAGGTAAGATTAGTGATACATTAAACATGACTGGTAGATCAAAGCTACTGTCTTCTCTGTCACATGTCTTGTATATGAAATGCAGATTACAGGCAATCATATTTCATTGGAATATCAAATTATGCAATATATTATTCACCACAATATCATACCCAGTCTTCTCAGTCCAACTCCCAGGATCAATTTTCTGAGCAAGATCTGAAGAAAAAATATAAATAGGAAGTAGAAGAAATAAAAGAAATAAGAAATAAAGAAATAAAAGGAAGAAATAAAAAGGAACGTAGCCAAAATATAAATTGCTATATGAACATAGCAAACAGTAAGCCTCAAATGTGGACTTAAATATGGCTCTGTACTCAGCATCACCAAACCCAGACTCATGCAATGTGTACTGCGAGTCTAAAAAGAGGATCTCTCTCAGGAGTGGCTTCATGATCTATAATGTGATAATGGTTAAAGACATTCACATAAGTTTAAAAATCATTAGGACAAAGAGTAGAGCTGCAGTTCACTTTGTTGAAATACACATGAACTAACCAACTTAATTACCAATACATGTACTATGTAGTATTTAGTAACAGTAACATTCCCTTACACAGAGAACAGAGTGTTCTGGCCCGTTTGCTTTGGTCCAACCTGGAAAGACTAATAAGTCTTTCATGTCGACATCCTCCTAACATTAATGAAAAATGTTGTCATTATGCAGATCTACATTTTTGTGACACCATACATATTTTATATTCACTCACTGGGAAGTTGGCAGTGATGTATGCTTTGTGAACAACGAACATGTCCTCTATATAAATGTCTTTGCCCTATGAGGAAAAAAACAGCAGCTTTGAAAGTAGACAATAAAATAACAGAATAAACTAGATGAGTAAATTTCGTAGACAAACTTTAAGTTGGCTAGAAAAATCCAGAAAGTTTGGAGTAATTTTAAAAGCTTGAAGTTTGAAGCTTTTCAGTTTGAAATAGTTTAAGTTTTAGTTTAGTAGTTTAAAAGCTAGCTAGTGTGTGAGTGTGTGTGTGTGTGTGTGTGTGTGTGCGAGTGAATGTGTGAGTGTGAGTCTGTGTGTGTGTGTGAGTGAGTGAGTGTGTGTGTGAGCGAGTGTGTGCGAGTGAGCGTGTGTGTGCATGTGAGTGTGTGTGCGCATGTGAGTGTGTGTGCGCGAGTGAGTGTGTGTGCGTGCGAGTGAGTGTGTGCATGTGTGTGTGCGAGTGAGTGTGTGTGTGCGGTGTGTGTGCGTGAGCGAGTGTGTGTGCATGTGAGTGTGTGTGTGTGCGAGCGAGTGAGTGTGTGTGAGCGAGTGAGTGTGTGTGCATGTGAGTGTGTGCGTGTGAGTGTGTGTGTGCGAGTGAGTGTGTGAGTGAGTGAGTAAGTGAGTGAGTGCGAGTGAGTGTGTGAGTGAATGCGAGTGAGTGAGTGAGTGCGAGTGAGTGTGTGAGTGAATGCGAGTGAGTGAGTGAGTGCAAGTGAGTGAGTGTGAGTGAGTGAGTGCGAGCGAGTGTGTGAGTGAGTGAGTGCAAGTGAGTGAGTGTGCGCGAGTGAGTGAGTGCGAGTGAGTGAATGAGTGCGAGTGAGTGTGTGAGTGAATGCGAGTGAGTGTGTGAGTGCGAGTGAGTGAGTGAGTGAGTGAGTGTGAGTGAGTGCGAGTGAGTGAGTGCGCGCGAGTGAGTGAATGAGTGCGAGTGAGTGTGTGAATGAATGCGAGTGAGTGTGTGAGTGAATGCGAGTGAGTGAGTGCGAGTAAGTGTGTGAGTGAATGCGAGTGAGTGAGTGTGTGCGAGCGAGTGAGTGTATAAGTGAGTGCGAGTGAGTGTGTGCGATTGAGTGCGAGCGAGTGTGCGACTGAGTGAGTGAGTGAGTGCGAGTGAATGAGTGAGTGAGTGTGTGAGTGAGTGCGAGCGAGTGAGTGAGTGAGTGAGTGCGAGCGAGTGTGTGAGTGCGCGCGAGTGAGTGAGTGCGAGTGAGTGAATGAGTGCGAGTGAGTGTGTGAGTGAATGCGAGTGAGTGAGTGTGTGCGAGCGAGTGTGTGAGTGAGTGCGAGTGAGTGAGTGTATAAGTGAGTGCGAGTGAGTGTGTGCGATTGAGTGAGTGCGAGCGAGTGAGTGAGTGAGTGCGAGCGAGTGTGTGAGTGCGCGCGAGTGAGTGAGTGCGAGTGAGTGAATGAGTGCGAGTGAGTGTGTGAGTGAATGCGAGTGAGTGAGTGTGTGCGAGCGAGTGTGTGAGTGAGTGCGAGTGAGTGAGTGTATAAGTGAGTGCGAGTGAGTGTGTGCGATTGAGTGAGTGCGAGCGAGTGTGCGACTGAGTGAGTGAGTGAGTGCGAGTGAGTGAATGAGTGCGAGTGAGTGTGTGAGTGAATGAAAGTGAGTGAGTGTGTGCGAGCGAGTGTGTGAGTGAGTGCGAGTGAGTGAGTGTATAAGTGAGTGCGAGTGAGTGTGTGCGATTGAGCGAGTGCGAGCGAGTGTGCGACTGAGTGAGTGAGTGAGTGCGAGTGAATGAGTGAGTGAGTGTGTGAGTGAGTGCGAGCGAGTGAGTGAGTGCGAGCGAGTGTGAGTGAGTGCGAGTGAGTGTGTGAGTGAGTGCAAGTGAGTGAGTGCGCGCGAGTGAGTGAGTGCGAGTGAGTGAATGAGTGCGAGTGAGTGTGTGAGTGAATGCGAGTGAGTGTGTGCGAGCGAGTGTGTGAGTGAGTGCGAGTGAGTGAGTGTATAAGTGAGTGCGAGTGAGTGTGTGCGATTGAGTGAGTGCGAGCGAGTGTGCGACTGAGTGAGTGAGTGAGTGCGAGTGAGTGAATGAGTGCGAGTGAGTGTGTGAGTGAATGCAAGTGAGTGAGTGTGTGCGAGCGAGTGTGTGAGTGAGTGCGAGTGAGTGAGTGTATAAGTGAGTGCGAGTGAGTGTGTGCGATTGAGCGAGTGCGAGCGAGTGTGCGACTGAGTGAGTGCGAGTGAATGAGTGAGTGAGTGTGTGAGTGAGTGCGAGCGAGTGAGTGAGTGCGAGCGAGTGTGTGAGTGAGTGCGAGTGAGTGTGTGAGTGAGTGCAAGTGAGTGAGTGCGCGCGAGTGAGTGAGTGCGAGTGAGTGAATGAGTGCGAGTGAGTGTGTGAGTGAATGCGAGTGAGTGTGTGCGAGCGAGTGTGTGAGTGAGTGCGAGTGAGTGAGTGTATAAGTGAGTGCGATTGAGTGAGTGCGAGCGAGTGTGCGACTGAGTGAGTGAGTGAGTGCGAGTGAGTGAATGAGTGCGAGTGAGTGTGTGAGTGAATGCGAGTGAGTGAGTGTGTGCGAGCGAGTGTGTGAGCGAGTGCGTGAGTGTATAAGTGAGTGCGAGTGAGTGCGAGCGAGTGTGCGACTGAGTGAGTGAGTGAGTGCGAGTGAATGAGTGAGTGTGTGAGTGAGTGCGAGCGAGTGAGTGTATGAGTGAGTGTGAGTGAGTGAGTGCGAGTGAGTGTGTGCGATTGAGTGAGTGCGAGCGAGTGTGCGACTGAGTGAGTGAGTGAGTGCGAGTGAGTGTGTGTGTGAGTGCGAGTGAGTGTGTGAGTGAGTGTGTGCGACTGAGTGAGCGAGTGAGTGTGTGAGTGAGTGAGTGCGAGTGAGTGTGTGTGTGCGAGTGAGTGAGTGTGTGCGAGTGAGTTAGATAGATAAAGATAGATATATAGTTAGTTAGATAGTTAGATATTAGTTAGATAGTTAATTAGTTAGTTAGTTAGATAGTTAGAAGAAGAAAAAGTTTATATAGCAGATCAGTAAGTTGGCTTTTTCAAGCCAACTCAATTAATAGCACAAATTTAGGCTTTAGTCTCAGATAAAAGTTACATACATGTTGCTGAGCTGCTTCAAGAATCAATTTAAAGCAGGCATTCGCAATCTGCAAGAAACAATTAAAACTCATCAGTGAACAAGCATAAAAGCAAATAAAAAACATGCCGTTTCCCTTCCTTGTGTTTATTAACTTCCCAGTACTCACATGAGAATCCATGTCCCTTAGCAACCCCAAGCTCCAGAATTCTTCACGCGTGATACATAAGGGCCCTTCTTTCACAATAATTTCCGCTGCCGGCCGTCCGGTGTCCAGCACATAATTGAGCTGCAAATAATAGATATTATTATTATAATAGTGTGTGACATGAAAAACAATTACTATTTATACTAATTAACTTACCAGTTTGTCCTGGATAGGATTCCATTCTTTTGCAAAGGGCTTAAATGTCAAAGAGTAGTCAATGGCCGCTGTTGGGGATGTGCCGAGGGCCGTTGTCTGGGGCGTGCCGAGGGCCGCTGTCAGGGGCGTGCCGAGGGCGGCTGTCAGGGGCGGCACGGCATCCACCGGCGGCACGGCATCCACTGGCGGCACCGGCGACACCACATCCACAGAGGCCACTGGCGACACCGCACATTAAAAAAATATGGTTTTTTTGGATTATGTAGGCAAACATTTAAACAATGTTATCATTCTATGATTGTTTGTTGAACAGTAGCCTAGATGCACATTTTTATTTATCTTTGTTACTTAAAGTAGTTAAACTTAAATAGATTTTGTAAATGCAAATGTATTAAAATAAGGAAATGAAAGTATAAATACCCAAAATGGCATTTCCATGTGCATCAAGGGTGATATCTCCACGAGAAACTTGTTTAAAGTCCTCAAGTGTCTTCTGATTAACTCTCTCATTGTGGTGATGTAAAATATTACGCATAAGGAAGATGTGGCTTGCTGGGGAGAGAGAGTTAATGAAATAGTTGTTCTTTCGCATGCCAGCGAACAGCTGCTCTGCTGTCTGGGAATTGAGCCACCCACATAGCTCAGGCACAAGCCCAATTAATCTCAGAGCATCCTTATCATCTTTTGTGTTGTACTGATGAAAAGTGTCATACAATGCATAGTGCTCGGCAGAGTCAGTTGCAGGATGGCCATTAAGATCAGGTGGGTCTTTTTTCAATTGCAACCATGGTAAATTTATTTTCAGTTCCCCTCTCTTGGCAGAAGCAATATTCTTTGGGGTAGGTGCAGCCATTCTTCCTTCATATGGACTAAAGGGCAGTCTCTCTGGTTCCCGTAGGTTGGTATGACTTACTAACCCGCGTGCAAAAATCATAGACGACAATATTTGGGAAATGTTGGAATGACAGCAACATATCTGCATAATCGCGTGGGCTTTCAGCTCTTATGTTGAATTTGACCGAGTTCACAATGAACCAGCTCAAACCAGCATACCAGCTCCAAAACCTACCTTAACCAGCATATGCTGTTTTTTTCAGCAGGGTTACAGAGGGTCATGCTGTTGTTATCCCTTAATGCTTTAACATTAAGAAATCAGGGCGATACGATGATAAGATGGCTGAGATCAATCTATATTGTGTTTATTATTTTATCTGGCAGATATATCGGTGCCACTTAGTTATTAAAGGAACACTCCACTTTTTTTGAAAAAAGGCTCATTTTCCAACTCCCCTAGAGTTAAACAGTTGAGTTTTACCGTTTTCGAATCCATTCACCACTTTTAGCATAGCTTAGCATAGTTCATTGAATCTGATTAGACGGTTAACATCTCGCTCAAAAAAATGACCAAAGAGTTTCGATATTTTTCCTATTTAAAACTTGACTCTTCTGTAGTTACATCATGTACTAAGACCGACGGAAAATGAAAAGTTGTGATTTTCTAGGCCGATATGGCTATAATAATCAAGGAACTTTGCTGCCGTACCATGGGTGAAGCAGACGCAATGATATTACGCACACACTTTCACACACAATCAGGACAATGTTTGGATTTGTCCTGTGTATGTTGCTGTGTACTTTAGTAAATATGTTTTAATCGATAGAAACAGTTCAATGATTTATAGTTGTGTGTTTTGTTTTAAACAAGCGATGTAAAATGAGTTTATTTACTATTTAATGTAACATTGTAATTCTTTATCTACCTGTAATGAAGGATATTTGTGCGAGTAAAGCTCATCCACTGATGAGAAACAGTAAACCTGCATCTCATTTCTCTCTCTCTATATATATCATAAATCATGAACACGAGTTCAGTCTCTGGCGAGTAATGATGGAGAAACCGAACTTTTCAACTCCGAGTCAATTGAATCAAATACTTTGAGAAATGATTCAGTGAATCACGACACGTGTTGCTCAAACAGTGAACATGAATGAGAACAACAAACACTAACTTACAAACTACTCATGTTTTCATCAAAGTGTAATCATTTAAATATAATCTATAATTCATTAAATACTAAATGTAGATCATAAATGCCTAAAAATGAAGTTTATTAATTTTATTTTTTTTGTCTAAACAGGTCATTGAAGACCATTAACTCTGTTAATCAGCCGTAATGGTACACAAAACTCACGGTTCGGTACGTACCTCAGTTTTGAAGTCACGGTTCAGGGGTGCGTTTCCCAAAAGCATCGTTAGCCATCTAACATCGCAAGTTCCGTTGTTACTAATATAGTTCAATGATTTGGTGTTTCCCGAAACCATAGTTCAAACGAACATTCGCAAACTGCATCACAAACTTGTGTGGTTGGAACGACAGCTCTCGAGCTGTAGTTTGAAGCATAGTTTCTTGTTTTTATGACACATGGACTTAATAAATCATTATCTTGAGCAAAATAAGCAAGCTGACATTAAGTACAACGTATATCTTTTATTTCGAATATATAAAAATATCACTTATATATTTTAGTTTGTCAAGAGATTTAAAGCACCGTTTTTGAAGCGTACATGTGCGTACGTGCTCTAGTATGTAAGAACAAGCATTTGATTTAATCTGGAAATAAAGCAAAATTGGAAACAATCATCTCGACTCTAAAACCTGGGGACTCTGCCCTCACTATAAGTACAGAAGAGGTGGTGCGAGCTCTTAAGAAAACTAAAGTTAAATCTGCACCCAGAGTGGATAATATTTGTGGCTGAACTTTAAAATACTGTGCGGAGCAACTAGGGGGTGTGTTACAGACTTTGTTTCAGAACTCCTTGGTCAGTGGCATAGTTCCACAGAAATGGAAACACTCCACAGTTATTCCGATACCAAAAAAAAATTCCGTTAAAGCATTTAACGATCTGAGGCCAGTTGCTCTTACCTCTCTAGTGATGAAGGCAATGGAGAGAATTATTAAAAACTTTATCACTAAAGTCACCGACCCACAGTTGGACCCACTTCAGTTTGCCTATCATACAGCTAGAGGAGTCGATGACGCAAAAGTGTTTATCACAGATGTTGTTCATGAGCACCTTGAATCTCCTAATACCACAGCGAGACTTTTGTTTGTTGATTTTTCTTCGGCATTCAATACTCTGCATGGCTATGGCAGTTACTACTGTTATTCATGAAAATCCTATAGAGATCGTCGAGGAGTACAAGTACTTGGGTACAATATTTGATAACCTGTTGAAATTTACTTCCAACACAGAGGAGATACTTCGGAAATGTCAGCAGCGGCAGTATCTTTTAAGGAAGCTCAATTCTTTTGGGGTCAATAAGAATATTCTCTCTTTGTTCTATTACTCTTACATTGAAAGTGTCATTACATTTTCTATTGTCTGCTGGTTTCATTCTATCAGCCTTCAGAACAGAAATCGCTTGGAGCGTACAGTTAAAGTTTGTTCGAAAATTATTGGACTTCCTTTCAGGACTCTTTCCACTATAAGTGAACAGCAAATGCTGAAGTTGGCTGGTAGGATCTTACATGATCCATCACATGTTTTGTTTTCTGAATTTGTGTGGCTCCCTTCAGGGCGACGACTTCGTTGTCCAGGTTGTAGGACACAAAGGAGGAAGGCAACCTTCATTCCTAAAGTGGTTCAGCTTCTAAATTCTCAATAATTTCTGACCCCCATATTATGTTGTGATTACATATTTTTAAAAAACTTTTTTGTTATATTTTTATAGGGTCTGGATCAGCTTCTTAGATGTTTATATGTCATATCATAGAATACACATATGTTGCGTACATTGTGTTATTTATTTACTGTGTTGTGTTTTTGACGTATATTGCTTGTTACTCTGCGTGACCTTGTGAATTGCCCTTCGGGGATAAATAAAGTATTTGAAATTGAAATTGAAATTGAAAATAACTGAGGAAAATGAGAATTAGTCCTCTAATGCCATGTCCATAATTTATAGCAGAAATTCTAGCATTAATTCGATCTCAAACGGATTCATTTAAAGAAGTTATTGCTCACCACCTGCGTGACGTCATTCACCGACGTGGTTGAACGACAGGTTTGCGACAATACGGTTTTGGGAAACAGTCGTGACCTGCTATTTGATTTGTTCAACGATGCATCATAATATGGTAGTTCAGCAGCGAGTTACATCGTTGTTTGGGAAACGCACCCCAGTACGGTTTTCGGTACAACAGCTGGGGAGAAAACTAAACATAAAATTGCTTTTTTTATTATTAAACAGTGGTTTACTGAACAAATTGTGTTTTGTGTTTAAATACATAAAATTAAATTATGACTAAAAGGTTCTTAAGGATAAAAAAAATGATCTCTGGTATGGCTATAAGCTATGTAGGAAGCCCTTACTTGAACATTATGCTACTATAATATTAAAGGTTAACAACTGAGCACAAACTATTAGCCTAAATTCAATCGCTTTTTATTTTTAGATATAATAATCAACACTCAAATTGTATGCAAACATTTAAGTTGCAGCTAAGGCAGTTTTTGCATTAACTTCTAAATGTTTTTACTCCAATTCGTTGTTGAAATATAATCATTTCTACACACAGTGGGTTGTCATTTTCATGACAGATTTCTATAAACATACATTAAATAATCCAGACGTCAATAAAAGGTCAGAGGTGTAAAGTACTTGAGTAAATGTAATTAGTTTCTGTACTTAAGTATCTTTTTGGCTACTCTGTAGTTGTACTGAGTATCAAAGATATTGGCAACTTTTACTCTCTACTTGACTACATTTTAGTCAATGTACTTTTTACTCCACTACATTTGTGATTAATAATGCAATTACAAATTACATTTTTCATGGCAGCTAACATTTTCTGCAGCAGTTTGTTTCTGATATAAAGAAACGATATCAACATCTAAGAGCATTGAAGGTACTATATCTTGTGCATTTTGCTTTTACTCCCCCAAAACTTGTCAACAAGGATACTTGAATGTGAGTCCATTAGCAGGTAGTTGCTGATCGCAGATGTTTTATTTATTAGATGAGGAAATGACTGCAGCTGGTGATGAGGCTCAAACCAGCACATACAGTAGACTTTTACTGTTTAATTTTACTTAACATTATTTTATTTATCCGCTATATTGACAAGACCTTTTTGATGGATATGGGTTTACTTATGGCCTTTTTGTGCACTTGAGCTCAACTGAGACTTGAGAGTTTGTAGACGTTTAAAAGGTTGTTGTGTCGACCTTGATTTATAGCAACATTGAGGTGTTCAGTTTTATTTTGATTTTAGAAGATAAACTTGATTTCTCATCTTACAAATCAATTGTTTCTTATTTTCACTGGCATTCTCAGGACTAGTGCATCTTTGAGCTGACATTCAGCAGTACATTCAGTAAAATACTTCAGTACTGTTAAAATCAGATACTTTAAGACTTTTACTCAAGTTGTATTGGAATTGGTTACTTGTAACTTGTAGTGGAGTCATTTTCGATGTAAGGTATTAGTACTTTTACTCAAGTATGGTTTTCAGGTACTCTTTACACCTCTGTAAAAGGTTAAGTAAAATAAAATGAATATATGGGCTAATACAGTGCATATATTAAGCGAAAGAGTTAATTTCTCTGGTGAACAAGCTGTGGTGGACACTGAATGGCTTTTCTGAGGTAAATGCTACATGACATTGTTTACAATCGGTTTTATTGACGTCTTTCCGCCGTTGAAACTCTGACTGAGCAATTACATGAAATATGATCGTTTCAGTAAGTTGTACTGTATCTTTCAACATACCTTCAGATGTTCTTTCATGTTTATTCTGTAACTAGTATTAAAGAGGAAGAGATGCTCGTGCTGCCGGTTGAACTGAGGCGCCTGTAAAAGTGATCTGTCACATCACATCAAAGAGCGTCATAACGGCATTTTCTGTTTAAATTTCATGATTTCGTGGATATAATTTGAAGGATGGCACTTTGTTTCTTGTCGAAAGTAACAAAATGCAGCGCTTAATGTGATTAATAGGAGACCTTAACGTAATACCTGCCAAATAGTGAGCCGTTTTTAACTCACATGTTATAAATGCTTAATAAATGTATTTATTCACACTTATTTAACTCAAAACCAGATTCCTGGTTTATTTCATGATGCAGCAAAAATTGACTATCATAATTAGACTGAAGGGTGTTGTATTTGTGGTTTTCTTATTATTATCTCATGACTGCCACTTTTCTTGCTATGTTGCTTACCAGAAGTGTCCGTGTTGCCCATGATACTCTCCAAAAAGGTCATGATTCCTATCCACAGCAGTGTATAAAAACTGATTTCTTGTTTAAGATGAAATTCCAACTTTATTTTGAAAATAAAACATAAGATAATAACCATAACTTGATGAGATATTAATAATGAAAAAATTACCTGTAAACCTTAATGTAGGGTGGACACTTGTGAACCATTTATTCATGAGTTATAAACATTAATAACCTGTAAAAGTGAACCTTAATGTAAAGTGAACACTTGTGAACCATTTATTAATGAGTTATAAACATTAATAACCTTTGAACAGTGTTGCCAACTTAGCGACTTTGTCGCTAGATTTAGTGACTTTTCAGACCCCTTTAGCGACTATTTTTCAAAAAAGTGCCTAGCGACAAATCTAGCGACTTTTGGACAAACCTCAGTAACTTTCCCACATGTCACCAGCACTGTCCTGTGAGTGTGAAGTCTTGCTTTCACGCTGCCATCACACCTCTCTCTGCGTCTATTCTGTTCAGTGAGTGGCTGAGAGGAGCAGCAGCACATTCCATTGAGTGCACGGCATCTGACAGGCGTGAATGAGCAACTAACACATGAGCACACAGTGTTGCCACGAACCAAACACTATCTGATTCTCCTTTGTTTTATATTTAAAGAATTTAGTTTGACCATTTTGATTTCCATTCTTCCCGTGTGCTTATCACTTATATTACTCACTATCACAGAGCTTTAGTTCATCCAGTTTCCGAACTCTCTGAATGCATGTAATTTACATATAAAAAAAATGGTCATTTACTATATCATACTCGTTTTGTTGTCTGACTATATATATATATATATATATAATATGTGTGTGTGTATATATGTATGTATGTATGTATATATATGTATATATATATATATATATATGTAGGAAATGAGAACAGCTTTATTTGACATTCGGCTATATTATATTAAAATACAGTATGTGAGCATGGATTAGGTGAGAAAACATTAGGCAGGCAGAATGCAACCGACGTGATCACGTCACGAATATGCTAATTGACACATGACGTCATCTAGTGACATTTAGCGACTTTTTGGGCAGGCTTTAGCTACTTTCCATTGAAAATAGTTGGCAACATTAGCTGTGAAAGTGAACCTTAATGTAAAGTGAACATGTAACATGTAAGTGTTTATGAGTTATATTCATATTCAAAAGTGTTTTATGTGAGTTTATATGCATTTATTTGTCTACTTGATATGTGTAATGCATTGAAACTGTATGCATTGTATTTCTGAAGAGCTTAAAAATGCTTATTAGCATAGTATTATCATTTATGTAAATGATTGGTTATGTATTGAGTGACAAAAGTGCTAAAAATGTTTTTTTTTTTTCACCCAGTTGAGTTAATGTTTGTAAGATATGTTACGTTTAAAAGACATATTAATTGTCTATGATGTTTATGGCGCTGTGTGTATGAACAGGTCAGGTTTTTTGTGAAAGTCTGGAATAAGCCGTGATCCTGAGATGGCGAGCCCCCCAGTTTGAGAACCCTAAAAG
This sequence comes from Ctenopharyngodon idella, assembly GCF_019924925.1. Taxonomy (NCBI): domain Eukaryota; kingdom Metazoa; phylum Chordata; class Actinopteri; order Cypriniformes; family Xenocyprididae; genus Ctenopharyngodon; species Ctenopharyngodon idella. Next base: position 50,404,866 of record NC_067222.1, read on the forward strand.
AGACGAAAAGAAGAGAATTCATGATTCATCAAGTGATCCGTGCCTTATCTGCTCTCACAAGTGGAATTCATTCAGGCTTATTGGTATTTCTCATCAATTACCTCAACATTGCACAGTACTGACTGTTGCACTACTGAACGTTTACACCACAGATATTTGCACACGTTATACTAAGACTTTTGCATTTACTGGATTCATCATTTGGATTCAGAGGACTATTATATTCGCACACATACACATACACATACACTTGTTCCATGGACTGAGAACTGTTCATCTACCGTGAATTACTGACAAGTTTTGAATTATTTTCATTTATATTGTTATTTTTTCTTGATTTAATCTGTTTATTGAAAATTGTATATTCTTTTGTGGATTAAAGGTTCTAATTTAACCAATTTAATAAGAAACAAAGCTCCAAAAATAAGAGATTATAAAGCAATGTCAAATTTAAATCGAATTAAACGCAAATTGATATATAAAAAGGGACAATTCATAAATCAAAGTAACAAATATAATACGAATATAAATATAACACAATATAATTAGATCAAGTAACTACAAAGGAGCTCAAAACCTACATTTCTTAAAGGGAAAGAAGGGAAAAAACATTTTATTTGTTATACTATTTTATTGTTTCATTTTCATTTCATTGTTTACATTTCATATTTACATCCATTCAAACTTCCCTACAAAATAAATCAAAACCTTCTTGTTGAAAGTCATTTTCCTGGTCTGTCTGTTTTTATGTTAATGTGCATTTTCTCATTCTTGCCCTCTGTAGCGAACCTAGCATTCTGGTCCATTACCGTGTATCCTAATATATTGATAGCGTTACCTGTTACAAACACACATGAACCATTTATTCATGAGTTATAAACATTAATAACATGTGAAAGTGAAAAGGTAGTGTAGATCATAAATATATTTATTAAAGAAAAGTTCAATTTCACCTTGATTGAAATCAGTTTTTATACACTGTTGTGGATAGGCATCATGATCGTTTTGGAGAGTATCATGGGTAAGACAGACCCTTCTGGTAAGCAGCATGGTAAGAAAAGTGGCAGTCATGAGATATTAATAAGAAACCTTCAGTCTAATTATGATAGTCAATTTTTGCTGCATCATGAAATAAACCAGGAATCTGATTTTGAGTTAAATAAGTGTGAATAAATGCATTTATTAAGCATTTATAACATGTGAGTTAAAAACGGCTCACTATTTGGCAGGTATTGCGTTAAAGTTGCCCTTTTTATTCATGCAGTTATAACTGCTTATTATAATGCATTTATAAATTACTTATTACTCATCAACAAACACCTTTATAAACCCTTTACAAAGAGAACCCTAATGTAAAGTGTTACCAAACATTTATTTCAAAATTAGATTTCCCCCCTACTTTCAATTGTTTTACTTCAATGAAAGGATAGATTTTTGTGAATTTTTTGAATGAAAGATCAAAAACATAAACAATGAAGATATATTTTTACAGCCCATATGCTCATATTTACCAAGGGTGCCATTATTAGAGGAGGGCACTGTATATAGCCTACATCATTTTCATATTTCTGTCTTCTCCAAACTCTCAGAGTGCTTGGCATTGTCACGATCACCGTCTGTTCCTGTCAGTTCCTGGACCCCATTTCCCATAATCCTCCCTGCCAATCACATGCGCACTCCACACCAATCACCTGTTGCCACATACAGTTTAGCACACTACCTGGACTTTAAAAGACTCACACACACACCACCTGATTGCGAAGTCTTGATTTGCCCCAGTGATCAACTCTGAGCGTTTTCTTGTGGACTGTTTACCCTGTTACCGTTGGATGGTTTATTCGTTGTGATTCTCTGCTGCCTGCCCTGAACCTTGCCTGTGTACTGGACTGTGTTTGTCTGCTGCCTGCCCTGATCTCCGCCTGTGACCCGATACAGTTTGTCTGCTGCCTGCCTCGACCATTGCCTGTCCCGTTTATGTCTTTGCCTTTGCCCCTGTCTGCCTTGGTGACTATTCTCAATAAAGCTGCAAATGGATCCCCGCTCTGCCGTCCCATCATTACAGGCATGGTAACGGGTAAGACAATATTGGTATGTTCAGTCTTATTTTAATAGAGCTGCAACACTGCTGCTGCAGAGCAAGTATGGGGACTTAATACTGCCAAGACATTCATAACCATGCTGTTGTGAACATGTAATACACGTTGCTGCTGTACAGTATAACATACATGAACTACCACTAAGCAGGTGACAATACATATGTAGTTCTGCAGCTCCAAAGAGACGGATGAAGCGTGTGTATGTTACCTGTGTTTGCCTGGCCCTTTAGATGTATTTGACTATGAGAAATGGGGGCATATTCTTTGTCTTGTCTGCCTACGTGTAACGAATTAAAAGTAAATACAAGTTGAATGTAACACATTGCTTTTTCACTAAAATCCTTCTATTGTATTTTGTATTTACAAACCCGATTCCAAAAAAGTTGGGACACTGTACAAACTGGGAATAAAAAAGGAATGCAATGATGTGGAAGTTTCAAATTTCAATATTTTATTCAGAATACAACATAGATGACATATCAAATGTTTAAACTGAGAAAATGTATCATTTTAAGGGAAAAATAAGTTGATTTTAAATTTCATGGCATCAACACATCTCACAAGGCCATGTTTACCACTGTGTGGCATCCCCTCTTCTTTTTATAACAGTCTGCAAACGTCTGGGGACTGAGGAGACAAGTTGCTCAAGTTTAGGAATAGGAATGTTGTCCCATTCTTGTCTAATACAGGCTTCTAGTTGCTCAACTGTCTTAGGTCTTCTTTGTCGCATCTTCCTCTTTATGATGGACTGCAGGCTGGCCATTTCAGTACCCGGATCCTTCTTCTACGCAGCCATGATGTTGTAATTGATGCAGTATTTGGTCTGGCATTGTCATGTTGGAAAATGCAAGGTCTTCCCTGAAAGAGACGACGTCTGGATGGGAGCATATGTTGTTCTAGAACTTGGATATACCTTTCAGCATTGATGGTGCCTTTCCAGATGTGTAAGCTGCCCATGCCACACGCACTCATGCAACCCCATACCATCAGAGATGCAGGCTTCTGAACTGAGTGCTGATAACAACTTGGGTTGTCCTTGTCCACTTTAGTCCGGATGACATGGCGTCCCAGTTTTCCAAAAAGAACTTCAAATTTTGATTCGTCTGACCACAGAACAGTTTTCCACTTTGCCATAGTCCATTTTAAATGAGCGTTGGCCCAGAGAAAACGCCTGTGCTTCTGGATCATGTTTAGATATGGCTTCTTTTTTGACCTATAGAGTTTTAGCCGGCAACGGCAAATGGCACGGTGGATTGTGTTCACCGACAATGTTTTCTGGAAGTATTCCTGAGCCCATGTTGTGATTTCCATTACAGTAGCATTCCTGTATGTGATGCAGTGCCGTCTAAGGGCCCGAAGATCACGGGCCTCCAGTATGGTTTTCCGGCCTTGACCCTTACGCACAGAGATTTTTCCAGATTCTCTGAATCTTTGGATGATATTATGCACTGTAGATGATGATAACTTCAAACTCTTTGCAATTTTTCTCTGAGAAACTCCTTTCTGATATTGCGCCACTATTTTTCGCTGCAGCATTGGGGGAATTGGTGATCCTCTGCCCATCTTGACTTCTGAGAGACACTGCCACTCTGAGAGGCTCTTTTTTATACCCAATCATGTTGCCAATTGACCTAATAAGTTGCAAATTGGTCCTCCAGCTGTTCCTTATATGTACATTTAACTTTTCCGGCCTCTTATTGCTACCTGTCCCAACTTTTTTGGAATGTGTAGCTCTCATGAAATCCAAAATGAGCCAATATTTGGCATGGCATTTCAGAATGTCTCACTTTTAACATTTGATATGTTATCTATATTCTATTGTAAATAAAATATAAGTTTATGAGATTTGTAAATTATTGCATTTCTTTTTTATTCACAATTTGTACGGTGTCCCAACTTTTTTGGAATCGGGTTTGTATTTATTTCTGTTTTTCTTTGAATAATATATGTTGATTCTACTCTTCACTATTTAGACTTTTATTTTGACATTTTCTTCTGGCGCTCTGCTGACGCCATTTTCAAGTGACTGCGCGCCTCTCGCCAGTTGATAATGGTTATGCTGGGGAGAGGTAAGCGTTTTTCGGAGCTCTTCATTTTATGAGTGAAATAAGTTTACAAAGTGTATAAATCGACTAAATATCTTATTGTAAATGGCACTGAGACTATTTGCAGTGTTCTGCTGTATGTTTTATACGCAAGTGGATTAGGAATGTGAAGTTATATCGTGTGGGCCGTATGATATGCTATTCGCTGGGTTTTGAGTCATCAATTAGCTAACAAATGTTATATCATACAGGAGTGTCTCGTGATGTTTTATGTTTATTAGAAGCTGAATTCATATCAAATTCTGCCAAACCTCCCATACTACTTCTATATAGGATGTCTACTTCATAAATTGTATGAAAATAATTGAAATATATGGTTCAGATCACTCAAACCATATATGGAAATGGTGGCGCCCTTATATGGTCAGTAATGGAGCTTGGTTGTCATCTAGTGAAAAAGTGTGGTACTGCGCCCAAACAAAATCTTACTGAAAGCTCATTTTTTGAGATATCAACCTGAAATTTGGAACACAACTTGTTCAGATTTTTGGCTTTGATTTCCTTGCAGTTTTAGAGTAAATCCTGTTTTGTAAAATATATATTTTATGTAAAATATAAAATATTATATTTTTACATTTTATATTTTCATAAACTTAAACTTTTTTTCTGTTTCACAATAATCTGCCAAATTTCATCTTTAAAACAAGACCAACCTTATGTCTATATTCCAAAGTGTTCTTGAATTACAACCATTTAAGTTTGGATAGTGAATTTTCATGTCTAAAAAAAAAAGTGGGGGCGACAGTTAACAGGTTAAACCAATTAGCACAAGTGGAGAGCATTCAGTTTAACAACTCAACCAATAACAAGAGGTATAAATACAGCAGACTTACCTCTGTTCGACTGACAGTTCATCAGCATCCCTCCTCCACCCCATCTCCTCACTTCTAGTTCTATCTACTTTTACCACACCGGGGGGAGTACTCTGGGTTCGGGCCAAAATTCCGAGCTTGGAGCCCTCCCCCCAGACAGCACGCCAAATACGCATAACTGTACTCTATTTATTTACATGTATATGTGAACTCATAAAAATGCCTAAATGCGCTGTCTCTATAGTAGAGAAGTAGGCGGTTTTGGACACAGAGTGTCGCAACTCTCATATTTAACGGCTCTGACGAATAGTTGTTCTCACTGTCCAATGACAGCGCGTGTTACATTTACAAGTGAGAGAGGATTGGCTCTTCAAACTGAGGTGAAAGTTGATTGGTTGCTCCACATGTGTACTGTCCAATGGCATTTTTAACTCAATTGACAAATGGATAAAGAAAAGCAATTGGCAAATGCTTTTAAAAATTTAAAAAGCGATTTAAAATGTGCATTTAAAATTATTTATTAATGTACTTTTTATTGTTCTATTAATTTACATTTTAAAACATGAATTAAATAAACAGTTTTAAACTGTGTATTTATTTATACATTTAAAAATGTCCATTTATGTTTGAATTATTAAATTGATAAATTGATTCTTCATTTTATTTTTAAGTGGGTTAGGGTTAGTGGATCTAAATCTTTAAGTGTCACTCCTGCTCCTCATAACGACACCACATAACACAATATACATGTAAACTGCAGTTCAACATTTATTAAAATATTTCAACATTTATTTAATGATGTGATTTTGAGTAATTTGGTCCTCCATTGTAATGATGGGTCAACAGAGTGGGAATCCATTTGCAGCTTTTATTAAAAGCAAACACAACATGGCAAGGGCGAGGCAGAGACGAAAACAAGAACAGGCTGAGGTCGGGGCAGGCGGCAGACAAACAGAGTTCAAGAGACAGGCAGAGATCAGGGCAGGCAGCAAATGTACACAGTCCAAAAACAGGCAAGGGTCAGGGCAGGCAGCGGAGAATCAAACAAGGGAAAACAGTCCAATCGATAACAAGAGTAACAGTCCACAATAACGATCAGAAATGATCACCGGGGCAAATCAAGACTTCGCAATGAGTGTGTGTGTGTGTGTGTGTGCTGCTTATAAAGTGTGCAAGTGTGATGTGGTGCAGGTGTGAGTCAGACCCAGGAATGAGGGCCTCTGGGAAATGTAGTCTGAATGGTAAATAGTCAATATTCAGGTGAGGGCTCCCTCCGGTGGTGCGAGGGAGGAAGTGCGGGAGCCTCACTTGTAACAGAGCTCCGGATGCGTCCTATGAAAATCTTCCATGAGTGTGGGGTCCAGGATGTCATCCACATCGACCCGGGACCGCTCCTACGGGCCGTACCCCTCCCAATCGACCAGATACTGGAGTCTCCTGCCCCGGCGTCTGGAATCGAGTAGTTCTCGAACTTGGTAAGCCTCCTCGCCCTCGATCAGAATGGGTGGGGTGCTGTGGGCTCCTCCGACTCTCCCCTCGGCCGACTGGAGGGTTTCAGGAGCGAAACATGAAAATTGGGAGAAACACAATAATTAGAAGGCAAGTCTAACCAAAATGACACTGGGGTAATTTGTTTTATGATTTTGAAAGGCCCTACATACCTGGGACTGAGTTTTTTGCATGGAAGTCTGAGGCGAAGATCCCTTGTGGATAACCAAACCCACTGACCCACAGTGTATTCAGGACTGGGACGTCGATGACGGCTTGTTCCTCCTGCCTCCTTACGGCGCGTTGCAAATGGGTATGTGCATGATTCCAGGTGTCCTCGCTCCGCTGTAGCCATTCTGTTACATTTTGGCAGGATTCCCGTGGCGTTGTGAGAGAATGGCCCCGATACCAGTGCTGGATGCGTCCACTTCCATGATGAACGGGAGTTCTGGGTCTGGATGGCAGAGAATGGGAGCAGAAGTGAATCGCTTCTTGAGATCCTGAAAGGCCTGCAAAGCTTCGTGGGGCCAGGTGAGACGTGAGGACGTGCGTTTGGTCATGGCAGTTAAGGGAGCAGCAATGCCACTGAAGTTTCTAATGTGTAACGTCTGTACAAGATCAGTTAACCAACCAACTTCAGAATTTTCAGAATGCTTTTAGCCTCCAGAACTGTTCATGTTAATCACGAATCGGCTCCGGGAAGTCTGGGACAAAATTGCCCCATTGGCATCTTTGTTACCTCTGAAGCAAAACAGAAAATACCCTCACCAGCTCCAGGGACTTCAGAGTCACCCTGGTGGGTCTAAGGGCCATGTGGTCATGGACACTGGTCAAAACCCCAATACACATCACACACACACACTTGGCCTTTCTTAGCTGTTCGAGGGCTGCGGGTACCAAAGGCAAGGGGTAGCCACGATAATTGAGGCCACGATAATCAATACAGGGTCTGAGACTGCCATCTTTTTTCCTTTTTTTTCACAAAGAAGAACCCGGATGCGGCTGGTGAAGTGGAGGGTCTGATGAAACCCTTGGCTAGTTCTTCAATGTATTCTTTCATAGCGGCAGACTCAGGCTGAGACAACGGGAAGATTCTGCCCTTGGGAGGAGTGATACCAGGTAACATGTCGATGGCACAGTCACTGGGATGGTGAGGAGGTATTTCTGCTGCTTTACTCTTGCTGAAGGCGATTGCTAAATCGGTGTATTCTACAGGGATTTTGGAGTCCTCGAGGCTGGTTTCGTGGAAAGAGATGGATTGAACAGGTAATGGGGTGACTTGGTTCAAGCAGAGTTCGTGACAAGCTGGGTCCCACTGAACAGTTTGCCCTTCCTTTCATGAGATGTGTGGGTTGTCTTCTAAGCCATGGTAGGCTGAGAATGACTGGATTGTGAGGTGAATGAATGACGTAAAACCTGATCTTTTCGTGATGTAAAACTCCAACTTGCATGTGAATTTCTTCTGTGATGTGCACCTACTTTTCCTTCTCTTATGGGCCGACCATCTAGCGCCTCCACTGTCAATTGAGAGTTGCATGAAATTAGTGTGACATTATGTTCTTGGATGAAGGTGTTTGACGTGAAATTACCAGCTGCCCCGGAGTCTAACAGGGCGTGAGTGGATATGGTTTGGCCATTTACCATCATTCTTACAGGTATTTTTATGCTGGTTGGTGAATAATTTGCAGGCGTTCTAGAACTCACCGATTTGGAGCTAGATGAGCCTGGTCGGATCGGACATTAGATCTTGTGATGGCCAGCTTGGCCACAATACAGACAAAGGTGAAGTTGTAATCTTCTCTCTCTTTCTTCGGGGTTGAGTGGAGTGTAGCCGATTTGCATTGGTTCGGGACTGTGAGTGACTGGCGACTGGAGAACTGGTAGATAAGCGGGGCGTCGTGAGCGAATCAGATTATCAATCTGTATAGCTAGCTCAATGAATTCATTGAGTGTTCTTCCTTCATCGCGGCAAGCTAATTCAGCCTGAAGTTCTAGAGTCAGTCCTTTTCTAAACAATAGTTTCAGTGTATCATCAACCCAGTTAGTTTGTGCTGCGAGAGTGCAGAATGACAAAGCATATTCTGCTGCAGTGGTTTTCCCTTGACACAGAGATAGTAACTGGTCACCTGCACTCTTACCTCCCGTGGGATTTTCAAAGACCTCTCTGAAACTTTGTAGGAACAAGGAGAAGGTGGGAAATGTAGAACCATCCTCTCTCCAGACTGCAGTAGCCCAGTCCAGCGCTCGTCCAGTCAGCAATGAGCATACAAATGAGATTCGGCTTGAGTCTGTGGGATATAGAGCGGGCTGCTGGTTGACGAAGAGGGAACATTGGAGCAGAAACCCCTTACATTTAGCTGGATTGCCCTCAAACTTTTCGGGGAAGGCGTGTCGTGGGTTCACTGATGATGCGAAAGTGAAGGTTTGGCTGGCAGGAGTGGGAATTTGAGGTGGTGGCTGCTTCAGTGGGTGTTAAACGAAGGCTCTGCAGCGTCTTAACAAGCTCCTCGGTGAGAGAATTCAGCCGGTTGAGCTGATGCTGATGGACAGCGAGCTGATTGGCTTGGGCAGATAGCTCGGTTGTGAGTTGCATAAAGGCTGCTGGATCGCTAGTTGGCGAAGTCTTCTGTAATGATGGGTCAACAGAGTGGGAATCCATTTGCAGCTTTTATTAAAAGCAAACACAACAAGGCAAGGGCAAGGCAAAGATGAAAACAGGAACAGGCTGAGGTCGGGGCAGGCGGCAAACGTACACAGTCCAAAAACAGGCAAGGGTCAAGGCAGGCAGTGGAGAATCAAATAAGGGAAAACAGTCCAATCGATAACAAGAGTAACAGTCCACAATAATGCTCAGAAATGATCACCGGGGCAAATCAAGACTTCGCAATGAGTGTGTGTGTGTGTGCTGCTTATAAAGTGTGCGAGTGTAATGTGGTGCAGGTGTGAGCGCAATCAGTCCCAGGAATGAGGGCCTCTGGGAAATGTAGTCCAAATGGTAAATAGTCAATATTCAGGTGAGGGCTCCCTCCGGTGGTGCGAGGGAGGAAGTGCGGGAGCCTCGCTTGTAACATCCATACAGTATTGACACAAATACTTCAGCTACAGTAATGTTTGCATTATATCTAAGTTAATACATGTTCAAATCACTTCAGCAAAGTCTGCACATTTTTACACGTTTTAGTAAATAAAATAACTGATTTATGATCCATAATAATTCAACAGTAGTTACAGTAGATATATTTAATGAAGTGAGATGATGAATGTCATATTTGATGTCAGAAACTCTCCTGAAGGAATGATCATATTTCACACGCAGCTGATGATTCATACAGCATTCAGACATTTCACACATTCATCATCAATTCATATCTGATTTATGATTTGAGCACAAACACTAGAGGAACATCACATGAATAATGAAAATGACATGTTCTTCATGAATCATGTTTGAGAAAGACACTTTCAGCTGAAGCTCATTTTAACAGTAATAAAAGAGATTGATGAGAAACTACAATAAAAATGATTTACATCAGAACAAGTAGAGACACACACACACACACACTCACACACTGATCTATATGAGGATTTATCACACACACACACACACACCGTCACTCATCTTGACTCACTCACACACACACACAAACACACACACTTATTGTGACATGATATTTCAGTATTAATGTAATGAATAGACTCTATAACATCTCACTGTCACTGATTCATCATGAGCTCAAAGCATTCTGGGTAGAATCTCTCTACAGTCTGTTCTGATTCATCAACACAGTTTCACTGATGATCCAGACCAAACCCTAAACCCAGGACAGAGCGGTTGAGTGAATGTGGTCTGGACTGTGTGAATGAGTCTCATTGTGTCTCCAGAGACGCTGTAGAAGGACAGAGTTCCTGCACTGTGATCCACATACACTCCTATTCTATAGTGATTCTCCTCATTCACTCCTGTTCTACTGATGATGGGCTTTACAGTGAGATCAGTCTCTATCTTATTGTGTCTGAATGAGTAACTGGAGAAAGAGCAGATCAAACTCCAGGACTGATCATTAGATCCAAACCCACACTCTTTACCCCGTCCCTTCCTGCCGATGCTCTTATATGACACTGATATAAACACACCTAACCCACTCCACTCAATCTCCCAGTAACAGCGTCCACACACACTCTCTCTACACAACACCTGCTGATAATAATCAAATCTGTCTGGATGATCAGGATACGACTGAAGATCTGGGACAGTGTAAATAATCACTGTGTTGCTCTCAGACAGACGGAGGCGTTTATTCACAGTGTTCAGATCCAGAGTGAGCCGATGGGAATCTGATGGAGATAAAACACATCACAATCAGGAATTATCAATCTGTCCATCTTTTCATCTACACTGTAAACATGATTTCTGCTGATTGTTAAATGAACTTCATTAAAATGAGTTAAAACCACACAATTACTGCACATTCTGTCCTAATTTAATTGAGTAAATCCACTTAAACATGTCAAACTGAAGTTTACTTCATCATTTGTGTGTGGACGGCCAAACCTGCAAAAACAATAAATAAATACATACATAAATAAATATATGAAGAAATGTAAAAAAAAAAAAAAAAAAACATAATTAAATGATTAAATAAACATACAAGAAAATGTGAAAAAAGAAAAATAAATGAGTATTTATACCTTTATTTCTTTTTATGTATAATTGTATTTATTTATGCATTTATTTATTTCCACATTTATTTAAAGCAGGTGTGTCAAACTCATTTTAGGTTGAGGGCCAGATTGGGAAAAAAATAACCATGTGCGGCCGAATTAATAAAAAAAATAATAAAAAAAACACCTTAGTGCGCTGATTGTTGCATTAATATTAACCATATAAACAACAAATTAATTTGCAAGTAAACTAGTACACTGCTCCTTAAAACTGCATTTGTTTTTACAGCAAAATGACTATTAGATTTTTAAAAATTTATGTAATATTTTTTATTAGTGATGCACCTATTTTGATTATTCATGGCCAGTTCCAATTTTTTAGAAGCAAATTGGCTGATTCTGATACTGGTTGCATTTTTTTTTTTTTTTTTTAATCTAATTTATTTGTTTATTTGTTCAAAAAAATATGTGTAGTTCTTTGTTATTAGGGGCAAACACTGCATTTTTATCACAGTCCCAACAAAGATGTTATGCACATGAGCATTTTTAATTTAAATTATTGTATAATTTCAAGATTAAACGCAAAAACAGCATGGTCTGACTTTAGCTTTGTGAAATTATGCTACATAAGACACCTGCACAAAACAAAATCAGCAGACAGACTGAATGAAAAGCAAATTCACTCTCTGACAATAGGTGGCACTTATGGATCAGCAGTGATATAGCATTTCCACGGTTACCGCTATACACAAAGCAGCGCTGCATCGATAGATAGGCTACTACTTTATACAGAGATAAGAGGGTCATTCTACAGAAACGTCCACTTTTCTGTCCCTAGCCTTTACAGAAATATTACACTTGAAAAACACTTTAGGATTACAATTTCTTTATATTTTAAAATGAAACAATATGTTATTTGAACAATTAAACCTTCTTGAGCCATCAATGTGGCAATATTTGTTTTTTAATTAATTATAAAAATTCCAAGCGCCACAGAAGTGCTCGTCATGTACAGAGGGAAAGTGCTTTATTTTGAGCTCAGAAACAGTTTTTTTCTACCATTTAAAATACAGTAATTATACATAACTATCAAATATATGATGTAAATAAAAACAAAACAAAATGCAGAATAAATATAAAATATTTAATGAAAGTTGTGGTCCCCTGGAGTTGTGTCACTGGTGTTACCTTTAACAAAAATCTCTTATTTTGAAATAAAAATCACACTGATGACATCACTTCCTTCTTCCTATTTCCTGAAGATCAATGAAGAAAGGCCAATGGAAAGTCCACTATCTCTTTTCAGTTATCAGAAATTTTAATTAGAAAATCATAATTTCATATGAAGCTTTTAGTTGATTTTTATTGTTAGGGAATTTTAAAAAACTAGAATACAAATGGATTAAATTACTTAATTTAGTGAATATACCATGATTGACAACATGTGGATTGATACCTTGCAGCAGCCATTTTGTAAAATGCATTTTTCATGAAAATTGTCACTAGTGTCTCCCATTTGTGCATAAACTTTTTTCAAAGCCAGGGGTGGCGTTAGGGGTGGGCTAAGGGGGCTGGAGCCCCGAATGTTTTTCCAAAAGCCCCGAATCTTTCAGGTTTGAGGTTTCTAAACAGTGCTGTCAAAATATCATTTTTTCTAAACACATCTCTCTATTAAAATATGTTAAACAGCTCAATATCGCTTTTCTGCAGTATCCATACAGCGTTACCGGCAGTGCTTTCTCTTCTCTCCGACAGCGAGTTCACACCATAGACTGTAAAAAAAGATGGACGACGCGACGCTTCCTTCCATTGTAATGAACTGAGCATAAAACATTCGATGATGGGCGTTGACATGTTACGCAAAAACGTCGGTTTGGAGCCTGGGCGTGTGCAGAAGGAATCGTCAGTGGAGCCCGGAGGCAGAGTCGCAGTATCAAACTTCCACCCAGACGACTGCGTCATCATTGATGTATTTTAAATAGGCTATATAAATTATACACAATTTAAAATTCCATCTATAAAATAATAGGCTATTCTGTTTCTAGAGCAATAATATTTTTCAAACAGAAAATTCAGTAGTTAAACTCATTAATATGCCACTTAGAAACAACTCTAAAATGTCAGAAACAGTCCTGCCATTTTAAATCAAGTTTAAATCTCTGTTACAGGAGATCGATTGCTATAGACAGTGCTCTGTAATTAATTAGAGTAGGCTATCATTAGTTTTGTCCTGCTAATTATTATTTTATAACCATATAAATAATTAGTAACTGCCAGATAATGATCACCTGCTTTTTCCGTCATGGCTAACGTTAGGCGTGTTATCTTAACTAATAACATTTATTAATTAGCTTATAAAGCCCACATTTAACGTTACCGAAAAAAGCTCATGATCCTTCAGATCCTGTAGGTTGGTTAGTATACAGTTTACTGCTGAACAACTCATTTTGTCGGTGTGAAATAACACAGAAATCGAAAATTAATAGTTAGTTATATCTTCAATCTCCCCTCGAAGCTCTGACAGTCCTCAGAGAAGCTGTCAGTCACAACTGTCAATCATAATGACACGCCCCGTTTCTATAGCATCAAATTGCTAGCTAAAATCAAACTTATCACAAAAACGAGCAATTGAATATATATCAACGTGATAACAAATACCTTAAATGACCAAAACCATCTTTCGGAAAATTTTATGTGAAGCGTAATTTATTTTTTTATTTTAACTCATTCCCGTTTGTGTGCATGGAGAGGGTGAGGTTTATGACCTGTACTGCATCCAGCCACCAGGGGGCGAACAAAGAGAACTAAAACTAAAATCGAACTAAAATCGAAACTGTGATATGGCTTTGTGCCTTTATTAAACAGCAAAAGACAGTGAGTATATATACAGTCTGTTTGTGCTGCGTGTTTTAAATAGAAGTGCGCACATTTGCGTTCGCGATTAGCTGGTGATATGGTGATCAAAATAAAAGCTCAAGGGTTTATCTCTTGCAAGTGAAGAAATTAGTACAAAAGTATTGTAATTTCCCTATACTGTATTGTAAAGTAACTACTTATAAAATTTTCATTTATTTTACAGTGCATTTGTTACAATATATGGATATTACTGTTATATAAATAATTATATAGGCCTAAATCATATTATATTATTGTAATAATTGTTTGGCATCCTAAAACCCAGTGTCAATGTAATGTAGACTGAGACTCTATATCACAACTACAAAGATGTTTGAGCCCTCTTTAATGTCCAGGTACAAGTCAGTGCTGTTTCTTTGGTCAATGTGCACACTGTACATGGGCTTAAGCTCTCAGTTTTGAGCTCTCAAAGTACACCAGATTGATGCATTTAACCTTAAAATGTACAAAATTTTCTTACGGGGGGGCATGCCCTCAGACCCCCCTAGAGGAGGTAAACATAGTTTTACAAATTCCAGTGGGGAATAATGTACATTTTATGAACTTTACTCCAGCATACAACAACAAAGCTCCTTTCATGACAGTAAAGCTATTAATGCAAAATTAAATTGTGAATGGACAAAATAGATTTGGGCTAAACCCCGAATGTTTACAATGTCTGGCTCCACCCTTTTCAAAGCTATTCATTTAGTCCTTTTGCATAAAATAGCACTAAGATTACATGATTCTAACTTTTCTTTCTCATTGTTAATCCTCCTTTGGGCAGGTATGGCTAAATTAAGGGTATATGGCTAAATTGAGTGCAGCTGAGAAGCAGCGTCTTTACAGACAGCGCATTTTACAGACATTTTTTAAACTGTTGTTTATGATCTTTTACTGACTGCTTTCACTAAGTGTCAATGATAAGTCTTTTATTGTATACCAAATGTAACTTTTAACTAACCTGATTAAAATAAATAACACATAATCTCCTTATTTTTTGCATTATCATTATTATTCTGTAACTCTGACTGCATGTGCTGAAAAAATTGAGAAATAATATTTCATAAAAAATTTTAAAATTGCCAGAGAAGTAAGGTAACACCAGTGACAAAAAATGGTACATGTGATTGTGGGATTACAAATTTAAGAATCTGTTTAAGATCTGCTGATCCTACATCCTGACATAACCTCACATGAAATACTAAGGTGAAATATATTGTATTTAACATTTTGAGGTAAAGATAATGACAATTTAAGGAGATCAAGGCAGGCAGCCCAGGTGTCTGTAACATTAACCTTTTGTCTTCATGCACTTCCTAACCATTTGGCAGGACAAAGCTCAAGATACAGCGGTGCCTTTGTCTCTATGATAATGTAAAGGTATGGGCGATACTGTCAGACTGAGTGGATTAGCACCTATGCATTTGAATGACACTGTTATGCTGATTAGATCATGGCTGGGAAATGTAGGGAATGGGCTGATTCCTGCACTGCATTTGCATGCTTTGTTTAGATTGTCTCCACCTCTACTCTATGTATCCCTCCACCGTGAATGTATATGAACTACCAAGTACACTGCCTTAGTTGGACTTGGATGACTACAGCGACGCACAGCGCGTTTCTCAATAAAGAGTAACTTCTGCTTGAAAGATATCCCAATGTCTCCTGGTCTCTGCTTCGACGAGGAAAAAGTTTCCTACATGATCTTTAAATAAATGCACAAAAAAAAAAAATCATTAAGCTGTCATTTATGTGTATTCATAAAATCAAAGTGTAACATAATAATGTGGTCTAAGTTTAAATGTTAGAAAAACAAATACATTTTAAGACATCTTGCCATACCCAAAGTGGACGTTTCTGTAGAATGACCCAAGAGGAAAAGCCATCAAAACTTAATACTGAATACAGTTCCTTTCAGAAATACATTCATATCAACCCTAATTCAATATTTATATTATTCTTCCTATTTTTCTTGCTATTTTTTTTTTCTTTCTTACTTGTGCATGGTGCAGTATTTTCTCTGCTGGCACGTCTGTTCTCCTCTTTGTATCCGAATTCAGCGTGTGCCTGTGTTAACATCCTGTTTACAGACTTCAGAAATATTTCCATACAAATTACATTTTGGGAAATTATTATAAAGCACTTTGTTTGCAAGCCTGGAATAAAGATTGACCAAAATAAAACTAAAAAAACGTTTGGATTTATGACCAGTGGACTAGTGCATCTCTATTTTATATTATAGTTCAAAATGATCCCCTGGTTGGACATCTTTGTGGGCCGTATGTTTGACACCCCTGATTTAAAGGTATAAATACTCATTTATTTTTCTTTTTTCTCATTTCCTTGTATATTTATTTATGCATTTATTTATGTATTTTTGTTTTTTTTACATTTCTTCATATATTTATTTATTTATTGTTTTTGCAGATTTGGCCGTCATATTTGCGTTGAATGAACTGAAACTGGGCAGTGGATTTTTAGTTCCCAGCATGCTTTGCTCTGGTGTGGATCTATTACAGAATCTTGAGTTCAGATCTGACGAGTTCATGTAGGATTTGTCTCAGATCTGAACTTGATTTAGGATCTTCTCCTCTCTCACAGAATCTCATCTGTAGTTGTGAATCTTAAAGCCTCCATCAGTTCGGTGATCGACTCTCAGGTCTGTTACCAAGAGCAGCTGCTGTGAAGAAATGCTCCAGATTAAAATGGAGGATCAAAACAGGTGTGCTTTTAATGAAGAGCTGCAGAAAGACAAGTTTTGATCAAAGTCTGTCACTGTATTTCATGAGTTGGTCATTATTCATCAGTGTTTTGTGTCAAAGTGCAGCACATCATGTGACCCTCACGGAGTTGGTTTGACATTGGATGTTGATATTTGACAGATATTCAGCCACAAGGATTTTCAATAGATTCTTGTGAATAATTAGAATGGTCTTATGTGAAAAGTATTATAACGCAGAACTGAACACTCATCGCCGTTTATGAGTTTTAATCCTCTTTCATGTGTAGAAACATGTAGCGCTTTGTGGCATAAACAAATGTGTTTCTGGGAGTGAATAACAGTGTAAAGCATACCATTTCCTGTTGCCAGCAGGTGGCGCTATGACTGACTGAATATTGGCATATAGATGTCTTCAGGCCAGGACTCTTATCAAACATGTGAAGTTTGGGGCAGATCAGACACTGTATGCTTGAGTTACAACAGCTTTCTCTTTCATGGCGAAACATCAGACTTTGTCAGGCCGCCACGGACACGCCCTTCAACTAAAACTCTAGAAACAGTGTCATTATTCAGCTCAGTTCAATGTTCATTCAGTTCAATATCAGGAGTGATGGAGTTCATCATTTATTAAACAAATCTGAATAAGCTCTTATGAACCGTCACTGATATTAAGATAAATATAAGAATCTTTTAAACTCCAGACAAGCCCAAGATCACAGTGGCATTGAGAAAAAGATGTTCTGATGTTGGTTTAAGAGTCAAAAGTGATGCTGAAGATGTTATTGAAACTCAACTATTGTGAAAAATCTATAAATCCATTGAAAACAGAATGCTTGTTTGGCAATGCGTGTTACAACATTACAGCCAGATTTTTTAAACATTTATTCTCTCATAACTTAAACTAAACATTCTTTGTAAAATTCTGTTGAACAATAAGTATAATGCCTATTTATGAATATATTGTATAATGCTGTATAATATTTAATAAGCAAATTTCTAGGCCCTATAAATTATCATTACGACCAAAACTTTGCTGAAAAACTTGTTGTACACAATCTACTTCCAAGCCCTCGGTCAAGATGGCCGCCGCCACGCCCGAGCCCTCGGTTAAAATGGCAGCCGCCACGCCTGAGCCCTCAGTAAAGATGGTCGCTGCCACAGTCATGGAACTCTTCCTCATTCAGGATCCTGTCCCCGACCTCAACCCTGTGTTAATTCCAGTCCCTTACCACAGTCCTAAAGTGACTCTCTCCAGCGTCCCGAGTCCAGGGGCGACTCTCTCCAGCGTCCACTCTCTCCAGCGCCCCGAGTCCTATGATGGCCCCAGTCCCAGAGCCCTGAGTCCTATGATGGCCCCAGTCCCAGAGCCCCGAGTCCTATGATGGCCCCAGTCCCAGAGCCCCGAGTCCTATGATGGCCCCAGTCCCAGAGCCCCGAGTTCTATGATGGCCCCAGTCCCAGAGCCCGCTCCAGCCCACGAGTCAGCTCCAGTCCTCCACGGGTCCGCTCCAGGCTCCGTTCCAGCCCACGGCCCTTTTCGGGTTAAAACACCCGGAGTTTCACCCAAGTATTTTTTGGGGGGCGGGCTATCCATCCCCGAACTTGGTTGCCGAGCCTGGGTTCTGGGCCAAAGCCAAGGAGCCTACCCCGCCATGGCCTCCCGACTGGCCAGCACCTCCATGACGCTCCGGTCAGCCAGTACCATCCTGGAGACGACCTACCCTGCAGCACCCGGATCACCCGTCACGTCACCAGGACGCCTGCCCTCCACAGTCACCATCTGTTTCACCTTCCCCGGACTCCATTTCCCAGCATCCCTCTGGTTCCTCACCTGCACTCCATTTGCAATCACCTGCACCTGAGAGCCATCACCCTTGTTATCACCCATCAGCACACTACTTAAGCCCCACGTTCACTCCTCCACAGTGTCTGGTCTCGTCTATGTGTAGCACAACATCACGCTTGCCTGGACTCCTCGTCGTCTCCTGTTTCCTGTTTCCTGTCTCCTGTCTCCTGTGTCCTGCACATCAATTAAGTCCATTTCGATTTCTGACTATTGCTGCCTTAGATAAGTTGCAGTTTTTGCAAATATATAAAAACTATGCTTTTTGTTACGAGTAAGCAGAGCTGGACCGACTTAAAGGTAGATATTTGCCTTGCATCCAATGTTTAAGGTCAGAACTGACGAGTTTGTGTCCGAGAAGAGCACTCAGTCGGCCGAAGTGACTTTTCTAAAGCGATACCGGGACCGCAGTGAACGAATAATTGAAAGCGTAAGATAATCAGAAAAATCTAAGATCCAAATTAAAGCACAACTAATCTTAAGATCAGCTGTTACATCGGAAAAATTGTGAAACTAAGAGTCATTTATAATTGGAGTCAGATTAAATTATTCACGAAGTCGGAATTGAATTAGAAATCAAAGTTGTATTAAATTTAGATGATTTTTACAGACGTGCCAGAGGACGTACACGTGAAATACCTTCGACCAGACCACTAGATGCCGTCGTTGGGCTACTGGGTGGAACCTTACAATCTGATCATTTTACTGGAGTCTTACACGCATGATGTACAGTCTATGCCGCGCGTGCATTAATTTGAACCGCGACAGCTATTATGGGAGTGGCTTGATGAAGCGCAGGAGATGCAGATAACTTGATCTCGACCCTTAAGAAACTTTAATTAATGCTGTCACATCTGTTTCAAAGGTAAATTAGTTGCTAATTACAACATTGAAATAAAAAAGTGCCTGTACAAATACTAGAAATCGCGAGTATAGCCTAAATAAATGGGTAATGGTCCGACTCCCACACCGGAGACCCAGGTTCGAGGCCTGCGCAGAGCGGGACGAGTAGGACCTGGGTGAGGGGTTACATATGATGTCATTACGTTGCTGTCTTGACTCCAGCCAATCGCTGCATTGCTGATCGTGGTTTTGAGTATCGATACATCTGCCCTTTTCAGGGAACACGAGAACGCGTAGTAATCTTAGACAACTTAATCCAGATATTTTAATCCAATCCACAAATTCGTTTGAAGAATTAGCCAGAGTTCAGTTATCATGATTAGAAGATCTGACATCTGTCAAATCATCTTAGAAGGTACGAAGTACGGACACCTGGTTTGTAGTAAGACAGTGATGTTAAAAGACCAAATTCAATATACACCTTATTGATTATGCATACTTTGTACAGGCAAACAAATGAACACAGAATATTAATGCAACACAAGGTTTCTCGTTAAGTGTTTTTTTTTTTTCCCCATTGAAAACCATTATAAAGAAAATGCGTTGCATTCATATTCTGGGCTCATCTGCTCGCCTGTATATAGTATGCATCATCAAAAAGGGTTAAACTGAATTTGATCTTTTAATATCACTGTTTAGCACATTAAGGCACTTTAAGTTTGGGTTGCGCTAAGGATTCTTTAGTCTGGCGTCGGTTCACCCTCCGCCTATGCTGCTTGATTCTGCATTGCTAATCTGTGTTTAAAATTAAGCAGTGATTTAAAATGAAACCCAGATCAACAAATCCTTGACTTTGCTTAATTTAATCCTTATTGGTGCAACCATGTTCTTCACGTTAGCTTTTTAAAAAATCATCCCGCTGTTTTTAGTGATTGAAATCACTGCAGGTGCTGTATATGGATCACAAGTGCCCAAAACTTGCATCTTGTTCTCATATTTTTGTTTTTAAGATGGAAAATTGACAGGCTTGTGCTGCAGTTACATGTCTGTTTTGGCCGTGACAGTCACGTGACTGAACACTATCAATGGCAGTAAATAATTATTTTTAACGTCAAGCAAGTCACGAAAGTAACAGTCGTGTGGCCAGTCTATTCACTGCTATATGCCCTGACCAAAAACTTTGACTTTTCACAACGTTTTGTAGAAGCCTATTAAAGTTGGCATGAAATCAATATTGACAACTCTGATTTTCTTATGGAATATTGTAGTATTTATTATCAATAATTTATCCGTGCACTTTATTATTTTTGTGCCCTCTTAATCTTTAATCAAAAACATTAACCTCCCCTCCCCCCTCAAAACGACTCATCGTCTCTTCCTGTCACATGCTATGGCTCGAGGGCGGAGCTATCTGGAACTGCCAGCAGATCCAGTGACGTAAGGGGAAAATGCTGGGGCTGAAGCCAGTCATTGGGGTGTACAGTACCCTCAAACATTGAAAGGAACCTGATGGAGGACATGCTCAGTCAGTCAGGCTGCGTGTCCACTGGAGCAGAGCAAGCGACCAGAGCATTTTTAGATTCATTCCTATGAAAGTTGAGTTTCACACTTAACTTAGTGTGAGGCTCAACTTCCATAGGAATTAACCAAAAACGCTCGCTCCGCACCAACGGACATGCACCACCAATCAGTAAGTCTCTCGCGCGTGCTTTCTCGCTGTTTAGTGCCGTTGACCGTCCTCGTCATCCTCAATAAATAAAGGTCTTACAGTAATGTGAGGGTGCTCACAGTGAGTCCAATGGAGAGAAATCCCCCAC
This sequence comes from Ctenopharyngodon idella, assembly GCF_019924925.1. NCBI lineage: Eukaryota > Metazoa > Chordata > Actinopteri > Cypriniformes > Xenocyprididae > Ctenopharyngodon > Ctenopharyngodon idella. Next base: position 50,426,152 of record NC_067222.1, read on the forward strand.
AACTGACTGCAAACTTCTGCCTTCATTTTGTTAGCAACGCCCAACTTCCAACAATCCAATCAATTCCCAGAGGACGAAATCAAGTCCCGCCCTCTCATTTCAGATGCCGTTTCACTTGGATAGACGTCACAGTAGAGAAGAAAAGACAATCGCAACTTCTGCTTCATGCCGACTTTAAAATCATTCATATATTGCATGCTGTTGCGAAATGCATATCGCGATATGTACATTTGCGATATTTCAATCATTTTGATATATAGTGCAGCCGTACTGATGGGATATCCATCTGATCGTGAAAAGACCAGGTGTAAATGCCCTCTGAGACGCATTCGAGACGGATATAAATCTGATCAAACCTCTTCAGGAGGTGGTCTGGGACACTTTCCGGACAAAACTGGACAAGTCTAAATGCATCTGGTTGTTGGAATCACATATGTAAATTTAACTCTTCCCAAAAATACTAAAAATAAACGTGTGAGAGCGTGTTATAGGCTAAATAACATGTTATAGCCAGATATGACAGCGCTACTGCATCACACATCACCGCAGCTGAGCTCATATGAAGAGATTTCTTTTATTTGTATTATTTATTTGATTTAGGATTTGTTTTAAAATTTCAATTTCACAAAGAAATATGCAGCATTTTGTCTGAGAAATAATAAAAAGACATTTTCTCATTTAAATATCATTTTGTAAAAAAAAAAAAAAAAAAAAAGTGAGAAAATCGAATCGTGAATTGAGTGAATTGTTACATCCCTAGTGGTTTGGTTTTCAAATATCCGATACCAATCAAAATACCAATGCATGAAACTCCGTGAGCCATCATCACAGCCTCGGACTCTTCATCTGCCGAACAATCTGGTAGGCCTGTCGTCCCTAAACAAATAAAGCTGGTCGATTCATTCTCTTGCGGTGCAACATATGTGAGAAATACTAAAAAGTGTGAAGAAATTCGGCGGTCACATTTCACATAGCCAAAGAAATTATACCTGTCAGTACCGTGGAAAAACCTGGTTTCAAACAGCTGCTAAAGAAAATCGACCCCCGATACAATTTGCCTTGCTGTAAATACTTTGCCCAGGATGCGCTCCCGAAACTGTATTTTAAAGTTCTCGAACAGCTGTCACAGAAGCTTTCTCAGATAACACACTTCACGACCACTTCCGATCTATGGACGAGCCGAACCTGCGAACCCTACATCAGTCTCACCATTCATTTTATTGATGGCTGGGAGCTGAAATCCGCTTGTTACTTTCCGAATAAACACACCGGGGAGATCATTGCAGATGTTTCTTGGAATTTGAGAGCTGAGCAACAAGTTTGCATCGCAACTGATAACAGGAGCAATATTGTCAAAGCGACTGAACTGAATAAGTGGACAAGGCTGCAGTGTTTCGGGCATCGCCTTCATCTTGTTGGTCTTTTGCTATGATACATTTAATGGGGGCAAAAGAAAATTATGGTTTTTTTTTATTATTTAAAAGTAAATGCAAATATATCGAGATATATATCGTGTATTGTAAAAATTGACAATATTGAGATATCAAATTTTTTTTATATATCGCTCAGCCCTAATTTCTGCAGACACATTTCAGTGCATTCACGTAGTTTTCACACATTCAGGATAATGTTTGGATTTGTCCTGTGTGTGTTGCTGTGTACTTCAGTAAATATGCAGGTCAAGGCGGTTGGTTTTTTTTGGCATCTCCATGTGTTCCTGTTCAATATCGCAACTTGACTTGTCTAAAATGTAAACAAGCTCTTTGCTGTTGCACTTACTATTTGCTGTGATTTTTTTTTATGGGTGCTTTGTTGTACATAAATGTATGAATTATATGGACTTGTATCATTTGGTTATTTGGTGTCCTTTTGGAGTCTGCAAGTGTCCTTTTTTTGGAAAGACACCTAAATTTACCTTGAAAAAAGCTGAAAAATACAGTTTTGTGAAAATCACACTTCAATCTAATGGTTTACTTTGCTGGATATAGGCAATGATGGCAAAATGTACGTGTTAAACAAGATAAATTGTGTATGCTTAATTTCACGATAAGTGTGTGATTAATCACAATTAATCACACAAAAGGGTACGCAGTTAATCACGATTAAAAATATTTATCTATTGACAGCCCTAATATATATAAATGTGTATGTGTGTATATATATATATATATATATATATATATATATATATATATATATAATGTGTGTGTGTGTGTGTAGACATACATTTGTCCAGTCCTGCTGTAATCCTGAACTCTCCTCCATGATCCACACTGCAAAAAAACATAGTGTCAGTAAATACACATTTAATCAGTAAACGCACACACACACACATACACATTTACTCACTACATACAAACACAATTGCATTCATTCACTACACACACACACATGTCTATACACACACCCACATTAAATCACTATACACACTAACACACAAACACACACACACACACACGCCTATATTACTAACAGGGGACTATCACTCTAAACTGGCCAAGAGGGGACCAGTGTTTCTGGTCATTTTGAAGAAACAAAAATGACATACAAAATTTTCTTTTAAGGTCTTTTTCATAATATAACTTCAAATAAGCATTTTTTTTTTTTTTTTTTTTTTTAAAAACATGCCAAGAGGGGACCTGCAACTCTGACCGATGTCTACCTATCCAACAGGGGACCTCCATAGCCTGCAATGGAGCTGTGTGTGTGAACTGGCAGTGAAGTCTATCTTCATTATATATATATATATATATATAAAATGTTGTTCACACATGGCATAAGAGATCACAATATACATACATAGACATACACAATATACAATAAAAAAGAATGACCAAACCATCAGTTATCAAAAATTTTAATTGAAAAAAGATCATTTGAATCTGTTTTTCATACAATGGAGAAAACAATACCATCAACCAGATGACAACAGTTCAAAAGCAGAGGCGCAAAGACACCTCTTATCATTCAAAATATTATTTGCCTTATTTATTTGCCTAACCCTAACCCATGCAGTCCCTAACAATTTACTTGCCATTGTAACCACTTTCCTTACTTTTTTTTTTCTGTACATATAATCCAGAATGTCATAACACTTCTGATGAAAGCACTATAAAACATCAGAAGCATTCTGTTGTGGACATTAAAGGTAAGTAATTTCTTTAAGAAATACATTCTCTGTTGTGGCTTCATACATACAGTATACGATCAGTCCACATATCTCATTTAAGCTTATTGTCAAGTACACCAAGATTTTTATAATTTGTGACTGATTGTATTGGCTGCCCATTAATTAAAACATTTTTTTTTTACTAATTTCTACTCTACTAAAATCAATACGCATGTCCTTTGTTTTGTTTCCTTTGTTTCTTAGATGATGCTGTAACATTCAGAGATAGTATGTGAAATTTTGCTAAATTTAAAGGCAACCAAACAGGTGTCACACTTTCCAATCCAAATCCAAAGTGGGCAACCTTTTAGAAGAATTTAAAACTTTTATGTTGACTTGCATTGAAAAATTGTCTGTTGTCTCAATTAAATTATGTGAACTGAATGTCTTTTTACATTGAGAACTCAGATGTTGAACCAGCTGAAGATTTTCAATGCAACAATAAACATAAAACTGAGTTTTGACCCCCAAAATCTTATTTCTGTGTATTTTTTTTAAGGCAAAACTAAGTTTTATCTTCTGAAAACAAGGCTTTGAAAATGATGCCTTTATCGTCTGCATGTAAACAACAAAACAAGAATTTGTGAAAATTGTGACGTCATGTGCATGCATATAACATGTTCGCACGTGCATGTTATGTTTTCGTAGGGTGTTTCTTGACAAAGTTACATCTCCAACTACTGGCATGGCATGCATAATACAGCCTTTTTAGTAATTTTCTCAGATCCTAGTGTACAGGGATCGTTTTGGGATCACGTAAACATACCCTGATCCAGTTCATTTTTGTAATGCTCCATAGACAGCTTTACTACTTTTTTCTTTTTCTTTTTTAAATAAGACATGTTTGTAGTGTTTGTTTGTAAACAATTAGTTGTATTCAACAATATTTTAAATTTTTACATATTACACACAATTTTGACTGATATGCATAGCATATTACTTTATTCTAAAAATTATTTAAATTACCTTTTTAACTGTTTACTGATAGTAATAATGGGTCAAAATTCTTACTGTCAGTTTACAGGTTAATTTAAGTCTTCCCTAATATGAACTCAATGTCTTTTAACATTAGCATTTTAATTTAACCAACTTAAGATTTTTAATGCAACAATCAACATAAAATTGAGTTTCGAACCCCACAATCTTTGTACAATGTATTTTATGGCAAGAACCGGTGTTTTAGTGTTATTACATTCCAAGATTGTCAGAATGTGAGATGTTGTTAAATGTTAAGGCAACCAAACAGATGTTGCACTTCACCATCTAACCAGTGTCCTTGTGTGTAGTGAAATCACTATAACATGCACATGCTGCTGCTTCAATTCAGCATGTACACTTATCTTTTGTGGAAATAGGCATGGAATGGTGAAAATGGTCACTAAAAAATGGTAACATTTAAATTAACAGACTTTGTTCAAGTCAAAAATATTATTTGACATCATTGAATCAACCTACATACTTCAATTTATACCAACAAAACTAAGTTTTACGTTTTAAATCAAGCAGAAATAGCTCTTTAAGTTAACAATTGCAGGTCATCACTTTATACAGTGAATAGTGATTTTGCTAAAAAAAAAAAACCTTTACCATGTACACTTTAATTTGTGTGAAAATGGGCATGGAATGGTGAATAAAAAATGGTAACTTATTGTGGTAACCTGTTATTGTAATAGCGAATTTTGTTTAAGTAAATTATTAAACCTGTTAGATGGCAAATTACGAAATCTGTTTGGTTGCTTTTCCATTTCTTACCATCACAAACACACTGTAAAGATTTTGCAGGTCAGATCTCAAAATTTTATGTTGACTTGCTGCATTGCTGCAAAATTGTCAGTTATCTAAATTAAATCATGTGAACTAAATGTCTTTTAACACTGGCACTTTAGCTGAACCAATTAAAAATTTTCAATGCAAGAATCAACATAAAACTGAGTTTTGACCTTCAAAATCTTTCTACACTGTATTTGTATGGCAATATCTGGTGTTTTAGTTTTATTATGAACATTGCTATTACATTCAGAGATATTCAGAATATGAAACATTGCTAAATATAAAGGCAACCAAACAGGTGTCACACTTTACCATCTAACAGGGGACCACAGTTCTTATGTGTAATGAAATCACTATAACATTCACATTTGCTGCTGTTTAACTTTACCATGTACACTTTAACTTGTGTGAAAATGGGCATGGAATGATGAATAAAAAATAGTAACCTATTGTGGTAACCTGTTATTATAATGGCAAATTAACTAATTTTGTTTAAGTCAATAATTAAACCTTACTGAACCAACCTAAACAAGTTAATATTTACCCAAAAATGTTTTATGGGTTAAATCAAGCAGAAATAGCTACTTAAGGTAACAATTGCAGGTCACCATTTTATACAGTGAATAGTGATTTTGTTAAACAAAATGCTTTTGGTCCCCTGTAAGATGGTAAAGTATGACAACTGTTTAGTTGTTTTGCATTTCTTACCATCACAAACACACTATAAAGACTTTGGAGATCTAGGGCCAGATTTACTAAACAGGGCAAATTAGTGTGAGAGCACAAAACCATAAAAGTGCTGATGGTAGTGGAAAGTTCAGTGTATGATTGATCTACTGACGAAGCACAAATTAAAGAACACACTGATGCAGCCGGATCACTTCCATAATGACCAACGCAATCTACCAAGAGAAGTGCAAATTAGGATCTGGTTTAAGACTTTTGCATCTAAAAGGTAAATTCCTACAAATGCATATGCAATAAGGTCAGCTGCAAAAATACCTGTGTCCACACCTTTTCAGAGCTAATTTTTCACCATCTTTAGTAAATCCTGAAAGTGGGTTTGTGCTGTTGCAAACTGTAAGTAAATCTGACCCCAAATCTCAATTTTAGATGTTGACTTGCTGCATTGAAAATTAGGGCTGCACAATATATTGAAATATTGCAAATGTACATACCACGATATGCATATTGCAATAGTATGTGATATCTGAATGATTTTAATATTTTACCTCAAAACAATGCAAAAAGTTAAAGTTTTAGGTTGACACATATAACAGAGAATAGATTGGGTAGGAGACTTGCTTGACATTAAAAAGAGTTATTAAGCACAATAAGCTGTGGAAAACAACTAATTTTAATAACTCACACTGTCAGACACACACCTGAAGCACATGCACAAAGAGCAGCCTTTCATACATTGTGTGATCCCGGATTTAGTTCTCTTTTGTGGTTCATTATACTCGAACAAACACACACACAGTTATATCAAAATACCGGTCTTGGCAAGTATTAATGTAAACACAGATGGATATGTCTTAAGTGAAAATTATCATTTGGCAAAGAAATTGAATGTGTGTATATATTGGTTATATGATTTTCAGTTTTTAAATATATTTAAATATAATTTAAATTGATTAAAACAATATCGTATCACATACTACATATTTTTATGACAAGAACTGGTGTATTGTTGTTATGAACATTGCTATTATATTCAGAGATACGAAATATTGCTAAATGTGAAGGCAACCAAGCAGGTGTAGCACTTTACCATTTAACAGGGGACCAGTGTCCTTTACTCTATCATTTACACTTTAACTTGTGTGGAAATGGGCATGGAATGATTAATAAAAATGGTAACATCTAAATTAACTTATTTTGTTCAATTAAAAAATATTACCACTTTATATAGTGAATAGTGATTCTGTTAAAAAAATGATTGTCAGAGTCCTCTGTTGATGGTAAAGTGTGACACCTGTTTGGTTGCTTTGCCATCCCTTACTATCACAAACACACTGTTAAGATTTTGGATGTCAGATCTCAAAATTTTTTATGTTAACTCAATTGAAATATATGAAGTATGGATGTTCATTTTGCATTTTTCCCCCTGACTGACAGGTGATGCTTGTTGCCCAATCATTATCCATTAACAGACAAGATTAGAATGTTATATTAGAATTAAATTAGAATAGATAAGTGTCTGTGACTCATAGTATTTAACAATTGCTAGGACACATTTTTCAATATTTGTCACTTTTTCAAAACTCTTCACTCAGTTCTCCAAACCAACTTTTAGCTTCACAGCAGTTAATTTCACATTCAGAATGCACTAAAACTACCAAAACACTTCAATCATGTCATTCTTCCTGAACAGTAGCAACAATTTCACCAAACAAACTTTGTCACTCATAAAAACACACACACACACAAAAAACACTAACAACAGGCAGCATTATACAATGTTTTCTGCTGTTTTTTGCTGTTCAGAATTCACTGGAGTTTGTTACATTGTTCATGTTTACATTAGTGTACAAAATTATGTCTGTTTCCCCTTTTGTATAGATGATGAAAATGAAAGACTGATACTTACGTAGGTGTTCAGCTACATATTTGTTATGATAGTATTTTTTTTTTTTTTTAGTTTTGGAATATATTTCAATATGGTACTACTGTAGAAATGCAAATTTCTGTCTGAATAATAACCGTGTGAATAATTTTGAAAAAGTGAATTTTGAAATGTGTCCTAGTGATTGTAAAAATTAAAATAAAATAACTGTAAAAGCAGCTGTAAATGGGCCCTACTTATCATTCAGAATTAGTGTTAAACACATTTACACAAACACATGTAGATGGTCAAAGTATCACTGCCCTATAGGATCGTTCACACCATCATCCTGAGTGACTAAAGAGACAGAATGATAATATTCAATGAGAATGTCACAGATACTAAAAACTTGATGAGTCAAACAAACTCTTTTTGTTTAAGGTATAATTTAAAACTGTGGTCTAAAGATTGAATGATTTGGCCATAACGCATTATTATCCTCGATATTCTAACATAGGTAATTTCATGTGTATTTAGAATTTAGCTTGTTGCACATCCCCCGTTAGCAATTTACATTTCAATAGGATTCAAAAACCAGTTCTGTCACAGTTGAGGTACCTATACAGTTTATTCTAGTTAATATAATTTATTCATCATGCTGATACGATTATGTGAATCTTCTTTTTCTAATGTGTAAAAAGCGTGCAGTTTCCCCAAACACAAAACATTTTTATATATTCTATTAATCAACATTAATAATCATTATTACATCCTAGGTGTATTTGATTATCTTCTCTCAGAGGAATCGGAGGTATATTATAATATCCTGGCTCTTCCAAGCTTTACAATGGTAGTGAATGGTGGTCATGATTCTGAAGCCAAAAAAAGTGCATCCATCATAAAAGTAATCCATATGGCTCCATGGGGTTAATAAAGGACTTCTGAAGTGAAGTGATGGGTTTTTGTAAAAAAAAAAAAAAGGAAAAAAAAAACCATATTTATAACTTTATAAACAGGGGTGCACACAACTGGTACGCTGGTACGCATGCGCAGCCGAAATGAAAAATGCGCACTGTTAATATGCTCGAAATGCTCATGTGCGTACCAGTGTCATTGATGGTCTTTAGTACACAGTCGCCATTTTAGATCAACCAAAGTTAATACTGTGAGAGATGTCCAAAAAACATCAAACATTAATAGCTTCTTTGGCATTCCACCACCTCAAAAGAAACGTCAGACCAAGTCCCAGCTGAAGAAAAGAATTTTCTCCGAGAAGTGGCTCCAAGAAGTGCATGGCTTGAATCCGAAGAGGAGCGCAGTCAAATGTGGTGTAAGATATGTCGTGCACACCCCCATATAGCAGACAAAAGTAGTCCTTTTTATACAGGGACAAAGAATTTTGGTCATCCTTTTTTTGATAAACACAAAAAGTGCAGGGAGCATACAAATGTTGTACAAGCTTTCACTAACAGAAATGCAACTCCAGAAGAAATATCCGATTGCACGCTTGTTAGATGGCAACACAACATAAGTGAAGAGCAACGGACAGCTCTCTGTAATATTTTTCTACTAGCTTTTCATAAGGCTAAACACGCACATCCTATGTCTTTCGTATGCTGAAGATATTTCTTTATTAAAAAGGCTGGGAGTGAAGGTCGGAGGGGCATATCATTCACATGAAGGTGGAACGTGAATTATCCAAACCATTGCAGACTGTCAGTTCACTGAGAACTGAGAGAAAAGTTGAAATCAGCTGAATTTTGGGGTATACTTTTTGACGGGTCATAGGACATAACAAAAACAGAGCAGGAAATTGTCTACATTGTGTCTGTGTCCAGCAACGGAGAGTTTACCTCTGATTTCCTTGGATTAATTGAACTTGGTGCAAAACGAACGGCGCGGGACATAACGGACATCTGGTTAATCTATTCCAGGATTTAGGCTTGGATGATTGGGGGACAAAGTTGGTCTCTGTTTGCACGGATGGGGCTGCGGTCAATGTTGGCATGTACAACAACATTTTACCAAATCTATGGCAAATTGTTGCAATCGGGGATTCTCTTGTGCATATTCTGTGCACTACACACACACTTCAGACCTGCGTGAGCTGACTGCTGGTTCCCTTTCAAAGGGAACTTCAACTCTGCGTTTGATCACGCTATGGGGAACGTCACACGTGAGCTGATGTTTGAAAGCCAAGTATCAAAATCCTCCAATCCTATAACCGCAAGGTTTGTCCCCTGAAGCGGTGGATGAGCTGTGCTGCACCACAGATCTTGCTCTCTGGGCCACCAAGCAAACTGCCGCATCGATTGGCAGATCGATGGCGGTGATGGTGGCCATGGAGAGACATCTGTGGCTGAACCTCGCAGACATCGGGGAGAAAGAGAAGGGCTTCGTGTTTCGCCCTCTGAAACCTTCGCCCTCGGTGGTTGGAAAGTTCAGAGAGGCGAAGGCGCGCTCAGCAGCATTTAAGACCTGCATCCCGCTCAGATCCGGATCTAGGCCCAGACAGCCGGGAGGTCCTGGCTCGTCTCGAGCTGAGGCTCAGAGGCAGGGCCAGAAATCCAGTGCGGCCACTCGAGCGTCTCCTCCTCCACGGAGTAAGTCGCAAAAGCGGCGGGATATGAGGAAGAAGAAGCAGGACTTGAGAGAGGTGATCGAGCACAGGCGCCAGCAGCGACGGTGCTCGATCCCCTCTCTGGCGAGGGTGAACATACACCTGCCCTCGCCCTTCTTCCTCCGCCTCCCGGGGGTTTTTAATGGAATCTGTTAACATGCTCAGGCACCTCTAACAGTCAGGCTGACGGTTGGGCCCATGATGAAAGTGTTTCTGAAGGCCCGCCTTCTGGCTTGATAGTGAAGAGGTTCTTTTAGGCTTTAAAGAACCCTGGCTTCGCTTTCTTTCTCTTATCCATGAGATCTGGAGGTGAAGCCCAGGCTTTACTAAGTGTATGGCCCGGTAGGCCCGTAGCTTAGCGGCCAGGCTAGAGCTAGGTTAGGTGTGTTTGTTAACTCCCCTATGTATGACTATCCCTTCTCAGGTTGTATAGTTCCTAGTTCTGGCCTCCTCCTGAGGGAGTTGTTAGGCCGTATGCCCATTTCCCCCTTATTCATGTAGGTGCAATTGGTTGAGACTAACAGCCAAGGTTTTAGGCTGTTATTAGCCTCCCTGGTGCTGTTTTTCTCAGGTGGTAGGCCCTTATCTTTGCGTAGATAAATTATGCAGTGTATGCTAGGCCCCACTCTCTAGAACTTCATTCATGCTATGAATTTGTCTTTCCCCTGAGCCACTTGAATTAACATTCAGGTTTGAGTTGACGGTGCTAGCTTTTTAGCCTCCGTCCTCTAGGGCTCAGCACAGATTTGAAACTAAATCTGTTTGGTGAGAGCATTTATCCTCTAAAAAAAATAGGATGGCACGTATTTCAAAGCATTATGTTTGCTTTGGGTTCTAGCTTTTTGCCCTACATTTGCTTATGTGAGCTTTACTCTAGTGCTGCCACAGGTTAGCACCTGTTCTCATGATAGTAGGCTTGTGAAGTGGCCTCTATTTAAGAGCGTGGTGACTATTATTATACTCCCCAGTTAGGGTTTATTGTGTGTTACTGAGTGCATCACCTGTTGGATTGCATACTCAGGGTAGTGTTAGAACCGCTTTCGCAGTCCGGTTTCTATTAGCTTCCTCTGGTGATCTTTACAACAGCTATATTGCATATAGCTTTGGAGTTGCAGGCTCTAATGGTTTTAGCCTCCTTCTAGTTTAGCAGCTTGTGTTTTTCAAGTGCTGTTGTTATATGATCATGAGTTTGCTCAGGCCTAGGGCTGGACGATTATGGCCTAAAATCAAAACCTCGATTACGATTAATAAATTATTATTTTGTTTCTGTTTTTTTTTTTTTTTTTTTTGCCCTCATAGTTCACTGACAAGGTTTGTACTGTAAATATGGTTGACTATCAAAAGTGGGATATTTTTTCCTATTGAAAGAGTGATCTGACATAACAGCTCACTTTCAGCACTTATTTTATCTATGGTTCGTAACATTTCTTACAGATTTCTGCTCGTTGTAAATCAAAAACAGATAAATTAGCACAGTAGGCCAACCAGTACGAGTGATTGCATGTGTGAATTAGTCATACCGTCTCTCTATTAACTGTGAAGCTGTGGGTTGTAAATAGTTCCTTCAAAAGTAGAAAAATATATGCTATAATAAGTTTTGAGTTTATAAGCTACTTCAGTGATAAATCACAGGACAGCGCTGACAACTAGTTTCTGCATTCCACTCTGTGTGCGCAATCTTCACGTTTTGCGCAGCTGCTGTCTGTATGAGTGTTCGTGGCACAATGCAGCTGTGCGAGCACGGTAGCTCAATACATCTAATCGTCTAAAATTGCTTGAATGTCCAAACTGGCAAACCTTATAACAAATACAACTGACAAAGTTTAGTGAAGACGCAAGGCTCACCGCTCGCGCGCCATCACTATGTGTTGAACCGATGTTCACCTCCGTGTTGCTTTTATGCCACTGACTGGACGGGGCAGAGTCATGTGGCTACACACGCGGTACTATGTTTTTAAGGGGAAGTATTAACAGGATTAAAAAACCGAAATAACCGACATGGGAAAATTAAGTTGGTTAGAGGTTCTGAATTTCGGTTTCGATTACTTTTCGATTAATCGTCCAGCCCTAAATAGGCCCTATGCACTCCTCCTGTTATAGAGCATGTGTTTTTCTCATTGAGTGCATGGCCTGCTGGCTGGTATGGTTATGGTCGCCACTAGCTGATGCCACGTGTTTGCAAGGGCAGGCCCTATGGGCCTCCTGTGTAGCGCGTTGGGAGTTCAGTTGTGTACTCCTCTCGCTTTGAGAGTAAAAGGTGCTTTTACTGAGTACGTTACTGAGTGGCTGACCTCTCAGGGTGAGTTTTGTGGTAAAACCTTACTGATGTTTGGTTTTTCTACATCTGCTTCCTTGAGTTTGGGTTTCTAACTCTAGTTGAGCTAAATAGTTACCTAGTATTTAGGTTGGTTCTATTTTTTGCTCCTAGAACCCTAGTGGCCACTAGACTAATGCCGTATGTTTACAGGTAGTAGGCCCTCTGGGCCCCCTTTTGAACTTACTGGTGTATGTAATTGTGTACTCCTCTCGCTGAGAGAGTTATAAGTGTTTTACTGAGTACACTTTTGGTTGGCCAGGGCCCCAGGTGATATTTTAACCTCCTTATGGGTCGGTTATTTGTCCTTCCTGGTGCTTGAAAGACTGCCACGAGCTGACGCCACGTGTCTGCTGAGGTTATAGGCCCATTTTTGGGGCCTTCCTTAGTGCGTGATGGCGTATATGGTACTCATCTTGCTTTAAAGAGTAAAAAGGTTCTTTTACCGAGTGCACTGCTTGTTGGATTGTGTTAGGTGGACTGTTATGTGGGCATTTTACAGTCTCATTTTGCTGTTACTGAAGTCATGTTTCTTGCTCCCTTCTCAGGCCACCATTGAATGTCCTACTGTTGTGACAAAGTACTTTAGCATATGTGAGTCTTACTCCACATAGAATTACTATCATGATGTACAGGGGGATCGAAAGTTTGGGCACCCCAGGTAAAAATTTGTATTAATGTGCATAAAGAAGCCAAGAAAAGATGGAAAAATCTCCAAAAGGCATCAAATTACAGATTAGACATTCTTACAATATTTCAAAAAAAGTTAGATTTTATTTCCATCATTTACACTTTCAAAATAACAAAACAAAAAAATGGCGTCTGCAAAAGTTTGGGCATCCTGCAGAGTTTATAGCATGCACCGCCCCCTTTGGAAAGCTGAGACCTGACAGTGTCATGGATTGTTCTCAATCATCGTCTGGAAAGACCAGGTGATGTCAATCTCAAAGGTTTTAAATGCCCAGACTCATCTGACCTTGCCCCAACAATCAGCACCATGGGTTCTTCTAAGCAGTTGTCTAAAAAACTGAAACTGAAAATAGTTGACGCTCACAAAGCAGGAGAAGGCTATAAGAAGATAGCAAAGCATTTTCAGATGCCAATATCCTCTGTTCGGAATGTAATTAAGAAATGGCAGTCATCAGGAACAGTGGAAGTTAAAGCAAGATCTGGAAGACCAAGAAAAATATCAGACAGAACAGCTCGCAGGATTGTGAGAAAAGCAAGTCAAAACCCACGTTTGACTGGACGATCCCTCCAGAAAGATCTGGCAGACACTGGAGTTGTGGTACACTATTCCACTATAAAGAGATACTTGTACAAATATGGTCTTCATGGAAGAGTCATCAGAAGAAAACCTCTTCTACGTCCTCACCACAAAAATCAGCGTTTGAAGTTTGCAAATGAACATATAGACAAGCCTGATGCATTTTGGAAACAAGTTCTGTGGACCGATGAGGTTAAAATAGAACTTTTTGGCTGGAATGAGCAAAGGTACGTTTGGAGAAGAAAGGGCACAGAATTTAATGAAAAGAACCTCTGTCCAACTGTTAAGCATGGGGGTGGATCAATCATGCTTTGGGGTTGTATTGCAGCCAGTGGCACAGGGAACATTTCATGAGTAGAAGGAAAAATGGATTCAATAAAATTTCAGCAAATTTTGGATGCTAACTTGATGCCGTCTGTGAAAAAGCTGAAGTTAAAGAGAGGATGGCTTCTACAAATGGACAATGATCCTAAACACACCTCAAAATCCACAGTGGATTACATCAAGAGGCGTAAACTGAAGGTAGCTTACTGCCCCTCTCGCAGTCGCTCTTACTTGCTCTCTTCTCTGAAGAATGCGTGGTTGAGATTCTGTGTTCAGACAGGGCTGGTCAAGACTAAGTTTGTCCTTCATCAGACCAGGTCGGCCTCCCTGGTGGCATTGGGGGTGACTTCGTTCCCCCCTAGTGACTGGGGCTCCTTTCGGTTCCCTGGCCATATTCCCTTTAAGGGACCTTTTTTCCTCTGAAAATTTGGTCCCAGAAGCCTTTGAGCAGCCTTAGTAGGCTTTCTACGGAAGGCCTCTTTGAGGCTTAGCTTGGGCTGTTGGCCGTAGGGAATGCTGTCACTGACAGCCTTGTGTGATCTGAGGGTGAGTTGCTTTCTGGCGTTTCCTTCGAAACTGCTTGACGTTTGTCTCAGCCATTTTTGGCATGCACTCTCTTAAGCATGGCGGCGTGGGTATATCGTTCCCCATAGCGTGATCAAACGCAGAGTTGAAGTTCCCTTCGAAAGGGAATGTCTCAGGTTACGTATGTAACCATAGTTCCCTGAGAACATGCGTTACCATGCCATGCTTCGGGGCTGCCTGCTGAACAGTCCCTCAAGACGATAAGGTACCGACTGTCTCTCTAGGCGCTCCTTATATACTTCCGGGTCGCGCCATATGACGTCATAGGCTGTCGCCGGCCAATATGATTGGAGTGTTTTAATACTTGGCTTTCAGACATCAGCTCACGTGTGACGTTCCTCATAGCGTGATCAAACGCAGAGTCTCGTTCCCTGTTCTCAGGGAACTATAGTTACATACATAACCTGAGACGGTTTCATATTGTGAGACGTTTAATCGCTCCATTGTCAAGCTGTTGCAGTTTTATTTATTTAGAGGTGGAGCAAAACAATTAGAAGTGTTAAAGACACTTTGTCATGAGAATGGCATTTCCTATTCTAAACTAGGAAAGTTTCATAATATCATATGGTCTGCATGGAGGCACGAGACCCTGTTGAAGATATGGAGACAGTTGCCTGCTATTCAGATACAATTGTCTAATACAGATGACAGCGACTTAAAGCATATCTGCACAAAATGTTTTCAGTGCTTTCTGGCTAACATGCTTGACATTGGCAACATTCTACAGCTGACTTCCCAAAGGTTTCAGCAGGAAAAACTGACCATAGGAGAATGTAAAGATGAACTCATGCTAGCCATTGGACAGTTCACCATTTGCTTGATGGAGAAGGCCACATTTCACAATGCAGATGCTGACAGAGACAAAGCTGAATTACTCAGAGGTTTAATTGGAGAGTTTGAAAGCAGATATGAACCTCTGAAGTCATGTGATCACTTTTTGTTTTTTTTATGCATCAACCTGGCCCCAAGAAATGCAAGACCTCCACCGTTTTGGAAACACAGTAATCAGCACAATTCTCCAGAAGTATGAAGCCATCTTGCCTCTTGACAGAGAATTCACTATAAGAAAATGGATGCGTTTACAGCAAGCAGGAAAGCGTTTGGCAGCATCCTCTGTGTATGACTTGGTCAAGATAAGTTAACACAAGCAATCCAGATTGTTACTGCAACAATTACAAGATTCTTAAATTGTCCCTTATACTTCCTTTGAGCAGTGCAGCTTGTGAGAGAGGTTTCTCACACCTCAATATAATAAAAAACAAGTACAGATCCCGTTATTGTCTTTCAGCCCTGATGCACATTCACTTGTCAAAGATGACTACAGAAACATTTGACCCAGAGGCAACAGTAGAGGCATGGATGCAGACAGCCCATCGTAGACTTAACCAGGGAAGTGCATCCAGGAGGCAGCAAGATCGTCCTGTATTACATTTGAAATTGAGGACAGTGAGGAGGGCAGTAAGGAAGATGATGTTAAGTTTCGCTGCGCACAGGGTGAGTACCAATTCCAATCTCTAAGTACTCTCATGAGAACCAGGCTTAAAACATTGTGTGCATCCCTGTTTATAAACTATAATAACCAGCTTCTGGCAAACATCCATACGCAAGTCAACTTAGTTGACAAGCCGCGGAAGCGCAACTTCCAACGTGACGAATGACATATTGACCAATGTGCCAATGTACTTCAAACAAATGTGCCAATTGAACGCTCAAAAAAATGAATTGTTGATTAAAAAAAGTAGTGTCAAGTGGTTCCACGCAACTATATTGAGTAATCTGTACACATAATTTAGTTTTATGAACAAAAGAAATTCAAGTAAAGCTGACAAAATTTCATTTGAATGTCACTGTTACATAATATTTATATGTGCAGTTTAGGTGCAATATGTAAGAATTTTGCAGTAAAATAACCAAAAAACCACTAGGCTGAGTGTTATATATTTTGTTCACTTGAGTACTTACAATATCCCAAATGTTTGCAACTATTTGTAAATCATTAGAAAATCGTGATTTTAACCAAGGCTCTGGGACATGTGAGGAGTCGCCTGTCAATTGTGTCATACCCGCGTTAACGCTCGGTCTGCCTCGGTTTCCAGTTTTATTTTGTAGAAACCATGGAAACAACAAAGACGCCTTAATATATTACATGTTTTAATAGGCAAGGGAACAACTGTTTGGTTACATTTATAGACAGAAAACTAATTATTGTTATATAGCTCAACATGTTTAGTCTTATTGTTTAAATCTAATTTTCTTGATTTTTTGCGAGTACCATGCTTCACCATGCCTCAGAGAAAAACACTATTTCGTGAAGTAGCTAACATAATCAGATGCAGCTTTATTTTTAGTAACAGTAATACAGAATTTTCTCTGTCATACAATACGTTTTAAAATTAATTGCATGCCATTTATCAACACAAGCCATCCAGCATTTAATATGATATTCTAAAATTGATCTGCAGTGTGCAACAAGTCTCTCACAGCAGCCACCAAGCGAACGCACAGAGTAACGTCATAACATAATTTTCAACACACTCAAATGTATCTAATATGATAAACAGAACTGCGTTACCTCACACTCATGACCAGAAAAGCAGGAGTGGCGCTGGTGACTGTTGCAAAACTAAAAGGCATTTGTTGCGCAATCGCTCCACCGGCCTCGTTCAGCTCCCCCAACACTTGGTCCTGTTCTGCTTCATGCTACAGTAACGTTAATAATTGCATCCATGAACATGATTTCTTCCCGAGTCCTATCCCAATTGTTTTTCGCTGGCTGTGAGGTGAAGACCCCATGTCCCAAGATTCCGCGCTTAAACTTACCGTCATCAAGCTACACCTTTGCTTTGAATATGCCTCAAGCGATCTCTAGCAAACAAAACATTTTACATATTGCACCTTTAATAATGTTATGTTTATTACGTAAGGTGAACACATTTATTGAATTAATTTACCTTATTAAATGATCATGATTAAATTACATTTTCTCTACAAAATGCAGTAAAAAAAATAGCTCATTGAACAAACTCGATTGAATTGAGAGTAGGAATTCCATCCTAAACATGTGTATATGAGGCTCACAGCATAAACACAGGCACCACTCTTCTGCATAATGGTAACCACAAAATTCAAAAACATTAGAGGAACTCCTCTAAATGTCAAACATAACTGAACATTAAACACTAACATAAACTAACAATATCTTCCCTTACTGAAAAACACATTAAATAACACTTTATTTTACCTTAATTTAATCTTTTAATGCAGTCCCTTGCAAAGCATGCTGGGAACTATGGATCTCTACAGATGTTAACATTAATTTGTGCGTTTCACTCAGCAATGTTACGCTGACTAAACAAACACATTAAGTATTGTGATCAAGGGTGGTTTGAGTGAAACTAACTGTAATGATGGGTCGACAGCATGGAGATCCATTTGCAGCTTTTATTAAGAATAGTGTATACACAGGTAAGGGCAGAGGCAGAGACGTAAACGGGGACAGGCAATGGTCGAGGCAGGCGGCAGACAAACGGTATCAGGAAGCAGGCAGAGATTAGGGCAGGCGGCAAACAAACACAGTCCAGTAAACAGGCAAGGATCAAGGCAGGCAGCAGAGAATCACAAGAGATAAACAGTCCAATCGGCAACAGTATAACAATCCACAGAAAACGCTTAGAAATGATCACCGGGGCAAATCAAGACTTCGCAGTGTGTGTGTGTGCACGTGCTGCTTAAATAGTGTGAGTGTGATGTGGTGCAGGTGTGTGTGCAATCAGTCCCAGGAATGAGGGCCTATGGGAAATGTAGTCCGAATGATGGTATCAGTATTCCGGTGAAGGCTCCCTCCGGTGGTGCGGGGAAGGAAGTGCGGGAGCCTCACTTGTGACACTAACAACAGTGAAAGTTCATTTTTTTTGAGCTATAAAAACATATAGTGCTAAATTTATTAAACTACCTGTCATAATAAAGAGAGAACACAAATATTTTAGGATTCTATCAAAACTTGTTTAAACCTAAAAATGGTATTGCCATTTATTAGGAAAATAACAAACTGAAACTAAATAATTTCTAAATAATATTCACACATGTCCAAAAAAAACCAAACAAACTTAATAACAGTCTCTGTTACTATTGCTTGTAATTGAGCATCTGAAAAAAACATCAATAACTATGAAGTGTTTTACTTTTTCCTGCCTTTCTTGTAAAACAGTAAAATCAAAAATTCATAGATAGTAACAATAATTATATTGTAGCTTTAGAAATACTGCTGTAACTAAAGAGCTTACACATACTGGTTGATTAAACATTACAGAAACATGAAAAATGATTTTAGCAGCAATACTGATAGTTTAGGCTGCCCTGACCTGTGGCACAAACCATACCTTGGGTATCAGATGTCTAATAACTTTAGCACTGTATATACTGAATATAGTTTAAATCTCTACATTAAAAATGAAGATAGTAATAAAGATAATAAAGTAAAACTCAAAATCAGTGTTAACCAACAGGCAAGATAAATGTTCTGCAGGAAGACATTCACATTCACTCTGGACACAATCACCTCTTACTGTCATTTCTTTATCCTGTAAATAGGCTATAAGAAACATCTTACATTTATATTCAATTACATGTTGTTCTCCCTTTACAGTTACTACTCTCATAAAATACTTGAATGACATGTTGATTTTTAAATTTAAATTTAACTTTAAACAACCAATATTTCAGCAAAATGAATATTTTTGCGCTGAATATTAATTGTCTCCCTCTATGCCACGTTCATCTGTTCCCTTCTGGAATTCCTGTTCCCCCGAGTGGGTCTGCTGACAGCGCATGCGATCATGAAACACAGCTGGGTGTTCGGAAAGCGAAAAAGCCCAAAAGTATTGCCACTGCAGCATAATAAAATGATTCTCACATTGCAGTTATATTTCTGTGAATTTAATTTATCTTGCACGTGTTCATAGTTTATGTATTAAGTTGGAATTTATTCAGTTGAATTTTGCCTATACAAATTAGCCTAATATGTCCGTGCTTTAAATTTTAAAGACGTTTTAAATTTTAAAAGAAATAAGGATTGAATTGACAGTTAGGAAAATCTCACTTCTAAAAAAACAAACAAAAAAAAAAAGATAATTTTTAAGTTTCGGAAAAAAAGACTTACTTCTTTAACCTTTTGGCTTCCTGTACATCCGGTTGTGCTTGCGTAAAGGGAAAACACACATTCCGAAGGGAACAGAATAGGCTGCTTCACCGGCACTCATTCAATAAAGTTTGAAGTTTAACGCAGACTGTCAGGACGAGCTTTTATGCAAAATGGAAATGCTCGCGTGAATTTGTAACATTTACAGATAAGGATATAAAGGTAGAATGAACATTTTGCGCTGACGACGCACATGCATCTGTCAAAGCGCCTGATAGGGCAAGCCATTACGTTAATGCATTAGCTTGATGCTTAAAATAAAGAATTCTCATGTTTTGATCAGCTTGAGATCAAAGCTGATCAAAAGTACCTTTCCTGCAGCTGCTCACTCTGTGCATTTTTGTCCATAGAAATGCGTTATTCAGTGCTGTAATTTGACACAACTGGCGGAAGTCTTCCGTGCACGGTGCAGACCCAACTAATGGATAATTAGAATCGTTGTCGATGATTTTCATTATAGATTATCGATTTATCGAATAGTTGTTGCAGCCCTACTTCAGAATCATGACCGCCATTCACTACCATTATAAAGCTTAGAAGAGCCAGGATATTTTTTAATATAACTCTGATTGTGTTTGTCTGAAAGAAGATAGTCATATACACCTAGGATGGTTTGAAGGGTGAGTAAATCATGGGATCATTTTCATTTTTGAGTGAACTATCCCTTTAATTGACAATAATGACCCTGTAATGAGTTCCTGTTAATTTTTTTTTTTTTTTTTTTTTTTTTTTTTACAATAACACAACACAGTGGTACTGGTATCTCATAACAGCACATACAGCCATATAAGCCATATCATCTTACAATCTTTGGATATACATGTTTATACGTAGGCATATAAAATGCAAAAACAAAATAATAATAAGAAATATTAATAATAATAATACAACAGAGCATATAAAAGTAAATAAATAACAGGGACATTTTATAGAGCAATAATTAAAAGGATTTATCAGTCATTGAACATCTTCCAGAAAGTTCCACAAAGAAAACCAAGTGCGCCAGAAAACATCTGATCTTTGATGCAGATCGTAAGTTTAAAAGAGTAGCGGCCTGACTTATCCACATATTAACTGAGGGTATCTGAGGTGTTGACCATAGTAATAATATACATTTTCTCGCTAAATATATACAAAAGTTCAGTACACTTTCTTTGTCACAGTCAAGGCGCAGACCAACTTTATAGTTCAGAAGGTAAACATTTGGAGATAATGCAAAAGTCTTTCCAATAATCTTTTGAATAATCTTATGGATCTCTTTCCAGTAACCTTTGATTTTATCACAATCCCAAAACACATGCATCACTGTGCCAATGTCTGTCCTACATTTGAAACATAATTAAGAAGAATTGGGGAATATTTTATGAAGGCGAACTGGAGTTAGATAAGTCCTGTGGATAAATCTATAATTTTGTTCGTGGGCCGAAATTGAGACACCTTTAGGGAAACCACATGTACAAACAGATAACCACTCCTCATCACTAAAATGTGACCCTAAGTCCTTTTCCCATATCACCCTCAAAGAGTCAAAAGTTGAAGGACCAACATTAGACAGCAAAGCATATAACTCAGAGATCTTCTTCTTAAGAGTAAATGAAGAGAGAAGCTGTTTTTCTACTTCAGTAAGATCAAATCGTATATTACCTTCTTTTGAGTGTGACTCTAAAAAGTGCCGTAGTTGAAGAAATTTCTAAAAATCATTACTGGGCAGGTTAAATTCCTGCTTTAATGACTGGAATGACCTCATTTGACCATTATCAAATAAATGGCCAAACTCAGACACTCCTCTCAACCTCCAGGTCAGAAGACCAATATTCTGTATGGTTGGGGGAAGATCAGGACTGAGTGTGATAGGAGACTTAAAAGATATCTTATTTGGAATAGCTAAATATTTCTTAACATCCTTCCACACCAAAAGAGTATTTGACACAGTGAAAATATTAGTCAGAGATTCAATTTTTTGTATATTATGAATAAATGGCAGTGACAGTCTAGGAAAGCATCTTGAATATTCAATCCCAGTCCAGCGTGAACAAAAATATAACTGAAAATTAGGGAGCGAAACCCCACCCGATTCCCTTGGTTTCATCAAAACAGAAAGTTTGAGTCTAGTTTTTTTATGATTCCAAATATACTTTGAAATTGAAGAAAATAATCCTTTTAAAAAAATCTGTACTTAAGTAACATGGCAAATTTTGAAAGAATATTCATTCTTATAACATTAATCCTGCCAAAAAAATAATTTGGAAGAATCGACCAATCTAATAGGTTCTGATTAATTTTCGTAATTAACTGGGGATAGTTGGCTTTATACAAATCGACCAAGTATTGACATCGATTCCCAAGTATTGAAATTTTTCAGTTACGGCAAGAATTTGCATCAGTAGAGGTCTCAGGATATATAAGATAGAGCAGAACATCGTCTGCATAAAGGGATATACAATGTTCCTCTAGCCCTATTTTAATACCATGTATATTAATGTTAGTTCTCACAGCAACAGCCAGTGGTTCGATAACCAAAGAGAATAACAATGGCGAGAGTGGGCAGCCTTGACGACAGCCTCTGCTTACTGAAAATCTGTCAGACAACACTGTTAGTGTTAACTTGAGCCATAGGGTTGGAATATAAAAGTTTAACCAAACTGATAAAATTAGATCCTAGTTCTATTTTTTCTAATACTGCAAAAAGAAAAGGCCACTCCACCCTATCAAAAGTCTTTTCGGCGTCGAGAGATACAATGAAGGCAGGTTCCATGGTAGCATTTAAATGATCAATAAAATTCAATACCCTACGAATATTATCAGTGCCATATCTGGACTTCACGAAAACCTGTCTGATCTGGGTTGACGATGTAAGGCAAAACAGTTTCAAGCCGCCGAGCTAAAGATTTAGCTATAATTTTAAAATCCACATTGAGTAAACTAATTGGGCGATAAAAAGAACAATTCACTGGGTCTTTGTCTTTTTTCAGAAGCAAGCTGATCACTGCCAATGACCAGGATTCAGGCACAGAATTTGAATCTAAAGTACCATTTATTGCTTGCATTAAAATTGGACAAAGCTCGGGCCAGAATTGCTTATGAAACTCTAATGGAAACCCGTCTGGGCCAGGAGCTTTACCGGTTGGCATAGATTGTATAGATTGCCAAATTTCTTTCTTAGTAAAAGGGGCATTTAAAAAAGCTCTAGTATCTTCCGAAATGCTAGGAAGAGAAATCTCATTTAGGAAATTCAGCAAATCCTTACTGGAGCCACTGGACCTAGCTGTATAAAGAGTTCTGTAAAAATCAGAGAAAGCAGCGTTAATGTTCAAGGGATCAAAGATCATTCTGCCTTCAGATGTCTTAATTGCTTTTATGGTTCTTTCGTTCTGCTCTTTTTTTAAATGATACGCCAAAAGGCGACTTGGCTTGTTTCCAAACTTGTAATAACGCTGTTTACTGAAAAATAATAGTTCATGTTCTGTATGATCTAGATTTAGCTTGGCTCTGGCATTATTTAACAAAATACAATTATCTTGATTTGGGAATCTTTTATGTTGTTTTTCCAGAAAATTTACTTCAGCTTCTAATTCTTTAATTTTTTGGGTTCTGAGTTTCTTCCTCAGAGAAGCATAAGCAATAAAGTGGCCTCGCAACGTGGCTTTGGCAGCATCCCATTTTAACGCAGGGGAAACTGGTGAATTCTGATTGTAGTGAAAATCTAGTATTGCTTAAAAATGAAGTATTAAATCTCCAGTAAGTTGACTTCTGGATTGATATACTAATATCAGTCTCTAAATAAACAGGACCATGATCAGATAACACAATAGGGCCAACATGACAAGAACTCACACAATGTATACATTCAGAAGGTATGAAAAAATAATCCAGTCTTGAACAAGAGTTGTGAGAATGAGAGCAGAAAGTATAATCTCTGTCTTTAGGATGCAGCTCTCTCCAAATATCTACCAGGCCAAGGTTCTTACAAGTATTGTGCAAAATATGAGATGATTTACAACCAATTGAAACCCGGGGTGGTGATTTATCTAAATTTCCATCAAGTACACAATTGAAGTCACCTCCCAAAAAACCAATGTTCTTGCAATGCTGATTAAATTTTAAGACCACATATGACATAAAATAAGGTCATTAAAATCTGTATTTGGAGTGTATACATTTCCTACAGTGATATGTCTTCAAAGAATTAAACCTGAAATCAACACAAATCTTCCTTCAGAATCATATTCTACATGCTCGAGAATGAATGGGATGTTTTTATGAATAAGAATTGCAGTGCCCCTACTATTTGACGTGAATGAGGAAAAATAAATCTGACCAACCCAAACTTTTCAACTTCATATGTTCTTTATCAGATAAATGAGTTTCCTGTAGTAGCACGATAGATGTATGTTCTTTTTTAAGGAATGTTAAAATTTTCTTCCTTTTAATTACATGACCTATGCCCTTCACGTTACAAGTTACTAATTTAATTCTTATGACTCTACACTTTTCTGCATACAGAAAAGTGTAGAGTCATAAGAATAACATGCAAAATTAAACAACAGATTATGTCAGTATGAGATACCAAATACGAACAGAAGAGTACCACAAGTAAAACAAGAAACAAACCTGAAAAACCCTCCCCCCAAGACCCCATCCCCAAACGATGAGGCACAGATGATATCAAAAAGTCACAAAATAACACAAGAAGCTTTGAAACAGCTGATAACATAATACCACCAAGTTATACGGCCCCGTCATGGCCCGCTCCATTAATGAGTATAATACAAAACATAAAACAGTAATAGATGAAACCATTGGGATAATAATTATTAAAATAAACAAATAAATATTTGAAATAAAAAATAAAGAACTACCCTTTCATACCAGCCACGTATACATGATATTTGAAACCTTACAAACCTACGTGGTGGACAGTAACAACATTTTGGGTTACCTTAAAGGGTATATCGTATATGTCCAATGGAATCGTCAGTTTTTTCCTCCAAAAATCAAGGTGCAGATCTCAAACAAAAATCAAAGTTAATCATCCAGAGAGTCCAGGAAAGCCTTGGCTGACTTCGGATCGTTGAACAGTTTAATTTTTCTGTTGTGCAGACACCTGAGTCTGGCTGGATAGGCAAATCCCCGATATAGACTGCGGGCGGCCAGAGCTTTACCCACAGTCGTGAACTTGCAGCGTTTCTGCAGCAGGCCAGCTGACAAATCCGAGTAGAATCGAAGCTCTGAGCCATTGTGAGTAACAGTCATCTTCAGGGCCATTTTCAGAATTTCTTCTTTATCAGTGAACCGTAGAAACCGAACTAAAATACTTCTCGGAGCTGAATTCAGATTGTTAGATGCGAAGGTGGGAGATCTGTGGGCCCTCTCGATGTTTAGTGCAGGGAAGTCAGCAGGTATATCTAACCACTTAGGGATCATGTCTCGCAGAAACGCTGTGAGTGGGCCGGAGCCCTCAGCTTTTTCTGGCAGACCCACTATTTTCAGATTCTTGCGACGGCCTCTGTTTTAAGATCGTCTATCTTTGTCTGCAACTGATCCACCATCACCTTCAAGCTGGCCAGTTGCCCTTCAGTAGTTGCTGCTGAATCTTAGACCGACGAAATCCTCCGTTTGGCTTCGCCCAAGCGAGTTTCAGCGCCCGTAACTCTCTCGGTGAGGGCAGCAAATGAATTCTGAAGGCAAGACACAGAATTGGCTATCCCCTCCAGATGGCTAGTAATTCCATCGAGGCGTGATCCGTTGGCCTTTATTTCTGATAAAATCAGCAACATATCTAGAGGAGATTCGGCTGTGTTAACGTTAGCGTCAGCCGAAGGTGCATGGTGAGTAAGCTTCTTCTTATCTTTTTCTTTAGCCTTCTGTGAGCGCGTCGAGCCAAAAATAGGAAAATCTTTATCAGAAGGTGTGTCTGACATAGTTATAAGTCCGTTCAACGAAATAAAATGAGAAATCGGAGGAGAGAAATGTAAATTGTTTGAAAGTTTGAGCGGAGCAAAGAACTCAGGCAGCCATCTCACTCTGGGTCACGTGACGCCCCCAGTTCCTGTTAATTTTATAATTAATGAGTAACATTAAAACAGTCTGTGTAAATAAACATTTAAATGCTACTTCAAAGTTTGCACTGCAAAGTTTCTTATATTATGTGAAGGCGAGGGCCTTACATCTCCGCAAAAAAAGTGATAATTACATGACAGGCTGGTGTCTGAGAACTACATGAAACAAGAAGGCTGCACAATGGATGTCTCTATGCAAACGCGTAATATGTGAAAGCACAATGGCGCATGCTGCTTCTGAAACACATACATACTGCAACACGCAACGCATACACACTGCAGAACAGAGTATGTGTGAACCTGGCGTTAGGTGTAAATTGCAGAAATGAAAAAATAAACTTGAATGTTTTTGGGGAATACAAATAGGGATGTTATCTTGTTGATGATTGATGGTTATCCAATTAAATTAATGATAAATAGGAGGCAAAGCTATTTTAAAATCTTCTTAGTTACTAAATTTATAAACTTAGTTACCACACCCAGAGTAGTGGGCAGCAATTTTTGCTGAGGCTCCTAGGGAGTGATTGGGGGTTAGGTGCCTAGGGTGCCTCAAGAGTACCTAATTTCCTGCCGGTATTGAGAATCAAACCTGAAAACTTCGGGGTTACCAGTCATGGTCTAATGGTGGAAAAGCTGGTGAACAATAGCAGAGACACCCTAGTTACCCAGTGAGTAGCCGACTGGAATTAGCAATGTCACTTTAGAGTTTTAATGTTTTATATTTTAAACATTTAATACATTCCTGCTTCAAATGTTTGTAATTTATTGTCCTATTTGAAAGTTTTAGTTATTTAAATTGACAAATTTAACACGATAAACACTATACAACTATATCTGATAGTTAGATGTGGTCCTGGGATCTGATCAGATTTGGACTGACAGTCTGAACGTAGCCTATATGTTGGATCAATGTTGGTCGGAGATCAACATTGTTACGAGGCCATGAGAAACATAGATTTTACATTGAATCTAAAGTGAATAGCAGGAGTTCATCACTAATGCTCAATCATCACTTAATCATTTAATTGTCTTATTAGCTTTAACACTGTTTTAGTGTTACTTTTTTACTCTCTGTAGGCTGCACTCATATAGACACAGAGCAAGTAATAATTTAACACTGAGGAGTTTACTGTGCTCTTTTACTGCCATGCAATTCTCTCATTTATTTTTATGTATTATTATTATTATTATTATATTACATATATGTTAATTAGATTTCAGTAAGTTGTGGAAGTGCACTACAACATAGAAGTGATTCACTCTTCCTGCTTAACATACTTGAGATTGTCCAGTCTGTAGTTTGGATGGTTGAGCAGCTTCACTCCTGAGTCTCCTGGGTGATTGTAGCTCAGATCCAGCTCTCTCAGGTGTGAGGGGTTCAAACTCAGAGCTGAAGACACATAACGAAAGCCTTCCTCTATCACCATACAGCCAGACAACCTACAAACACACAACAACAATCCACATCACATTAGTTTAGCAGTCAGATGTCACTAACACAGTCATTTGGGTAGTAGCTGTTATTTTCTGTAGTTTCAGTCACAAAAGTCAAGTCAAGTCATCTTCATTTATATAGCGCTTTTCACAATACATATTGTTTCAAAGCAGCTTCACAGTGACAATAGTTATTATTGTACTCAGTAATTACTCAACACTCAATAATTATTATTGAGCTAAAGTTGGTTTTTGATTGAATCACTTCCATTGTAAAAATTGTTAATTTTTGCTTTAGTGGCCGCTTAAATTACACCTTTCCTACTGAAAACCGAATACCTTTAATGCATTCTTGCCGTTCATTTACGTATTTAGTCTATAGGTTTGCGTGTTTGAGTGTGTATGTGCGCAGAAGCTTGGTCTTTTTAAAAAAGTGATATTTACCAAATTACTGGTCTGCACAATAAAGAAAAATTTGTTGTGTCCATGGATCTATGCGAGCTGGGATAATTTTGATAGCGTTTTATCTATACATAGGGAAAGGAAAGGGAAGGAGGCCTTCGCAGGCGATCGTTTAGACGTTTTAAACGTCAGGGCTGCGTTATCATCATGTCTAGATGCAGGTCCTTCATCTTATCTGGATACGGCCTGGATCTGGCAGGCTGTGGCAAACCTCGGGATAAACAGAGAGAGACTAATATTAGCGTAGACACCATTCTTCTTGTGATGTAGCGAGTACATCAGGTGTTATGGGAAGTGTTCCCGGTTCCGGCTGACCTAATCTATGCAGCCTAACAATTTACATGATTTGAATTATAGAAGTATATAATGGTTTATGTGTATGCAAGTTTAAACAGATGTGTTTTTAGTCTAGATTTAAACTGACAGAGTATGTCTGCTTCCGGAACAGTGATAGGAAGACTGTTCCAAAGTTTAGGTGCTAAATAGGAAAAGGATCTACCGCTTGCAGTTGATTTTGATATTCTAGGTATTATCAACTGTCCAGAATTCTGAGATCGTAATAGACGTGAAGGACTATAATGCATTAAGAGCTCGCTCAGGTACTGGGGAGCTAAACTATTTAGTGCTTTGTAGGTAAGTAGCAAGATTTTAAAATCTATACGATGTTTAATAGGGAGCCAATGCAGTGTTGACAGAACCGGGCTAATATGGTCATACTTCCTGGTTCTAGTAAGAACTCTGGCTGCTGCGTTTTGGACCAGCTGTAGTTTGTTTAACAGGTGAGTGGAACAACCACCCAGTAGAGCGTTACAGTAATCTAGCCTTGAGGTCATGAACACATGAATAACTGTTCCGCATTTGTCACTGAGAGCATATGTTGTAGTTTAGATATATTTTTAAGATGGAAGAATGCGGTTTTACAGATGCTAGAAACATGGCTTTCAAATGAAAGATTGGTATCAAAGAGCACACCCAGGTTCCTAACTGACAATGAAGACTTAACAGAGCAGCCATCAAGTGTTAGACAGGATTCTAAGTTATTACGTGAAGTCCAAAAATTACAATCTGTTTTTTCTGAATTTAGTAGTAAGAAATTAACTGTCATCCAATTTTTTTATGTCATCCATGCATTTCGTTAATTTTGTGAATTGGTAAGTTTCATCAGGGCTCGAAGAAATATAGAGCTGAGTATCATCAGCATAACAGTGAAAACTAACGCCATGCTTCCTAATGATATCTCCCAAGGGTAGCATGTACAGAGTGAAAAGCAACGGTCCTAGTACTGAGTCTTGCAGTACTCCATATTGAACTTGTGATCGATATGACATCTCTTCATTTACTACTACAAACTGTCAGATAAGATTTGAACCATGACAATGCAATTCCACTAATGCCAACGTAATTCTCAAGTCTATTCAAAAGAATATTGTGGTCAATAGTGTCAAAAGCAGTACTAAGATCTAGTAACCATGATCTGATGATAAGAGCAAATCATTTGTAACTCTAATGAGAGCAGTCTTAGTACTATGGTACGGTCTAAATCCTGACTGGAAATCCTCACAGATACCATTTCTTTCCAAGAAGGAACATAGTTGTGATGAAACTGCCTTTTCTAGTATTTTTGACAGAAAAGGTAGATTTGAGATTGGCCTGTAATTGACTAATTCTCTAGGATCAAGTTGTGTTTTTTAATAAGAGGTTTAATAACAGCCAGCTTAAAAGTTTTTGGTACATATCCTAGTGATTAAGATGAATTAATGATATTAAGAAGAGGATCTAGGACCTCTGGAAGCATCTCTTTCAGTAGCTTAGTCGGCATAGGATCTAACATACATGTTGTTGATTTTGATTATTTAATAATTTTAGAGAATTCTTCCTCTCCTATAGCAGTGAATTAACTGAATTTTTCCTCACGGACACTACAGTGCACTGTCTGATGCAATACTGTAGTAGACGGTTGCATGGTTATAATTTTCTCTCTAATATTGTCAATCTTGCAAGTAAAGAAGTTCATAAAGTCATTACTGCTGTGCTGTTTGGAAACATCAGAAGTTGAAACTCTATTTCTCGTTAATTTAGCCACTGTATCAAATAAATACCTAAGGTTGTGTTTATTTTCTTCTAAAAGTTTTGAGAAATAAGCAGATCTAGCATTTTTAGGGCCTTTCTGTACTCAATCATTCTCTCTCTCCACGAAATGCGGAAAACTTCTAGTTCTGTCAGGACCACTATCGTCAAATATGATTGATAATTGCATAGAGTTTGTATTGGCGGTATGGTTCTGTTCTGGGCAAGAACTCCCTGCGCATCCATGCAGCCTAGCATGGATAAGAGCAGGGAGAGCAGCAATAACCCCCCTAGGGTAACAGAACAGAACCAATATGCAGATATAATTAATGTCAATAATTTAACATGTACACAAATTTCAAGAATAGTTTGATTCAGGGGAATCATAAGGCCAATCTTGACTGAAGAGAGGAGGAGCTGGGGATGGAAGAGGGTAATTAGCTCCTGAGAAATGCAATAGCTGCTAATAATACTGAGGAGCTTATATATGGATGCTGTGATAGGCGTTGTATTCCTATAGGTAGACGTGAGTCACCTGGGAGTCAGCTGATGCGAGCTGGACTGACGTGACCTGCCAGAACTGACGCTAACGCTGGATTTTTTTTTTCTACCAGCTGCGCTCCATTTTTCTGGCAGCTCTCTTAAGAGCCCGAGTGTGCTCATTGGCATTGGATTAGTTTCCTTAATCTTCTTTAAGCGCAGAGGAGCAACTGTGTTCTGGAAAAGACAGAGTCAATAGTTTCTGTTGCAACATCAAGGTCTTCTAAGCTAGAATGTCTGTAAATGCCAATCCCAATGCGTCTTTATCATTATCTACATGGATATTAAAATCACCACCAACAAGGACTTTATCCGCAGCTAGTACTAACTCTGATAGAAAATCAGCAAATTCTTTGATAAAGTCTGTATGGTGCCCTGGTGGCCTGTATACAGTAGCCAGCACAAATGTCAACTTACATAACATTACATAAAGCACCATCACTTCGAAGGAATTATATTTGAAAGACTTTCGAGTAATACTGAGGATATTACTATAAATTACAGCAACACCTCCCCCATTGCCTTTCTGACAAGGATTGTGTCGATAATCGTAACCTTGAGGGCTAGACTCATTTAAAGTAATGTAATCGTCTGGTTTTAGCCAGGTTACTGTCAAACACAGGAAATCTAGATTATTGTCTGTGATAATATAATTTACAATAAGTGCTTTTGAAGAAATTGATCTAATATTCAGCAACCCAAGCTTTATCATTTGTTTATCAGTATTATCTCAGTATTATCAGTATATCTGTTTTTTATTTGTTGAACATCAATTAAATTTTTACCCTTAAATGGGTTTGGAAGTTTTTTGTATTTACTGTTTCGGGGTACAGACACAGTCTCTATGTGATAATATCTAGGTGAAAGAGTTTCTTTGTGTTGGGATTTATCTGACTTCTGTGACGTGAGACAGCTAGCAGACGGTCAGTTTAGCCAGTCTGTCTGCTTTCTGATCTGGGCCCCAGTTTGTCATGTTTCAGCTTTAAGACTAAAACCAGTGACAATGTAGAAATTAACAAAAGTGGCAAAAGTGAAGTCAATAGAAACATTTATACTCCAGTAAAGTAGAAATATACTTAAGAACAGGAATAAGGTATTTCTACATTGTCACTGGACACCAGTGGTCGTTTTTAATTGATCTCACTGTCATTTCATACAAAAAATCATTTTGTGTTCAATTACCATTATCAGGAAGAAAGAAATATTCCCCCATAACATTGGACATTATATCTTGCATTTAAATGGAAAGTAAATAAGTCATTTGATCTCACCCAGACAACAGTGCCACAATAATGTATACAAAGTAGTGAAAGAAAGAATTTAAAAATAACATTTAAAAAACAGCATTTCTAACTTTGTTACTAAAAATATGAAGGTGCTTGCAGATTCTTATACACACATTTTAAAACACAATAATGAAATCTTCACTTTTAGATCAAGAAACTGTCAAACAAAAACTCACTGTCAATCAAAAACTTGCTGTCAACCCCGCCCACATAAGGGATTTGTACCAGTATGTCACAGTGAATTATTTTTTCCAATTTCAAAGTTTTTTCATTAATATTTAATTAATATCTTTATTCCTCTAAGCAAAAAAATGCCAAAGATGTGCTACACGGGGTGTGAGTTCCATCTCGGTGCTATTTGGGTGCAAGGGATAGTCCAACTTATAAAATTAAGGATGGTCCAAGGCACTCGAATCGCATAGAAAAACTTTTTAAAAAGCCTTTATGTCATCATGGCTAAATATTAAAACAGGTGACATGTACACAGTCTACACACCTACACGTTGCAGGCTGATTTTGCCTTCGTCAGAGTGTGAGTAACAAACACATTGAGAGTTCATTTTGAGCAGCAATTAATTAGTCTAATGACAATCACCTGGTTGTGCTACACAGGACAAACAGAAGAGAGGAAGTTCGATGATTACATATGAAATTAAATCAAACACAGTATTATCAATATTAAAAAAATATATATCGTATGGCCCTTCATTATAAAGAGAAAAATCAAGGTAGACCAAGTACATTAAAGATAATCGGTATAGAACATGTCCCCAGGTCAATAAGAGGAGGTGATAGGGTTAATAAGCTTCTACAGAGAGTGTCTTTCTGGATCTATACACTGAAAGCAACTAAATTTCCAGGCTTAAATGGGGAATTAGACTTTATACCCTTTAATAAGATGTTATACTTAAATAGTATTTTGTTGTTTTTTGGTTTGAATGTGTTTTTTTGTTTTTGTTTATTTAAAAAAAACAAAAAGTTATACTATGTACATCATCTAATATATACATTACTGATTTGTGGAGTTTATATATATATATATATATTTGTTTTTGTTTTTTTGGGAAATATAAATTACATTGTTTATTATTGATTTGTGACATTATTAAAAAGGTTTTTTTTTTTCTTTCAGAAATATAAGTTACACTTTGTATATTATCGATTATATTCACTGAGTTGTGGAGTCTGAGTTATATACTTTATTACATTCATTTTTTTTTTTTTAATATTGATTATACTGTGTTTGATTTAATTTCATATGTAATCATCGAACTTCCTCTCTTCTGTTTGTCCTGTGTAGCACAACCAGGTGATTGTCATTAGACAAGTAATTGCTGCTCAAAATGAACTCTCAATGTGTTCGTTACTCACACCCTGACGAAGGCAAAATCAGCCGAAACGTGTAGGTGTGCGGACTGTGTACATGTCACCTGTTTTAATATTTAGCCATGATGAAATAAAGGCTTTTTAAAAAGTTTTTCTATGTGATTCAAGTGCCTTGGACCATCCTTAATTTCATATTTTTATTCGTTTATTGAAAAGTTACGTTCAAAATATTTGGCACAAATCTAATTCCATATTAGTCAAGTAACTGAGTGCAGCTGAGAAGCAGCGACTTTACAGGCAGTGTAGGGATTCAGAACATGAACGCAGAGCATTTGCAGAAAAGGAAATGGGACTGTGATATTGAGATATTGAGACAAATAAAGAAAACGAAAATGAAAGGCATAGAGAGACTGTCAGCAAAGATGCAAAGACTTAGAAGTCTGTACAAAAACACAAACGAGCTGTTTCCTTTACTCTACTCTTCCATTTGTCCTGTTGTCAGCAGACTTAAATGTGTGAAGTACGTCAGAAACTGAATAG
This sequence comes from Ctenopharyngodon idella, assembly GCF_019924925.1. Lineage (NCBI taxonomy): Eukaryota > Metazoa > Chordata > Actinopteri > Cypriniformes > Xenocyprididae > Ctenopharyngodon > Ctenopharyngodon idella. Next base: position 50,459,660 of record NC_067222.1, read on the forward strand.
GCATCTGTATAATGTATCCAATGTAGTTAATGGTGATTGGTTCTGTTTGTTTTTGATGCGACATGACATATTGTGAATTATTCAGGTCCTGTGAGAAACTGTTCCAACAGGTGGAGTATACATGAATATTCATAAACTCGCTCTGCAGTGGGCGTGGCATTTTGAACTTCGAACAAATTAATTGTTGTTTGCTATCAGATCACAACTTGTTTTACGGATTATTTCGATCAGGTAATAAAGCCGAAGGGACATGCACCCTATAACTGTTCATATTCTCTACATAATTCATAGAATGATTTGCTTTGCATGTGCTTTTATTAACATTAAGGATACAAAAGACCATGCCAGAGCACAACAAATTGAGCACATATTTCTGTTACTCTTGATTGTTGTCTTTTGTTGTAAACTGTGTCCCTTCCTTGTTTTTTATTCTAGCATAGGGCTGTCATGATAACCGCAATATCTTAATACAGCCCTACTGACAAAACAACCACAGAGGAATGCAAGAACCACAGCAACCACAATATTTGCATGTTATCTTTTCTCATAAGATTATGCCCTTCTCGTCTTTTCACTTCGTGCATGTGTGCCAAATATTAAAGAAGTTCATAATGATAACATAATGTGTACCATGGTGATTTGTACAGAGGCTCCGTAGCACTTAACAAGCCTTAACAGACAGCATGAGAGAGAGATCGATTACATCACATGTAATTACCTGCATCTGTCCTTCAGGGTAAGTCATTTATATTTGTTAAAAAAGGTTGTCATGTTCAAGGAAAGTGAAATCTCTGTCTTAGCATCCTTTTAACATTCAAGGGGATTTCCAATGAATGGCGTCAGCGCTGGTAAACGCATTGAATCAATGCCATTGATCTCAATGAACTGAAGCATCAGCTTCAGCGTTACCCCTGCAATGCATTGCTGGTCAGCTGAGCCTTTTGAAGTGGCACTCAAAGTAGAAATGATTTCACGTTCAAGCTCAAACCGGTGCGCAGCGTTTTGCTACGGTTTCCGGGTTGAATGACATGTTTCCTGGAAACGGTGTGCAACGGTATGCAACGGGTTTGAGATATGTTTTCTCTTGTTTGGTGGGTGTGTCAAAAATGTCAGCCCATTCAGCATCAACATGCATATAAACCACGCGGTATTAAAGAAACAGCTTGTAAATGTAATTAACATCAAAATAAATTCACAAGAGCAAGTATATTGTTTGCACGTTTATTTACATTAATGGCAAAATAACTTAAATAATAAGAGCACAAGTATAGATCTGGAACTTCTCTAAGTCTGTCTAAATATCATTTAGTCACTGCAATGTCTTCTGGTCCATATCCTTTCCTTAGGAAGGTGTGCTAGACACTGATTAATGTAACATGAAAATACTATATTTTGTTATTGTATTGTGGAGTAATACTTTCATAAACTTTTATAAACATAAAGGCAAATGTTGGATCACATTAATTAGGATCCACAGTTTCCTCAAATCCCTTCACTCGATTGGGATGTTCTCTTTTATTCTGGACAGCAAGGGCAGTGACTGTAACATCGAGCATATTTTGCAGTATTAAACACGAATTTATACCGACTTCATCAGGCTTCGAAAATTCTTCAAAAAGAACACAGAGTATGGCCTTCTCAGCTGCCATAGTTGCAACTCTTGTGTCATCAGAACAGGGTGTTCAACGCACCACCGTTTCCGTTTAAAAAACGTTTTGCAGCACTTTGTCAGGGCTGAGCGCAGGTGTAGGTGTCCACCATGAAGCGACTGAATGCCAGTGAATGGGGCCTATGGTATGAAGATGTATAACTATTCGTCTACAGGCTTGTGCGACTTGATGCAGTGGCGCACAGACCGATCGGGGGCTGACTTGAAACAGTGCATGCCGGTAAGAAATTTTGTCCGACTTGAGACAGCGCCGACACCATGTGACTGTGACATATGGCTTCAATGTACTGCGAGAGCGATTCAAGATCAGCCGCCTGAGTCAGCCAGCACAGTTTCTCAAGAGGAGCTGCACGAGCTCTGATGAGGACACAGCTGTTTCACGATTGGCTGGATTCACCGCATGACAACGATCACGTGTTTCATGTTTATTGTCATGCCTTCAGTTCCACTAATGCTCACAAATCTGTATTTTTATAACAGTTAATGCTCTTTTCATGTAGTCGCGATGTTGTATTGTGTCATGTTTATCAAAATAAACTGATAAAAATCGTAGACCTCACTACATTGGTATTTAAATAATATGTACTTATGTTGAACTTTATTCTTGTACAAACAGACGCTGTAAGCAGTACATAAAGTATTGAATGAAAATGTCTCTGAAACATCAGTGTATTAGTCAAATATTGCATTTATTTCACTTCAGCTATGATAAAGTATGCAAACGCAGTGTGAGCATCACTATGAGAAGCAGAAAGTGTCTGACTTCAAGTCTCCGTTTTCAGCTCCTCCCCGCCTGCACGTGGCTACTCTCGCCGATTGGTTACATCCAGCCGCAGCCGATGTCCAACACACCTGATATTTATTACAGTTATTTTTCTGAAATAAGACATGCTTGATGACGTATGCAGCTTTCAAATGCGACCTCCGGAGGATGCAGCCTCCGAAATGAGACGCAGTGTGTGGGAAGCCTGCTCATAGATTTCTCTCTCTTGCTTCCTCATGTTGTAGCGCTTGTGTATGTGTTTTCCAAGACTGTGGTGTGTGCCATTGCCGGCTTGCTGTGCTGTGCTCCTATTCTAGTTAAAGCTCCTTGTGAGGAGGCTGAATTGTTAGCGGTATAGGCACGTAAATGTATGAGTTGCAATTTTCTTTTTAAATGGACTAGGGTGCGTTTCCCAAAGCCAACCATCATTGCAAGTTCCGTTGTTACCAATAGAATTCAATGGAACTTTGGACCATAGTTGGCTTTTGGGAAACGCACCCCTGATTGTGTGAGAAGTGGGAGGCCCCTATTTATTTAATTAGAATTTTTTTTCCCTGTTTATTGGTCAGCAGGGAGGTAACAATTGTAATTCTTATTTTACTCTTTTGTTTCTAGGAAAGACGTCTAAAAATTAGTAAGAAAACCTTTTCTGTTTGTTGTTTTGGCTGACTAAACCCACTGATCCTGAGCTAACTGATCCTGAGCTACTTATTTCCGTTCACAACAAGAGAAAACGTACCCTTATTTAAAATAAACATTATCCATTTGCTTCTTTGTTGCATTGTGTGTTTGTGGGAGCAGGAGATGGAACTCCGGGCAAAATTCATTAACAGGTGTCGCTATGTTACGTTCAGTTGCTTTGAAGGTGTAGTACTTAACAGCGGCTGTGAAAATAAATCTGCATCGTTTGTTCTTTTGATCTTTTATTCAAATAATTCACAAGCAAAGGTGGCTGTTTACAAGAAATTGGATTCGCTGCTAAGTCAAAAATAAGAAAATAAATCAAAAATAATGACTTTATACAACAATTTTTGTCTTCCTTGTCACAGGGTTCATGCAGGTTTCAGTAAGTGAAATTTAAGACCTTTTTAAGACATTTTAAGACCATAAAGATTGAAATTTAAGACCTACATGACGCATTACCAAAAAATATTCAACTCAAAGAAATTCTGAAAAAATCTTTTTATTTCAATAAATTCGGTCATTGAAAAAGCATTAATTTAATTTACAGATAAAGCAATCACATTAGTAACCTTCCACACCCAACAACGTGCCAAATGCCCAAAACTTTAGGCCTAAAATGAAAATAGGCTAAAACAAACTTGCCCTCAAATAGAATAGATTTCATCTCATATTTATTTACATTACAAAACAGCATATTAATAGCCTAATAGAGATTGAACAGGCTACTCCAACCCATGTAACAACCAATGTAGCACACTCACACACACACATCAGATAATCCATGTTAGACAGATAGATAATCTAATTATCCTGAGTTAAGTATCTATCTGTCTATCTAACATGGATTATCTGATGTGTGTGTGTAGGTCCCACGCTGTCCCATGTCCCATGAACTGTGAGCCCAGGTAGCTCGACTTAACAATTCCATTGTTCCAGAAACGAACGTGGACGTCAAGCTGCTTGGTCTTGGTGGTCTGATTTAGGCTTTCGTCAAACATTACGACATACGGCCCGGTAAGAGTACGAATCAATTCCCTCTTTATAAACTCCCCCAATCCAAATCTCGCCACATAATCTTGTTGGGCCCGCAGGAGAACGTCTTCGCGATTACTGAATCAGGGAACATCACTTGGAAGAGATTGCTAATCTCACTGTTGCTATTAAATGAGTGTTGTTTAGTCATCGTGTAAAGCACCTCGGCTTTCGATGTGTCAGTTGATCCAAAAGTACCCCGAAGGTCGTTCGACAGAGCTGCGATGATATTGCACTGGAGACCGGAGGGACCAGGCATTGAGGAGGACGACGGTAGTGGTGAGGCACAAAACTGGCTAATTGGCCGAGTCCGCTGAAGGCATTTTGCAGCTAGCTTGTGTTTCTCCGCTCTGGCGTGTGACTCCAGCGCCTTCACACCCAGAGTCCTTAATTGAATTTTTTTTTTTTTTTTGCAGCAAGCCTCGTACCTGGAGCTGGGTACCGCTTGTAACCAACAGCAGAAATCGCTGTGATCTAGCCATGTCTCGTTGAAAGTACACTTTCCCATTTTCCACATGTAGCCGAACTTTAACAAACTCTGAGGAGACGCAGACGTATTTCGCCGGGCAGGTATTGCATTTATCACGGGATTTGTTTTATCACCACGTACGTACCAACACCAATATCCCCCAGAAAGAACTACGACTCGCTACTTTTTTTTTTATATTTCATTTTTGGGTGAACTAACCAGTCGGAAATCACTAAAATTAACATTAAAAAGATGTGTGAACTTGCATGTACCATGTCAGACACTAATTTTCTCTGGCCCTCTCTCTGTTTGTCGGAGTGATGAGACACTTTCATCACTCAATGGCTGGCTGTCTCAGTGGTGTCCGCAGAATAATATAGGGTTCATAGACAATTGGAAAAGTTTTTGGGGCAGACCTGACCTGTTGAAAAGAGATGGTATCTAACCCTCCTGTGATGATGCCACTCTTCTCTCTAGTAATATGGCACATAGTCTTAGAGCTGAACCTTAACTAACTGGAACCCAAGTCAGGAAGCAGACAGACCGGCTAAACTGACCATTGACTACATACACATGTGCACAAAAAATTGGATTATTTCTAATAATCAGAGTAAGGTCTTAATTGCAGTAAGGTGTTTACATGACACGAGCAGAACTCTTCACTCCAGTTTACAGTCAAACCAAAATTTATTCAGACACCTTGAACATTTCATTCATTAATTCAGTTTATTCACTATAGTTTAAAAAAATGGTAATAAAATATGACAAGATCTCAGAGTTAAACTGTGTCAGGAAAAATTAATCTTAATTATGTCGGATAACACTTAAGCAAAACATGGACAGGTCAAAGTGTCTGAATAATTTTTGGTCCCAGATTTTTATCAATTTTACTGGTAGTCCACTGTATGAAGAATTTTTGGGTATAATATGTCATACTTTATTTTGCTATCCTCACTTATATAAATGAACTATAGTGTCCTGCACACACTAGTAAAAATATATAAAAAATATCTGAATCATTTTTGGTTTGACTGTAAATGCAATTTTCATTATTCTGATTATTCGCTAATAAATAAGGTTATACCACACTCAGATAGGCATGTAGTATACATGTTACGGGCCACTGTTTTAAACTACTCACATCAAATTTAAAATACATTTTTATGGACATACTGGATGTTATTCGGCGTTCTTTGCCCCGTTTGGATGAAGATATAGAGCAGAGACTGTGCGGCGAGTTGTTTTGACAGAGTTTAGTGATTTGGACGGGAGAACACTTCAGAATAATGTCACAGAGTTCATTCATGAGTTGTTTGAACAACACGCGGCATCTGTGTATGTCCGAGCATTTGCACACTTTGGTCAGAGCGGGAATAATGCAATTAAGGTGTTTACATGCATGTTTATTGCGATTAAAATCAGAATACACCACATAGTTTAATGTGATTATGGTTACTACGATTACGAGCTTAATCGCACTTTAATCGAAGCATCGCGTTTACATGAGGTAAAGTTTAATCACAATATTGCCAAAATCCCATTATAATCGCATTATGAAGGGGCATGTAAACGCACTCATTGCCAGCTGTCTCACGTCACAAAAGTAAGATAAATCCCAACACCTAGATGCTCTTTAACCTAGATATCACTACATAGAGACGGTGTCTATTTCCCAAATTAGTAAATACAAAAAACTCCTAATACCTTTTAACCCCCTGGGGTCGGTGGTCGTGCTGGTGATATCACCTCTCTTTTTTTTCTTATCAGTGCAAAAAAGACTTGTACAGATAACTGTTATACATCATTTGAAACTGTTAAGTGTCTACTTTTATTTATGAGCACTCACAATAAAAAACAAAATGTGCTTTGTGCTAAATAAAGAAATCTAACATGATGTGTGATCTGCCGTCTCTCAATGAAATTCATCTGATACTTGTCAGAAAATGAACTGTAACTTAGCGAATACTTGTCACAAACATGAGACATATCTAAAGAAACTTTGAAATGTCAGGTTTTAAATAATGTAAGTCAAATCGAAAAAAATATTATGTATATTCTATATTCTGCTTATTTAATCTGTTTGAAAAGAGACAGATGTCAGTCATTCGCGTGTCAGCTCATTATCCGCTAATGCGGCCATGCCCAATGAAAGCGTGCACTATTCAAAGGCAAATTCTGAGGCGATCCATGCAAACAGAGTCAATGCCTGCATCAACTCAAAAGAAAAACTGAACACTGGACACTCCAATGCATACCGCAGAATGCCAGAATGATTTTCACATCATTTTGTAGTAAAAATTCTAGCCTACAAGACTGATAACTCAAAAGTCTTGTGAACAGCTATTCAGTATGTGTTATAGCCTTATTGCGGTGACATTTTTTTTCCCAATAAAACTTACTAACCATGCATTATCTTTATTTTCTAAAAAAAAAAAAAAAAAAAAAAAAAAATGCAAACATGTACACCCATTTGCTCACATATTATTGTGCTGAATACAGCAAAATTACATGTTGGCCAATAGCATGTTATATGTAGCTGAAATAAGCAAAAATGTCAGGGCATGTCAAAACATCTTAAGGGCCCCCAAAACACCTCAGACCCCAAGGGATTAAGGGTAAAAATTTAATTGATGTTCAACAAATAAAAAACAGATGTAATACAGATGAACAAATGATAAAGCTCAGGTTGTTGAATATTAGATCTTTTTCTTTAAATGCACTTATTGTAAATTATATGACCACAGATTATAACCTAGATGTGCTGTGTTTGACAGAAACCTGGCTAAAACCAGACAATTAAATTACTTTAAATGAGTCCACCCCCCAAGATTACTGTTATAAACACAAGCCTCGTCTGTAAGGAAAAGGCGATGGTTATGCTGTAATTCATATTAATATCTTCAGTATAACTCAGAGGTCTAGTTTCAAATATAATTATTTTGAAGTGATGGCGTTTTATGTAACACTATCTAGTGTAAGTGATAAACTCTGTTGACATTTGTGCTGGCTACTGTATACAGGCCACCAGGGCACCAAACATCATTTGCCGATTGTCTATCAGAGGTAGTACTGTCTGCGGAAAGTCTAATTTGATGGTGATTTTAATATCTATGTAGATGGTGAAAAAGATGCAATGGGATTTGCATTTACAGACATTCTAAACTCTATTGGAGATAGACAACACGTGTCAGGACCCACTCATTGTCGTAATCATATTTTACATCTAATGTTGTCACATAGAATTGATGTTGATGCCGTTGAAATTCGTTGAGCGATGACATCTCAGATCATTATCTAGTCTCTTGTATACTACATTTAGCCAAGGCTGCAAAACCGACTCCCTGTTACAAATATGGTAGAGAATTAGTCAATTGCAGGCTGATCTCGAATCTAACCTTTCTCTCAAAAATACTAAAAAAGCCAGTATCCTCACAACAATGTTCATTTTTAAAAAAGAAATGGTATCTGTTAGGATTTCCAGTCAGGATTTAGACCGTATCATAATACTGAGACTGCTCTCATTAGAGATACAAATGATTTGGTCTTATCATCAGATCGTGGTTGTATCTCTCTATTAGTATTACTGAATCTTAGTGCTGCATTTGACACTATCAACCACAAAATTATTTTGAATAGACTCGAAAATTATGTTGCATTAGTGGAATTGCATTGGCATGGTTTAAATAATACTTACCTGACCGTTATCAGTTTGTAGTAGTAAATGAAGAGATGTCATACCAATCACAAGTTCAGTATGGAGTACCACAAGGCTCAGTACTAGGACTGTTGCTTTTCACCCTGTACATGCTACCCTTGGGAGATGTCATTATGAAGTATGGTGTTAGTTTTCACTGTTACGCTGATAGTGTATAATTATCAAAAATGGTAATATAATAAAGTCTTTTTACGTCACCATTTTGCATGTTCTTCGCATAATAGGCCTGTAAGTGGCACCTGGGCTTAATTGAACCAACTATGATAGTTGGATCAAAATAAATAAAAACAAACAGGAATTTAGGCTAGTTTAGTTTTGTGCACATTGCCGTGTTAATTATAATCAAAAGAATTTTGTTTTATTGACCACAATATTATCATTGATATTTGTTTGAGAGAGGCCTCGAGCACTAATTCAGATGGATTAAAATGCAGAGAACAAATTTGAAGTATGGTTATCATACTTGGCCTTCACATTTCACTCATTACAAAGTGTTCAGATCACTGTGTTAGCTGTTTGGAGAACAGTGACCTGAGTTTAGACAAATGTATCAAATCGATTGAGAAAAACTGTATTATGGTAGCATTTTGTTAATTATTTTAAGGAAAACCATTTACCTCAAAATCTCCAGCTTACAGTTTCTCTTCAGTCCATCAGAAAGAAGCTTCACTCCAGAATCGTGCAGGTCATTGTTACTCAGGTCCAGTTCTCTCAGGACAGAGTTTGAGGATTGTAGAACTGATGAAAAACTCTCACAAGCCTGAACAGTGAGATTACAGTGAGTAAGGCTGAAAGAGAGCAGAATACACATCAACAGTCAGATCATCTACAAATATTAGGACCGGCTGACTGCAAACAATCTCTTATATGTTCTTAAATACCTCAGTATCTGCAGGTGACAGTTTGGACTCTTCAGTCCATCAGAAAGAAGCTTCACTCCAGAATCCTGCAGGTCATTGTTACTCAGGTCCAGCTCTTTCAGGACAGAGTTTGAGGATTGTAGAACTGATGAAAAACTCTCACAAGCCTGAACAGCAAGATTACAGTGAGTAAGGCTGAAAGAGAGCGGAATACACACATCAACAGTCAGATCATTTACAAACACTATGACTGGCTGACTGTAAATTATCTCTTATATGTTTGTAAATACCTCAGTATTTGCAGCTGACAGTTTGGACTCTTCAGTCCATCAGAAAGAAGCTTCAATCCAGAATTCTGCAGGTCATTGTTACTCAGGTCCAGCTCTTTCAGGACAGAGTTTGATGACTGTAGAGCTGAAGATAAACTTTCACAGGACTGACCAGTGAGATTACACCCACATAGCCTGTGTAGAGAACAAAACAAACAGTGATATCAGTGTGATTATCAGGAAGGGTTTATAATCTGAACTACATGTTTGTGCTAAATTCAGTGTAATGAGATGTTAGCCATTAAAATGTAATGTTACTCTTAAGTGTTTAGTTTATAACTCATCTGTGCATTTGTGCTCATCACTGCAGCAAATTGTACATGAATGCAACTGATACAGTTCAGCTCAATTAAATCTCAATGATCCGGTCACAGCGGTTCTCAAGTTATCAACACACTGAAACTGTCCTACTAAAATAAGGCAATAACTGGAAGTAATATGATCATCAGAGCATGGTGTGCAGAGGATTTGACTGATGAAATGAAAATAAAGCTACTGTAATAATCAAATGCACAAGGAAAGGGAACATGTTTTAAATTGTTATTATGACATGAAACAGTTCATTGAAACAAACTGTTCATAAGAATGTTTTGTATTATTTCATTGGAAATAATGAAGCTCCCAGCTTCATTGTCTGTCTTATTACATATAAACAAGTCACAATCTCTTCGTCTGAGGACAAGAGTATCTCACACCACTCCATATATATATATATATTAAAAAAAGACACGTATTATGGTGGAAAAACAGCAGTTGAATGGGAGTTGAGCATGCCCAGACAGCTCTCGAGGGAGCTGTCTGTGTGAACTGTGAAAAACTCACTCTCAGGACACTGAGATCACGCCGGGCACTCTTTGATAAAGAGAAAGAGGGTGCCACGGCCAGTGTTCCCCGCGGATCGGGTCCCGCTTCTGCTTAGGCAGAGCGGCGGCTCCATTTGTGGGGTTCACAAATGGATCTGACAGAGGGGTTAGAGACGGGCGCCTCCCTTTCTCTGCCCTTACCTGCCAGGTTCAGTGCCGTTTCCCAGGTGGAAGCACGCTCTGCGGTTTCTTCCCCCTGGGTTGAGGCACCGGTACTTCACATGTCCAGCTCTGAGGTGGTGGATATTGTTATATCGATCTGAGGACTCGCCACCTCACACACATATCATGTTTCAAAATCACACATTTATTATTCTAACATCAAAAACAAATCAATAGTGAACAGCAGTTTGAATCGCGTTCCTCCCTGTGCTACACTACAAAGCGAGTGGGGATACACACGATTTATGTGTTGTTTGCTGGGAGTGGAGCATGCACGTCAGCTCCCAGCTGACAGTGTTCATTCATGAAAATGTCCCGAAGAGAAGTATGCACTAGCGGGAGTTTTTTAGCTCCACTCCTGATGGCTTTATTCTCGAGGGAATAAAAGTCTAACGCAAGGCTCGGATCTCGCGCTTGCCGAGGCAGCGCGTGGATTGAGTCTTCAATAAAGAATATATGGCTCGGATCTTGCGTTTGCCGAGGCAGTGCGTAGATTAAGTCTGCAAGAAAGAATATATGGCTCGGATCTCGCGTTTGCTGAGGCTGCACATAGATTACATGTCCATAATATATATATATATAAATATATTATGCATTTATATTTGGAGGTAACTGAGCAGACGGGAGTTTCCCTTTCTCTCTTTCCCTAAAATCTCTTGCGAACTATTACAAGCTATAATTCTTTTTGTATTCTAATATATTCAGCCTATCATTAAAAAAAAAAAGAAAAAAAGTCGGCTGCATTTAATTTGAGGATTAAATGAAATATTGAATACATTAAAATCCAAGAAATTTAAAAGAAAAGAAAGGAGACCGGTCTGCCAACCCTGCCGCCTTGTGTGCTTCAGAGCGCAGCGGTTTCTAGTGTTCCTCCAAGAAGAGGAGGGTTGTAGAGCGGTCAGTTCAGATGTTCCCTGCCGGTTCGCTGTTTTAGGGCACTGGTCTGACCTGTTCATCCAAAAAAAAGTGTCGCCACCCGTGCTCCCCCGCAGAAAGCTTGGGGACAGGCGACACAGCCGAAGTCTTTGTGGGGTAAGACAGATCTGCGGACTGTTATTATCACCAAGAAGGCTTTGAAGAGGTCCTGACGCCAGTGGCGTGGGACATTGGAGGGCAGCGGTATAAAAATACTCGGTACCCACCCCTCTTCGGCGCCCTCAGGGGGCTGTTCTGCTAACCCTGCCACCCAGTGTGCTTCAGGGTGCAGCGGTCTCCACCGATTCTCCGAGGAGGGCCGGTCATCACTTGATTCGGCTGTTCCTTGCCGGTTCTCCGCTTCAGGGCGCCGAGTCAAGTGCTCAAAAAACACCAGTCTCGAGAGACTGGTTCCCTTAGTAAATTTTCTGGCAGAATGGAAACTTCTTCCAAATATTTCTAAATGGGTGCTGCTCACAATAGAAAAAGGTTACAAAATTCAGTTTGGGTCTTGTCCGCCCCAGTTCAATGGGGTCCTTCCCACAGTGGTGGCCCCCGAGCAGTCTCTGGTAATGGAACAGGAGGCTATGACGCTTTTGCAAAAAGGAGCTATAGAAAGGGTTTCTCTTCCTAGCAAGCTGTCAGGGTTTTACACCCGATACTTCATTGTTTCAAAGAAGGATGGAGGGTTGCATCCCATCATAGATTTACGCATGTTAAATCGATCTGTGCAGCTCTGGCTCCATTAAGACTCCAGGGCATCCGCGTACTGAACTATATCGACGACTGGTTGATTATAGCTCAAACCGAACATCTGGCAGCTCAACATTGAGATGTTGTTCTGTCACATATGAAGAGGCTAGGGAGGGCTGAGGCTCAATGCCAAGAAAAATGTGCTCATTCCGGCTCAAATTACCAACTACTTAGGGGTAGTTTGGGACTCCACCACGATGCAGGCACAGCTGTCTCCTGCTCGTGTGAGTTCCATTCTCAGTGCCGTGAATGGGGTGAAACTAGGCCAGTCATTCACTGTGAAACAGATTCAGAGACTGTTGGGTCTCATGGCAGCTGTGTCCAACGTGATACATTTTGGCCTGCTGAACATGAGACCCTTACAGTGGTGGCTCAGGACCAAGGGGTTTTCTTTTCGCACGGGAAATCCTTTTTGCACGATCAGGGTCACATGACGATGTCTTCGTGCTCTGGTCATGTGGGAAAAGCCTTGGTTCCTTTCCCTAAGGACCCGTGTTGGGGGCTCCTTGTCGTCGCGTAATGCTTACGACGGATGCCTCCCTCACGGGGCGATCATGAGTGGTCGCTCAGCTCAGGGTCTCTGGGAGGACCATCAGCGTTCCTGGCACATAAATCGGCTGGAAATGGTGGTGGTATTTCATGCAGTAAAATACTTCCTCCCAGACCTGAGAGGCCATCATGTGTTGGTCCGCACGGACAACATGTCGGTGGTCTCATATATCAACCATCGGGGGGTCTGAGGTCTCGCCAACTATGCAAATTGGCCCGTCGGATCCTCCTGTGGGCCCGTGGGAAGCTCCTCTCACTGAGAGCAGCTTATGTCGAATGGAGACTCCACCCCTGAGGTGGTGGAGCTCATCTGGAAAAACTTCGGTTGAGCGGAAGCCGCCCAGTTTGCTTCAAGGGAATCGACCCAGTGTCCACTGTGGTTCTCTCTGTCGCATCCAGCACCATTGGGTCTGGATGCTATGGTACAGACGTGGCCGAGGTGGCATCTGTACGCATTTCCCCTGTTTGCTCTGCTCCCGGGAGTTCTGGAGAAAGTGCGCCAGGAAGGGGTCAGTCTAATATTGGTAGCCCCGTTCTGGCCAACCCGAATATGGTTTTCAGACCTAGTGTCTCTCTTGGACGGCTCCCCGATGGAGCTTTCCCTCAGGCAGGACCTTCTGTCTCAAGCAGGCGGCATGATACTTCATTCTCACCCAGAACTATGGAGACTGTGGGCCTGGCCTCTGAGGGGGCCAGGCTCATAGATACTGGTCTCCCAACTAAGGTTGTGGAGACCATACTCCACTCCAGAGCTCCCTCCACGAGGAACCTGTATGCATATAAATGGAAATTATTATCTACTTGGTGTAGACAACGTAAGCCATATCGGCCTATCATCTCCTCTGGGGGATTCCTCGGTAGGTCGAGACCCCCTTGTTATACGCTTCCTTCATGGTACTTTGAGGCTGAGGCCTGTTGTTCGTACAAGAACTCCGGCCTGGGACTTGACCGTGGTACTAGAAGGGTTAGCTGAGGCTTCCTTTGAACCACTAGAAGAGGTTTCTGAGAAATTCCTCACTCTAAAAACAGTATTTCTACTGGCTATCTCATCTCTCAAGAGAATAGGAGATCTTCAAGCACTTTCGGTTGCTCCTTCATGTTTAGAATTTGCGCCTGGTATGGTAAAGACTTTTCTTCACACTAGACCTGGCTATGTGCCAAAGGTCCCCACCAATGTCCCAGGGCCTATTGTACTTCAGGCTTTCTGTCCTCCTCCTTTTTTAAATTCGGATCAGGAGCAAGTGGGTGGTTGAGGCCATCTCACTTGCTTATGAAGTGGCCGGACAGCCATCTCCTTTAGCTGTCCGCGCTAATTCTACCAGGGGTATGGCGGCCTCAAAGGCTCTGATGTCGGGAGTTTCCATCCACGACATGTGATGCGGCTGGGTGGTCCTCCCAACATCCATTTATTAGGTTTTATAACCTTGATGTCAGCTCCACTCCGGAGTCAGTTGGGACAGCATTCCCATTGCGTATCGACGCAACGTCGACAGTTCCCTTGAAAGGGAACGTCTCGGGTTACGTATGTAACCCTGGTTCCCTGAATAGCCTCTGTGAGCGTCTTGCTTCAGCCATAATCAGAAGCTAGCGTTCTTTGTTCTGGGTACGCTTTATAGTTTCCTGGTCCGTGACGTCACCCGTTTCTGACGTCTTGTCGCGTTATTGGTTAGATTTCACGAGTGCTTCACGACGCAATCACGCAGAGGCATTCCCATTGCGTATCAACGCAGCGTCTCGTTCCCTATTCAGGGAAGCAGGGTTACATACGTAGCCCGAGACGTTTTTCTTGTTGATTAGTTTCCTGATTGTTTCCAGGTTTGTTTTGTCAGCCTGTTAGCCCTTGTGTATTTAAACCCCAGTGTTTTCTGTATTCTTGGTCAGGCCATGTCCTTGTATGGGTGTTTTTGTTGGTGATCTCAGTTCTGCTCCTGGTGTTCAGTTTCGCTTGTTGTGTTTCCTGGTGTTTTTGTTTTATTTTGGCTCTTATTTTTATTAAATCTCACTCTGCGTTTGGATCCAGCTCTCCCTCGTTTCTGAGTTTCACATTTATTATAGTTACACATCAGATTTACCCCCAACTCTTTGCGTTCACTTAAGACATAACCGACTATGTTTACAAGAATATTCCTCAAGACAGATATTTTGAAATAATTATGTGTATCTAACCATTCGAGCGCAATACAACACTAAAGAGAACTGAATTTCAGATTGCATGCTGTCTGAGACAGGAGTCTTTTTGTGAAAACTGAAACCAGGTTTTCTGCCTTGTGTGCTTGGAGAAAACACCACTGATACATTCATACAACAATATAGACAGGAGAAAATATGTGCTAGTCATAGTTATGAAAACAGCTATTTATCCACATTTTTGAATATAGAAATGTGAATGTCAAACCTCAGTATGTTTAGTTTACAGTTTGAACTCTTCAGTCCATCAGAAAGCAGCATTACTCCTGAATTCTTCAGGTGATTGTTGCTCAGGTCCAACTCTCTCAGATGGGAGTTTGATGATTGTAGAACTGAAGATACAGTTTCACAGCAAGTTTCATCAAGACCACAGCCGTCAAATCTGACAAAACAGAATGTTTAACCAGATTATTTTCTGATGTTCAATGTTTTCCAATAACACATTGTACCCTTCATAATCAGGACAGACAGATATTTTATTATTCAGTATTTTTACATTTAGTTGTTTAGAACAAAACCTTTAATTAAACAGCGATCAGTGAAATTACTCACAGGGCTTTTCTGCAGCATCTCACAGCTGGAACGAGTCTCTTGTAGTTTGAAGATGACGTGAACCTCTTTGGGTTGAACTCATCCAGCATCTTCTCTGACATCAGCAGTATGTAGGTCAGCACTGTGCACATTGAAGATGAGAGTTTTTTCCCTGGATGTTCATCTGAACTGAGGTATCTCTGGATTTCCTCATATAATGAATGATCTTTGAGCTCAAGTAAGCAATAAAACAGGTTGACTGAAGCTTCATCTGAGATCTTCTTGTTTTGTACTTGTTTAATGTATTCAGTTGTTTGTGTGATGCTCTCTGTGGTGTCTTCAGTGTGTGTGATCAGGCCTTTGAGCAGGTTTTGACTGGATCCCAGTGAATTTCCCATCAGAAACCGCAGGAACAGGTCCAGATGTCCTCTCTCACTCTTCATGGCTTTATTAACAGCCTTCTCTAGTAGCTCCTGCAATGTGATGTTTTCTTTTGGCTTCTCAAAGAAAAACTGAAGCTCCTGCATGTTCTTGTTCAGGTAACAGAGGAACACATGCACTGCAGCGAGGAACTCTTGAACACTCAGATGCACAAAGCAGAACACCTTTTCTTCATGAAGTCCATCTTCCTGCTTAAAGATCTCAGCGATCATTCCTGTGAACTCAGTGTCTTCACTCACATCAATACCACATGCTTCCAGATCTTCCTCATAGAACACAATGTTTTCCTCCTTCAACTGTTCAAACGCTAGCTTGGCTAACTTCAAAATCATTTCTTTATTTGACTGTAAGAGCTTTGTACGTTGTCTCTCTGTTTTTCTGTCATATTTCTGGCTCTTCATGTTCATCTGTATCAGCAGGAAGTGAATGTACATTTCAGTGAGCGTTGTGCTGATGTTCTCAGTGTTGTTCTTAAGAATATTCTGAAGTACTGTGGCAGTGATCCAGCAGAACACAGGAATGTGACACATGATGTAGAGACTACGAGACGTCTTAATGTGTGAGATGATTCTGGAGGCCTGAGTCTCATCTGTGATTCTCTTTCTGAAGTACTCTTCCTTCTGCTGGTCAGTGAATCCTTGCACCTCTGTGAACAAACCCACATACTCAGGAGGGATCTGATTGGCTGCTGCTGGTCGTGAGGTCACCCAGATGAGAGCTGATGGAAGCAGAATCCCTTTGACCAGACTTGTGAACAACACATCTACAGATGATCTTTCCTCAACATTGTTCAATATTCCGCTTTCAAAATTCAAAGGCAGGCGACTCTCATCAAGTCCATCAAATATAAATGCAAGTTTACATTCCTTATATAACTTTGATTTTTCCAGGTCCTTCAATTGAGGATAAAATTTCAGCAGAAACTCATGGAGATTGAACTCTCTGTCTTTAATGCTGTTAATATCTCGGAATGGAAGCAGGAACACACATTGTATATCCTGATTGGCTGTTTCCTCTGCCCAGTCCAGGATGAACTTGTGCACAGAGACAGTTTTTCCGATGCCAGCGACTCCCTTGGTCAGCACAATCTTTTCCTCATTGTTTTTCCTCAGTTCAGTAAATATATCATTGCATTTAATGGGTTTGTCCTGTGTTTTTTTGTTCTTGAAAGCATCGTCAATCTTCAGAATCTCATGTTCCTGATTGACATCGTTCATATCTCCTTCTGTGATGAACAGTTCTGTGTAAACAGCCTTGAGATGTGCTTCGTTTTCTTTCTTGCCTTCAAAAATACGCTCTGCTTTCTTCTTCATATCTGTTTTGTGAGTTCCCAAGAATTTTTTCAGAATCAAATCCTCTGTTATAAAAGATTGGTGTAAGTAAATAAAACATGAGGGAAAGCAAAAAACATATTTTATTTAAAAAAGAAACATGTCATTGCTTTCACATCAGCATGAACTGATCAGAATTCATTCAACATAATGTAATCAAATTACTGTTGAAATTATTACAGCTGAGAGGCCTCAGATCTTCCATTTAATTCACTACATTTTGATAAATATATTACACTCATGGAAGGGAATACCCTTAAGCATTCAAATCAGAAATGTCATCCAGGCATATATACTTTTTTTAATTTGTAAACTCAGTACAGAGGATAGGGTTCGAGGAACAGGTGGCAGTGAATGCTCTAGTTCTTGTATTTAAGGTATACTGTCATGGTCATTGCCAGTCACATCTGGTGGTTGACTGGAGTATTTGGCTGTTGAAAAGGTCAGTGGTGCTGTCTAGTTAGTTCTTGTGATACAGTACATCACCTCTCACAGTTAACCTTTGTTCCAATATTAATAATGATCCCACCCTGACCTGTCCAAAAACTGCATGGCAGCGTTTAGATTTTAAAAGTCATAAATAATCTTACACTGACTCTGAATTATCAAGAGAATAAGTTTTGTGTGTACACAGACATTTAGGATAAAACACTTTTTTTTCTGTACATTAAGTGTCCAAATTCAAAATACATCTGACATGTTTAAATCACTTCTGAAACACTTTAAAAAGGTTAGTTCACACTGTACAGACTGATGCTGATCAATCACCAGATCACATTCCTGCTCCTGACAAACAGTGAATGAACATGTTCTGTAGGTAAAAACAAACACCAACTAACACTAACAGATACCGACAGGGAAAAGACTTATCTGGTGTTGGTCAACATCTGATGGTGCAGTGTGAACTAGCCTTATGACTGTTAAGATGGTACCTTGCTCTTCTCTGTGTTTCTCTGCTGTCTCTGTAATATTTTGTGGCTCTGTGAGGAGAAAGAAAAGGAGGGAAATAAAAAAAATATATGTATTTTTTTACAGATACACAAAAGAAAATCCTGTAGCTAAAGTATGTCTGCCTGTGACCTTAAAATGAACTGTGAGATTTAGAAGCCTCTTACAGTCATTTTATTCTCTTCCTGAATGTAATATAACTCACCATTCACTTCCTTTATGTTCAGTCACCATAGAGAATATGCATGAGTGAAGAAATGTCACATAGCCTATTTTGTATTTTTCCATAGCTACCTTTTAAGGAGTTTTTTTCAAGTGATATGTTTCTTTTCCTCTTATTTCTAGCCACCTTGTTCCTGTTTTTCTTTGTTCAAGGTTATGTTCCATATTTGTAATTTCGGACTTGGAAATGATTCATTTTATAAATACATTTTCTATGGAAAGTATAAATTGTGTAAACTGCTCAATAAAGATTGAATATTTGTGACATAACTCTGTTCATGTGATGATTCTTCCCACAGCCACCGACCATTTATAACCGAGGGACTGAATCTTAACTGAAGAGTAAGAGAAATCTAATTCTTACATGACCTTTATGGGAAAAGGCTTCACAATCAGTGAGCACAGCTGTAGTGATAGTACCGTTTCTTGCAGTGTTGTAGATGTTCACTGGGGCTGTGAAGGTGTTTCCAGCGAGTACAGGAGCATTTACAGTTGCTCCCATCTGAGCATTCAGATCAACACTGACTCTAGTGTGAGCGCTGCTGCTCATCTGGACTGGAATAGAGACAGAGATTAATTACATTTCCTAAATGACAACGTTAACATTACTGATAATCTTTTCTTCATTACCTTCCTTGTGTTTCAGCTTGTCTTCTTCCATCTCATCTCGTGAGTCACAATGCTGATCAACAGATGCCATCGTCCTTCACTGACTCACTGCTGTTGGACATGAAGAAAAAGCTTTTGAATTGCTCCTCTGTTACCAGACACTTTCCAAAAATAAACAAGGTGCTTCCAAAAAAAAAAAAGAAAAAAGAAAAAAGAAAAAAAAAAGGTAAATAAAATATAGCAGCAGCATGCAGCAATTATAAAATATATTATGAGTTATTAAATGTGAAGGGGGTGGAGAATGTGAAGAATCATTATCCTTCATTACATGATTTTTAAGAACTTCTTCAAGCTTATGAGATTTTACTTCGTCATAGATTTATGTTAAAGCATTTATTTTCCTTTTCATCTTCAAACACTAGAGAATAATGATGAATATTGTCTGTACCTCCCAACTTATCTATGTTTTGGGGAAATATCCTGCTCAACAAACTTCAACCCTGGAGAAGCTACGCATCCTTTTTATCTGTATGTGTGCGCTGGTATTCTTGTTGCAGATCAGTATTGGTGAAAGATGAACAACTTGCACCCTGGATGATGGAATGACTTGATTTTCTTGACAAGCTAAATAGAATATAATTTGAATAATATTTAATAAGTTTTTTAAGCCATTTTGACAGCCCTAAGGTTTAGAAGTTAAGTGTAGTGTAACTTCGTTAGTCCACGTAGGGCCCCTGAAATCTGGTAGTTTTCATTTAGTGGATAACAGAAAACCAGGCTTCTGAAGGGGAATGTAAATGTCAACTGCCCTGAAATTGATGCGAGCAGCAGTGTTGCCAATTTGGGGATTTTGTTGCCAAATTTAGCTACTTTCTCATTGTTCCTACAACTTTTATTAATGTTTTGTGACAAGGAGCTATTTTGGCTATGTTTAAATAAATTTGTCGATTTTTTTATTTTGGGCAATGAAACTCTTGCACTGGTTGGCCACACCCTGCTGTAATCTCACGTTCACGCTCAATCCTGCGCACTGAACACACAGACACAGCAGTACACATGAAGAGGCTCTCAAAATATACAGCTTGACAGACAGATAATTATTATATTGAAAGACAATATTAGACATATCATTAATAGATTATAATATTATTATAATTCATAAAACACATTTAACGTACATGCCCCGCCCCAGACCTATGTAGGTCATCTGACATTTCATACAGTTGAGTAATGATGAATATGATGAGCAACAACTCTCCACA
This sequence comes from Ctenopharyngodon idella, assembly GCF_019924925.1. NCBI lineage: Eukaryota > Metazoa > Chordata > Actinopteri > Cypriniformes > Xenocyprididae > Ctenopharyngodon > Ctenopharyngodon idella. The sequence goes on from NC_067222.1 coordinate 50,479,954, forward strand.
CGATGGCAACAGAATGCAGTCAGAAAGTCCCTAAAATTCAAGATATCGGGGCAAAAATGCCCTGTTTGAGTTTTTGTTTCATATTGAGATAATATGTACGGTGACCAGGAAGGGACATGTGCGGTTCACTTAGTTTTGTCGTGGCCACAACATATTAACTTGTGGGGACGTGATAATAAGTCGATGTAAAGTCGTGGCTTCGAGATCCTGTGTTCAGGGAACGACATATTTTATCGTGGCCACGATTTAAAAACAACCTGCGTAACCATAGTGAACTGGGATTATCAGAAATGGATAGTCTATAATAATATTTATTTTTAATTAAGAATGACAAAATAGGGGAGGAATTAAGAAATTATTATATTAATATATTATAGCCTATTATATTGCGCACAATGTTGACTATATACAGCATTTAAATGTTTAAAAAAAATTTTAGTTATTATCAACAAATGATAAAAGAATATATAAAAACATGAAATGATATTTATGACATTAAAAAAAGAGTTTTAGAAAAGAGTTAACTTGTTTACAGAGTGACAACTTAATACACACTCCTGAAGGAGTTTTTTGTTTAGAAATAATTAATCGAATGTAAAATAATATAAAATAAAATGTGTTCACACACTTTACTGTTGAGCTGTTGAGTTGTCATTAATGGGTGTCCCTAAAATGGGGATATTTTTTTTATATACACATATGCAGACCTGTTTATACTTTATTTTCATATTTGGTGACTTTTTGTGAAAAATGGAGACTTTTGAGGGTGGTCCTAGAGATTTTCAGAGGGAGGGGTTTGACAGCACTGGTGAGCAGTGACCCATAGTGAAGAGAGATAAAGAGAGATATCTCGGTAACATGATATAAAGTATTGTTCACTCTCTTGTCTTTCTGTGTTTACTGCAGTAAACTGGCTCAACATCTTTCAGGGTTCGTGTATTAATATGTTTGAATATTCAGTTCTTTGAGGACAATCACTTGCTGGGATCAAAGTAAACAAATGACTTTTTTCCCTGAAGAAATGTTCAATTGTGTGTTTTATTAAGTACCTGCCTTCTGTTTCATTGACAAAGACATTATCCCATGTTGCATTAGTGGTAACCATTACCTGTACTAGTAATAATATGCACTGTCACATCAACAACATCATTGCAGTCCTCTAGTGGACATATGAGTAACTGCATCTGTGTGATTCTGCAGCTGCATTAGACTTCAGTTACTTGCAGTTTGTCAGTTAGTTACTGCCTCTTTTGCAGTCACTTTTACTGGATATCTTCTCTGAAGAAATGTGATTGGAGACTCTGTTATCAGACAGGTTGTTGGCCAAGACTAGGTTTCTGTAGAGTAGACCAGGGGCCTCATTTATAAAACTTTGCGTACGCACAAAACAGGCCCTGAAAGTGCGTACGCCACTTCTGACGCATAAGTTGTGATTTATAAAAACAAACTTGACGGGAAAATTTGCGCACTTCCACGCAAACTCTGACCCATGCATACAAACTTTTTTATAGACAGAGCAGTTTGGCGACACCTACGGTGAGCTGAGGGACTGATGGCAGATGAAGGAAAACCGCTTTAAATCCTCATTACGATAATCGTAAATACAGTGCATGTTCACAATCACAGTTTAAATAAATAAAAGAATGATTTAAACTCGCGTGGAAACTCACGTTTTCATTTTGATATACACATCTACATTAATATTACACTTCCGCTAATGGCGATAAGCACTGAAATTACATTATGCAGTCATTACGCAGAAGTTAAACAAAAATGATATGAATTTAGATAGTAGATGTGCAACTTTCGATCACTTTTCCTGTGACACAGCTGTTGTAATGACAGCGAGGAGCGCTAGGAGCACAATAATTCCTCTTTAAACTAAACTGCAGATGTTATGACAAAACATTTTAGCGAGAACGATGATCAGTGATGCACACTTAACTTCAAGTGACAGATTGAATAGGTCCAATGATAATAGCTTATTGTACGACCGCAGCTGCACGGTGGTGTTGATGTCGTGTGAAAGATCTTCAAACAATTACCACTGTATTTGAAGGATATAATTTGAGGAAAACGGTAAGATTTGCAGGTTTCCTATTTAAAATACTTTGTCAGACAATTGTATTTACACTGCAATAAATAAGTAGGCCTATCTGTTTCCACTAAAAATAGCCTATAAACTTCCTAAAAGAATGGCATTTATAGTCCATATCTAATATTTTCCAATGTCTTGTACCTTTGACGGTGTTAACCATGGTGTCATGTGGATGGGAATATGCATGGAAATGATATGCAGATGAGGTTATGCATAGTAAGACTAGGCGTTGTAAGCTCCATATATGGTGATTTCAGGGAGGAGACAGGGTGGAGATGCACGTACGAACAATCTTCCGCTGACTGGGATTTATAAAGGGATTTGTGCGCAGGTTCTGGCATACGCATGGTTTTATAAATCTGAATTTTTTTGTGCGTACGCAGAATCTAGCTTTTGCGCGAACGTACACTTTTAGGATGAAATCTACACAAAGTTTTATAAATGAGGCCCCAGGTCAGGCCTCCCTGGTGGCAATCAGGGTCGAGTACGTTCCCCTGACAAGTGACTGGCTAGGGTTCCCTAGGGCCCCTGGCCACATTCCCTTAAAGGTACCCTTTTTCTTTGAAGGAAACTTGGTTCCAGAAGACTTGAGCGGTCTTGGTAGGCCTTCTGAGGAAGGCCTCTTTGAGGCTCACAGGGTTGTTGGCCATAGGGAATGCTGTCACTGACAGCCTATGTATGACCCGTAGGGGGAGTGGTTCTGGCACTTCAGTTGAAGCTGCTAGTTCTTACGTTTGTCTAGCCATTTTTGGCATGCACTCCCCTCAAGCATGGTGGCGTGGGTATATCGTTCCCCATAGCGTATTCAAATGCAGTATTTATATCATTTTTTACCTCTAAAACACCACTATGTCCAACTGCCTTGAACATCCGGTTAGTGAGGTCCGATCGCGCTCTGACAACGGAAGTGATGTCTCGCACTCATTGAAGTATAAGCGCGAGAGATCACTTCCGGCATCAGAACGTGTTCAGACCTTACTAACTGGATACTGAACGCAGTTGGACATAGTGGTGTTTTAGAGGTAAAAATGATATAAATACTGTTCGGTTTCTCACACAAACCGATCGTTTCGTGTCTTAGGACATCAATGTGTCGTCATGAGCCGCAGGGTTTAATTTGGATTTGTCTGTACATGTTTTTTTGACTCTTATAGATTGTGTTCCCATTGACATGCATTATACGACTGACAGACTGCAACGGTTGGAGTTAAAAATTATTATTTGTGTTCTACTGAAGAAACAAAGTCACCTGGATCACACATCTTGGATGCCATGGGGGTAAGCAGATAAACATCAAATTTTCATTTTTGGGTGAACTATCCCTTTAAAGTGGATTTGCAACTACATATTAGGGATGTGTCCAAAGTCGAATACTTTATATGGAAAAGTGTGTTTGTTGGGTGACAATCTTTGCTAGTGTTCTGGAAGAATGAATTGATTTAAAACTGTAGAAGTGTTTGGTAGTTTAGTAGTAGTGCATTTTGAACATGAAGTTATCTGAAAGCTGATGAGGAGAGCTATGTAAAGAGATTTGAAAAAAGTGTATTGAGAAACGTGTCCTAAATATAGTAAAAACTGTAAAAAGTGCAGATGACTTTAATTGTGTTAATCATCCCATCTGGGTTTGATTTAAAAATAAATGCTCATTATCTCAGTGTTAAAGCTGTCACTTCAACAGTCCAGTATGGGAGTAAACTGGTTGTCAGCGCCACCTGCTGTACTGATGTGAATTTGATCTTCATTCAGCTCTTCATCTATTCTTTTTACATTTGGTTTGAAACTATGAAGTGAAAATCTCAAGCACACAACAGATCCACACAGACACACAATAATCAACTCAGATCAGACACAATATATGAAATCTGGCAACAGAAACCACGAAAGATTGTGGAGGCTTGATATCAGTGCAAGATAACGCAAATTCCAAAATAAAATGAAATGTTTTCAGGATAAATAACCAGCAGGAAAATATCACACACGATTATGCTTAAAAACTGAGAAGAGAAGAAATTGTGATAATAAATGAAATATGATTCATAGTTCATCTGAATCAACACTGACCTGATTGAGCTAAATAACAAAACTACTGTCTTTCAAAGCCGCTTTACAGCAGAATCTGAACCATCTCCATAGCTGTTTCCATGACTGATCCTGTTTTTATCACTGTGAAGCTGTTTTGACAAACTACATCAGTCCAGACAACATCCCAGCCATCGAAACACCAACGATGATAGAGACTGAAAAAGCTGCAAGAGAAAACAGCACTTGGATTGTGAAAGCAAAGACATTTCCAGCTATTTCAAGATTTCCTCTGTGTCTCTAGAAGATCTTCCTCATTTTAACAGACACTTGATTCCAGCAGAGCTGATGGAGAAGAGGATCTCCGGCCTGCTGGAAACAGCTCCAGGTTAACTTTACCAGGTTCAGCAGGTAATATAGTCACTGGTCATTCCTTAAGCCTCGAGTGTTGAGTCTAGTTTATTTACGGAGCGCTTACCACTACACTATAGACCAAAGACTCTACAGTCAGTAAAAACACCATAAAATATATACATCAAAAACATAAACAAAACAAAATACAGCTCCAAAAACACCAACAATTAAAAGCCATAGAAAATAAGTATGTTTTTAAGTGAGATTTACACATCCCAATGGAGGAAACGGATCTGTTATCAGACAGAAGAGTGTTACACAGCCTCAAACCAGACAGAGTCAATGTGCTGCTCTTTCTGTCACTGTTTTTAAAACACACACACACACATACACACACATGCACACTCACACACTTTTCAGAAAGCAGGTTTGTATCTCAGAGAAGAGGGTTAGGTTAGTTTAGTTCAGATAAACGTCTCTAAGCTTCAGATGTGTGAAAGCACAGATTATGTGTCAGTTAATTATAAATCATTATTATTCAGCCCTACTTTTCCCATCTCACATTTCACAGATCTGCATTCAAAAGTGAAAATATTGTATGTATTTATGAACTCTGTTTTTGAAAATAGATGAGAACAACTAAAGAAAGATGAAACACTCACCTCAAACATTATTTGTAGACTTTTCTTTCTTCTCTTCCGAACTGTCGTGTTGAACAGCAGCTCTGAAATTTCTTTCACTTCCTTTCTCTGAAATAAAGGAAGTCAAATTGATTTTCAAATGTCAGTGACAGTCAGACGTCAACAAACACACTAACTCTTAGCAGTTTTTTATTCTGAAATCTGTGTTCTCAGTAAACTGAACTGTTTGGAAGTAGTTTGTTTCAAGTTTGTTACAGTTTTTTACAATTGCTAACATCCTTTTGTCCAATCTGTAGTCACATTTTCAAAACTCTAAACACAATTAGCGCCTCATCCGTCTGTTGTGATCATACCATTAACACAATTCATGTTGTTTTCACACAATAGGTTGTTTGCAATCACGTGGTTCTGGTGACATGCGAAATTCAGGTGGAGGGCAAGCAGTGAAAATTAGAATGGAAGAGATGGAGAAAAGTTCGTACTGTGTGTTATTGTGTTTTGAAAAGGAGCGACTTTTCTACTGAATTGAAAGACTTGACTGCCATAGAGGAGGTAGATTTAGAGAATGTGAAGCTGCCGTCACGCCATGTTCAGTTCTAGTCTGGTTTGTCTATATCACGCTGCCTTTCTGCTAGTGACGTTAGGGCAGTATTTTGATTTTCTGTCATGATTGTGAAAAATGTCACCATTGTAGGTCATTTAAGCTGAATCGAGAATTACAACAGGAGCTCACATCATCGTTCAGGGAAAAAACTGGACGGTGTAATACAATTTTCACCTTTTCTACGTGTAAAAACACTAAAAGAAGCAGGTTGAGGAGGTTAGGCCGTATATCAAATCTAATAATGTCACTGATTGAACCCACTGCCTATCACTCAATAAAATAATCACATAGTGTTTTTGAAAGTTTTGTATTTTGTTTGGTTTAATAATTAACATTAGGCTACATTTGCAAGTCAGCTTGCGAGTGAGTATAACTCGCAGGCAGCCACTTCACAACTGTTCACAAGCTTTATGGGTTTGAATTTGGTTGTCATTTGTTGAAATCAATAAAATAAAAATAAAAAATACAGTGTGTCGTGTCGGTGTCTGTCATAGACTAAAAAAGGGCGTCTGTCCGCTGAATGCCCCTCTGATTCTCCTCCGTGGCCATATGGGAAAGTGAATATTTACAAAGACAACATTAAAACTACAGCAGACGCAAAACGCTATTAAAGGCGACAACTTTTAAAATTAAAAAACGATAAAAGTTACTTAAACTATGAAACCTTGTGGTTTAAACGACACAAAACATAGGATTTTTGAGTCTGTGATAGTGATTCCTATATAGAAAAATCACTGCATAACAACCAATATACAGTCAATTAACATGTTTCTAAAATGCTTAAAGGGTTAGTTCACCCAAAAATGAAAATAATGTCATTTATTACTCACCCTCATGTCGTTCCAACCCCGTAAGTCCTTCGTTTATCTTCGGAACACAAATTAAAATATTTTTGATGAAATCCGATGGCTCAGTGAGGCCTCCATTGCCAGCAATGTTACCATCACCTCTCAAGATCCATAAAGGTACTAAAAACATATTTAAAACAGTTCATATGAGTACAGTCCCAGATAGCATGTAGTAATCGGCCCGAGCTCGGCTGCCCTGTGGCGCCTGCGGCTCAGACTCGGCATCGTGTTAACCGGGCCGATTGTGGCCCGCAGCTCGCTCTGGCACATGTATATTTGTTACGGCTGTAAAGCACTGGGCCGATTTCTGTTCACCATAACTGGCCCCACTCTGGCTATAGAGATCTGTGCCACTTCTGGCAATGACTCAGCTTATGTTCACTCACAGATGGTTACATAAGCAATAAATAAAATTGTCTTAAAATTGACTTCGTTTCCTGGTAGTACCTGATATAAATTAACGTTACACTTTTAATGTAGCGAATTTGTCAAAAACAACATATCTGCGGAAAAACCTAATATAATAAAAGTGCCATATAAGACAGAACATTCTCTAATATGTATAATATCAAATCGATTTATAATGTAGCAATTCATTATTTTATACGCTTTTATGTATGTTAAACGCGCTTCAGGTGATTCATTCATCTTCAGGCGCGCGGCGGTGAGAGGGGTCTCGTACCTGTGGTGATATCCGCCATGTTTGCGCGGTTTGGAGCGGACACGAGCAAAACAATGGATTATTTACCAAGAGATATTAATGTTTGAGGTCATTTCGACAAAACGGCTCTGGTAAGCATCGACGCACATTTACATTTGTAGTATTTTACTTAGCAGACGCTTATAAAGGAACTTGCTAAAAGTTTTCATGTGACTGTCGCGAACGCTTTCTTGGCTTGTCTGCAAAGTTTCGGTATGCCACCTACAGCTAATAAACGGACGAAATCTTCTTCATCTTTGATCTAAGCATTATGTGGATCTCGAGTGTTTACGCTGCGCTAAACTTTGACGAGCAACACTCCGATCTGCAAACAAACCCATACGGTAAAAAAATATATTTTATCTGGCCAAAATATATTTTAAATATATGGTAAATATATGTTGTAAACAGTGAAGTTCAATGAAATATATTTTTGAAACTGAAAATATATTTTGTTTCAACTTTTATACTTAAAATATATTTAAAAATGTATTTCAGGGGCAAGAACATACATTTATATTTAAAAATATATTTCAGGGTGCAAGAAAATACATTACCAATCTTACAGTCGACAATGCAAATGTGGGTGGAAGAAATTGCGATCAAAACTACATTCCATTAAATGTTAGAAGAATTTTAAACATTTACAGAAAAAAACATTAATTTCCCCATATTTTCCACATTGACCAATTTTGTTCACATGATCTTCCCAAAAAATACAGAGTGATCATGGCACTTGATCCCCAGCCTTTATTGGAAACACCCTCACAAATCTGTGGCCTATTTTAATCTATTTATTAATTACTTTTATTCATTTGTTTATTTATTTGTAATTTAATGTCAGTGTAATATAGCGTTTAAATGCACGTCAAATAAAAATAAATAGATGAATAAAATCGCTAGATGTACGATGTTAATGACTGTGATGTAATTTGAATGGGAAACCACTAGCAGCGCTCACGGACTTTTGGAGTACTGCGCATGCGCGTCATTTTGAGCTGTAACGGTCGTCAGTCAGCCGAGAGTTCTCGGAGGAAAAGGTGAGTTATAACTTTATTTTTAGTCATCATTTTTCACATATGTAATGTTAATTGCTACTTTGGATGTATAATGTTTTGTATTGTCAAGGTTTTTTTTAACTTTATTTGTCAATTTAATGACTTGTTTGTTTCATTTGCTCACATGAGGAGACGCATCTGAGATTTTTAGATTTCCGTTTTAACGTTAGTTGTTCTTAATTTGGACACTAACGAAAACTAACGTTACACACAAAAAAATGTGTAATATTTTTTTCAATTTCAGCTGTAGAGTGTTTGGGAGACAGTGCCGCTTGCTGTTGTCGATCGATGATGCTCGCGTGATCCTGTCACTGATAGTGGAGCATGTAAGTTTTTGGCTAAATTTAAATGTTTTGCTAAACTTGTTAATTCGGCACACTTTATTCGCTCGTTATTAGAGTTCAGGCATACGCTGGTTTGGCATTAATGGCGTTTCATTCTTTCAAATTTCCTATTATTTTTTTTTTTTTAATATAGCCCTAGGTTATATAATACTGCAGTTTTTGCTCACTTTCTGCTGAATGACAAGCTGTTTTCGATGAACCAGTTGAGCCAGTGATTCAATAAGTCGCTTGTAACAAAAGATGCTTATTTGTCACCACCTACAGGTTTACATGTGTCATTCATTACTGTATGTACTTTTTATTTTCAGAAGCAGAAGCGGAGATAGTTTGTGCAACAGCAACAAGGTGAGAATGATCATGAGACACTAAGAAGTAGAATATTTTTTTTTTATTATTTTGTTTGTGTAATTTATGAATTGATATGTTCTTTGCACTTGTGTCTTTGTTAATATCTTTTTCTGTCTGTCTGGAACAGATGCAGGTCCAAACCCATCTGTCAAGATGCTTCTTTGTCCTCTTACTGTCTGCCCCACCAGCCCAGTGCTGGAGAGCCTCTGACCACAAGTCATAGGTACAACTTGGGTAAAGCTGGTTTTATATTCGCACATTCGGACTTCCGCGTTTAAGAACGTTCTAATAATGTGCAATAAAGTAAATGTTTGCAAATTCTGAACAGCGACATGATATTTACAATCAACGATTGTAACCCTACAACATTTTTCACAATTGATCAAAATGGGCAAGTATTATTTTAATGGCATACTTACTTGCGAACGTCCACTGAATGTCCAATGTAGTGTACAAAGTTATTGTAGCCTATGCGGAAGTCCGAATGTGCGAATATAAAACCAAATTTACCCAAGTATAGGTACAGGATAATGTTCATAGTCAAGTCATCTTCATTTCTGTAGCACTTTATACAAAACAGCTGCACAGTAATAAACATGAAAGTAAACATGAATTTAAATATAAAGGCCAAATTACAGTTTTTTGTTTGTTTATTTGTTTTTTGGCTAAGGAAAAAGGGATACTTCACCCAAAAATGAAAATACTCTCAGAATATGATTTTCTTTCAAATGATTATTTTTAGAAAATAATCCATCTCTGTGAGTGCAAGTGTAAGGTTGACACTTCAAAAACCACACAGAGTAAAAAACAACAGTAGTCAATATGATCCTAGTTGAAGTGAAACAATAGGTGTGTTTTAGGAAAATACTAATATTTTAAAGTCTGTGCTTCCAAATGACTCCTCAAGCTTTAAAACATATCACAAGTTACAACATGCTGACTTTGAGCCCATATTTGACAGTTGGCAAATCCGTAGTGTAACAAATTTACCATAATAGTATTTTACTCAAACACACATATTGTTTCACTTCAGAAGACATTGATTCATCAACTGAGGTCATGGATTACCATCATGTTCACTTTGTTTGGTTTTTGACCTTCTTGCATGAACTCACAGAGATGGATTATTTTTCTTAAAATCTGTTTGTATTTCACAGAAAAAGAGGATGTCATAATCATCTGGAACAGCATGAGGGTAAGTAAATGATAATATAATTTCTGTTTTTGGGTGGATTATCCCTTTAAGTTAGCTTAAATGAATGTGCCTTTGTGATATTCCACTATCCCTTCATTTGTAAAAGTGAAAATGCAATGCAGAAGTGTAAATAAAGGCTAATTCAACCTCTCCTCAATCATCAGTTTCTTTACAGTACTATCCAAAAATATGCCCATTAAATATCTTTAAAATCCACTATACCTGTAATTGTTTTAGTTCCAGTGTAAACAAAAATATCAGGAAATCCAAAACTAGTCAGAAGACAAAGTGCATGCATTCTGTACCTGTGCAGATGTTCAGTTATTGTGTTTTGTCTTTTGTAGGAGCAAAGAGCAAAACTGACAGTGGTGGAGAGAGAAGAAGTGCCCTTGACGAGGAAACCATGGCAGCCATATAGGTAAGTCAATACTTGGTGAAAGGAAAATTTACTAGAAACATTTAGTTAACTAAAAAAATAACTGATTTTTGTCTCGCAGTCAAGAAGAGATTTCCAAATGTGTCCAAAGAGGCTTTGAGGATTTGAACTGGGGAAACTGAGACTTCTTGAAAGCAAAAAAGTTATATTTTTTTGAATATATTGTAATAATGTATATTTTTTGAGCATTGTAAAGTATGTTCCTTGCTGATTTTTATTCACATGTTCACGTGTTATAGACAACAAATAAAAGTTTTTCAAATGTGACATGTGAATGTATTTTCTTGGGTTGAAATGTATGTATGGCAAAATATATTTTTAAATGCTTTTGAAAAATATATATTTTTAAAAAATATACAAAAAATGGCCAAAAAATATATTTTTAGAAAATATATTTATGTAAATATATTTTAGCGAATATATATTTTTTTGGCCATTTTTTGTATATTTTGAAATATATTTGAAAATATATTTTTTTACCATATGGGAAAGAGCTGAGGAAGAGGATGATGACGGTCCTGCATACACGAGGAGAAAGAGCAGGTTGGTTTGTTTGTTTTTAGTTTCCACGCTCATATATTTTTATGAATGCAATTGTAATAAGCAAAAGTTGTTTTATTCCATATTTCTTCAAGAAGGTGAGTGAAGAGGATTTGTATACTGTCATAGAAGATCATTGTTTTGGCTGCGTTTACACTGGCACAAAAAATCCGATCTTTTGCTCACATCTGACACAGATCGGAATTAGATGCACATGTGTAAACACAAAAATCCACACGAGATCCGATTTTTTTTCGCATCCGATATGAGCCACTTCCAAATGTGGTTTTAAATCCGATAAATCCGCTTGTATGCACTCGCCCTAAAAATTCGCAGCTTTATTATTGAGGTGGGAACTTTATCTAACGTTATATATTTTTCTAGAAAGAAATGGCGCGCACACACATCCATTCAGCAGCTGAATTTGAACCTTTGCCCGGTTAATTTAAAAGAGACCGCCGTGTTGTTGTTTTTCTTATAAGCCAAAAGCTTCACTGTAGCTAGCCTACTCACTCACACACACTCTCTATCTCTCTCTCTCTCCCTAACTCACTCGAATTCATAAAAAAAAAAAAATGGAATTCTAAAACCGATAACTAGATAAAATATCAAACGCAAATTACCTTTATTTTCCGGTCAATATCCGTTCAGTCAGAATTCGCGCTGCAATACATCCATGATACTGACAGCTGTTAACTTATCCATTCTGACAGGTAATCATGGCCACTCGACATTAAATATATAAATAATTTTAATAGCACGGCCATTCAAAACCCAAGGGTCTGCTATGTGCATGTAAAATTATCAATGACAATCATTTTGGGGCAGGAAGTAATGTAAACGCAGACATCGGATACCTGTCGCGTCTAAAGTGAATGTAAACACAATGGCCAAAAAAACGGATATGGTGAAAAGATCAGATCTGTGCATTAATATCATTATCATGATCGTATCGTATCGTATCGTGAGGTACTCTCCGATTCCCACCCCTAGTAATGAATGTCATTTCAGTTCTACTTTTTGAGTATGAATTATATTGAGCAATGTTGCCGGGCAATTTTGCCAAGCGATGTTGTTGTGGGCACTTTCCCGTTATGAATGGGCAACAAATTTCTATCTGGATATCTCATTCTCAATGGGAAAGTGCCCAAGCAACATCTTTCGGCAACATGCCCTGTGTATCACCTTAAAAAGACAACAATACAGCACTGTAAAAGGTTTTGCCACAAACTCAACTGACTGCTTCTCTCCTGTATGATTTCATATGAGTGTCTTCAGACCTTAGAACTGTACCTGATTTATGAGCTTCTACAACTTTTGACCTCCTAACTGAACTCCTTTTCACAAATTGATCATAGAAATAAAAATATAGAATAAAAAAATGGTAACACTTTACAATAAGTTTCATTTGTTAACATTAATGTATTAACTAACATGAACTAACAGTGAGCAATACATTTGCAACATTATTTAATCTTTGTTAATAAATATAGTCATTCATTGTTAGTTCATGTTAGTTAACACTTCAGTTAACCAATACAACTCTTGATTTTAATAATGTATTACTAAATGATGAAATTAACATTAAGATTAATAAATGCTGTAGTTAACTAATGAAACCTAATTTTAAAGTGTTACCATAAAAAATGAATAACAATTTTCTCTTAGTCTTATTAAAGGATTAGTCCACTTTTAAATAAAATTTTCCTGATAATTTACTCACTCCCATGTCATCCAAGATGTCCATGTCCTTCTTTCTTCAGTCGAAAAGAAATGAAGGTTTTTGAGGAAAACATTCCAGGATTATTCTCCTTATAGTGGACTTCAATGGCCTCCAAACGGTTGAAGGTCAAAATTACAGTTTCAGTGCAGCTTCAAAGGGCTTTAAACGATACCAGACGAGGAATAAGGGTCTTATCTAGCAAAACGATCATCATTTTCAAAAAAATACAACTGTATATGCTTTATAAACACACATTATCACCTTGCACATGCTTCCGCTTTCCGTATTCTTCCAAAAACTTACGCTGTATGTCCTACGCCTTCCCTATTCTACTTATGGAAAAAAACTAAACTGGCTCCGCGTTCGTTCTGTAAGTTGAATAGGGAAGGCGTAGGACATACAGCTGTTTGGAGGACATTGAAGTCCACTATAAGGAGAATAATCCTGGAATGTTTTCATCAAAAATCTTAATTTCTTTTTGACCGAAGAGAGAAAGACATGAACATCTTGGATGACATGGGGATGAGTAAATTATCAGGAAAATTTTATTTTAAAGTGGACTAATCCTTTAAGTGCAGACAATAAGTGCACCCATAATCAAAATCCTCTCACAATATTCAAAGTGCAAATAGAGACCAAATTTTTCTTCAAGCATGACACAGAGCTAAGAGATGATTACAACTACACAGCCCAGCCTGAGATAGCTTTCATATTGGGATATATTTGCATGCAACAGGGAGCCGCTTTCAAAACGTGGGGTATTGAAATCATGCTTTAATGAGAGCTTGTGTTTACTTTCGATTTCGCGATGGCGTGTACTCTGTGAATAGGGATCGGCGGCGACCGTTATCCAGCTGAATTAAATGGTTTTTATGTCTATAAAACCAAAACGACAGTGGAGACGTAAGGTAAATGTAGCGGTGGCATATTCTATCCTAACTTCACCCTCACACTCTGCCATGGCAATATCACTCTTGAGACAGCTTTTCACCTCTGAGAAATCTCATCACATTTTAATCTCGTGAGATCTCGTGGCACGAAATCTTGTCACACCCCTACCTCGCAGCCATCTCTTTTTCTAGGCTTATCTTCAACTCATCCTCTTGCTCACTCTCTTTTCTCCCTCATTATGAGAGGACATGCCCCTTACTGCTGATTGGCTACAAGCCTGTTGTGGTGCTCAGTCTGATCTATTTTCAACAGCTTTTTTTCAGAAATTGCTTACTGCACCTTTAAAACATAATCTTGTCATGTTCAAATTATGTGAAATTTTCCTTTAAAATACTGTATGCACTTACGCCTTGGCATATATATTGTGTCATTCCCATTTTGAATCAAACCCATTCTTATTCTTGCCAGGCACACTCTCGGTGGTCGTTGTGTCGCAGGTGTGCCCTGACACCTTTGGAACATCCTCAGTTATTTCAGTTATTAATATTTTCCCGATGTGAGCCGTCAGCTCCAGTCCACTACAATTTGGAGCGGTTAAGGCCCGGGTATACTTCATTTCCCGCATTCTGCTACATCTCGCTCACAGTTGAGCACGCAAGCCTTTCAAAGATACTTCTACTAAAATAGTCTAGTGTTTGAACACAGCGCGGATCACTAACGTTTCCAAACCAATGAACAGAGCAATGCCAAGTATAGACTAGGCCTATTAAATAGCCTATTTAAATGATTTCCTATCCATAGGCCATTTTGATCAACGGCGCTACTTATAGGCTATAACAAAGTATTATAATAAAAATAAGAAGAAGAAGATGAATGCCCCGTTCTAACTAGGCCTATCAGGCGAACCTATGTTATTTATAAGCATACCTGTCGATTAGACCTGGACCTGCAGAATGTCCTCCTGCTTCTGCAAGTCTGTTTTGAATCAAAGAACTGAACCTATCTGCCAGAGAGTTCAGCCTTTTTTGTCGCTCCATCAGCCAAGACGAACACCTCAAATCCTAAACTGCGCTGAAAATACAGTTTGAATATCCATGGGTTTCATGTGACGTCATTGTATTTTATCGCCGCCATATTTGTGTCCGGTCATAGCTGCGCGACCTGTTTAAGTCTATGGTAACAGCAGCTACAACTACCAGAGGAAGGCCAACGAAACACTCTCAGAAGGTTCACAACAAGTTTACAAAATATCTGGGATAAGTGGTGCTGTTAGCTGTTTTAACAGTCGTCAGAACTACAAATTTATTTGATCCCAAAAGAGTTAGATCGGCGGAATTGTTGGCTTCAATCAGAAGGGACCACACCACTGGAAGCCAAACAGCAATGCACAACATTAATAACTGCTGGGACTGTCATTTACATAACATTATAACGAGAACACTATTGTAATAAAACTATGTGAATTCTCTGTGTTGTTTCAACGTGTTGTTGTGGGAAGAGCGCGTCTACTGGAGTTAAACATTGATTACATAACTTAGTTCAAGCTTCACTTGTGCATTCACGTCATTTTGTGCAGATAAAACTCATAATATTAAATTTATGTGGTATAAATATCTGATTAATCTCATAAAGGATGTGTTTGAGGTAAATAACCCGCAAAGCTGATGATCATCTATAGCTTCAGCGCGAGCGCTCAAAAAGTAAGGCAAAACATTAATATGATTGGGACTGTTTTCTTATACATGATATTATAGTCGTATATACTTGTAATATAACGTTGTGAATTCTTTGGGCTTATTTGCTGTGTTTTGGAGTTACGTTATTGACTACGTTACATATTCATTTCACTTCAATTCCTCTGTCCTCGCATCTTTTCCTTTGTCCTTCCCTCACATCCTGAAGAGGTGGAGCTAAGATGCGAGGAGAGGAAGCGATGATGCACAAATAAGAATTGAGAAGCACCCTGAGTGTGCCGGACGGGCTGCCATTTTCACGTAGTTTGTGCTTGCTGTTTAATAATCATTTGAAATGTAACAAACTGGCAGCTCCAATAGTAATGAATATTTATGTTGAACTCTGCTGTGGAAACTAGCATGTACAAACCTTAATTCAACGATTTACTGATCAATTTAAAAAGGAATATTATGTTGGACCAGCGCGGTTTGGAAATGAATAAATGATTGATTCAGCTGCGGGCGCCATCTCCTGGCGAGACGCGGGAATTCATTCAGCGCGCAACTCTCACTGTGCATTATTATGGCGTTATCTTACTGTCAAATGTCGAGAGCGCATTATTGTGACGCGAGAGCACATCAATGTAATGCGCGAGCACAAATCTCTCCACTCGCGCACGGATTTCCTTTGCTCTCACACAAAATTGGACGCGCGCTCTCAAATATACAGTGCTCTCTTATGAACTGCCTCTCCTCTCGCTCAGGTATTGCGTGTGCACGCTCAAACTGAGTCCTGTGCGCTCAGACTTTGTCCTGTGCGCTCGCGAATCTCTTCGTGCTCTTTCTTTACAATTTAATAATATTAATCAAATGTAACTTAGTCTAACTGCATCACATTACAGGTCAAACCCAGATTTATCTAAACAAACAACCAAAAAAAGTTTCTTAAAGTTATTGTGGTCGTACGTTTTGTGTACTTGTTGAAATATAAAAAATAGGTAACATTTTAAAATAAGGTTATTTGTTAAGATTAGTTAATGTATTATCTAACATGAACTAACAATGTGCAATACATTACTGTAATTATTAATCTTTGTTAACGTTAGTTAAAATACAGCTGTTTGTTGATTGTATGTTACTTCACTGTGCATTAACTAATGTTAACAAATACAACTTTTGATTTTAATAATGTATTAGTAAATGTTGAAATTAATATTAACAAAGATTAATAAATGCTGTAGAAGTGCAGTTCATTATTAGTTCATGTTAACTAATGCAGTTAAATAATGTTAATGAAATCTTATTGTAAAGTGTTACCAAAAAATATCTTCTGATTTAAAACAGAACAAGATCAGGGTCAGATCATCATTCCCTAAATATTAATGTGGAGATCAAATATACCACCGATAGTGAATTTCTTTTGAGGTCTGGTAAAACATGACATACAAAAATACTTAAGCTCTTATGTGCACAATCAATCAAAAGAATGCGATCTTATTCCTAAATGACAACGATTCGGTTATGTCTATTAAACCTTTGAAATTACGATCATACCGGAATATTTAAACCTGCTTTTGCATTGTCGCTGAAAGCAGTGGTCATGTAAGCTATATGTTTTAAACAGCTTCACAAAGTGTTTTCAACAACACACTATTGCTACTTCTGTGATGCAAACATTAAATAATAACGCAAGTATTGCAATAACAATTTATAGTCTGAATATACACTGATTTCAGCAATAAAATCGAGTAAATGACCTTTGAAACTAATGTTATTACACTGTTCTGCCAGTAGGTGGTGACCAGTGACTGTTAAAATGTATTTGATGTATCAAAATCATTAATTCAAGATTTGTTTAAAAACACTGGACGAAACATGTCTTCATTCATTTCAAACGATATTGTAATTAATTAATTTAAATTAATACATATTTTTTAATAGGCTAATTTATAACATTTTACACATTTCTAAATAAACATTAAATTAGTTGTTTATTCGTTTGTGTTAAATTAATGTTTAATTTAATGTTTTGATATTGGATAATATGATGGTTTTTGATAAATCGTTCAATGGGGTTTGACCTGTAATGAGATGCAGTTAGACAAGCTTATTAATATAGAAACCATCCAAGCGCCCCATTCCGAGCCATTTCTAAGATATGACCTACATTTTGATTATTATTATTATTAAATATTATTAAATTGTAAAGAAATTAAATATCCATTTTTGTCGAAAGAAATCCATGTGCAGTTCACTCTCAGCCAATAAGATTCCACGTAGCATTTTCATGGATCAGTCGTCTCTTCTGATTGGTTGATAACCTTTGACAGCGTTTAATTTAGAAGCAAATTAATTTCTGCAAGAGCACGGAGAGATTCGCGAGCGCACAGGACACAGTTTGAGCGTGCACACGCAATATTTGAGCGAGAGAAGAGGCAGTTCATGAGAGAGCACTGTATATTTGAGAGCGCGCATCCAGTTTTGTGTGAGAGCAAAGGAAATCCGCGTGCGAGCGGAGAGATTTGTGCTCGCACATTACATTGATGTGCTCTCGTGTCACAATAATGTGCTCTCGACATTTGATAGTAAAATAATGCCATACTTTATGGGTATTCTCAAGCCATTGAGCGCGCATCGGCTGTACACTCGTTATTGCGGTGCATTGCTGAGTGCACTCATTCAATCCCACATCGCCCACTATGGTTTCGGACACCACTGCAAATAGTGACTTATTTAAGGGTATAAGGGGCGATTTTGGACACAGCCATTGAGTAGGCGGTTTCGAACGCTGCCGAAAACATGATTAAACAATAAAGAGCTGTAACCAGTTAACTGAAAATGAGCAGAGTGTTCTGGGAAATGGAGTCCAGGAATGACAGAGTCTATGGTGACAGTAAGGGACAAGGCTGCCATCTGCTGGCAACACTGGCATCAATTCTCATTCAGAAAACATACATGTCATTCATAACACACTGACCTAAAAACACTAACAACAGGGAGCATTACATAATGATGAAGGAAAGTGCAGTGAATCAGTCTGTGTCTGCAGCAGAGTGCTGGAATCCCACATTATCCCACACAACAGTAACAGTCAGGGAGATCGATGACCCTCTGATTACACATCCAGAACAGAAATGAGTTTCTGTGTATTGTTGTTTATCAGTCTGTGACTGCTGCAAATAAATAGTGTTTTGCATATAAATGACAAAAGTGTTCATGGATTTTTGGAGATGTGATCATTGAATGCATTTTGTGTGAAAGCAATGAAAAATGTTTCTCAGTTTGTTCCGCATAGACTTTTGTTTCACTGGATGTGTGAAGAGTCAGATGGAGCGGCCGCAGAGAGCGCTGAGCCTTTCCTGAAACACACATCAACATACATGAACACACAGTCGCACCGCAGACACTTTCCTGCACTACCTTCTCAAACACCATCACTAAAATACAAACACCTTACAAAAATGAACTGCAGTATATAGAAGTACAACTACAGTATAATTAAGCACAACCATAGATTTGCAGTATAATGAAGTATAATCGCAGTACATTGAAGTTCAACAGCAGTAAAACTGCAGTAATATTTTGTAAGGGTGATGCAATGAAGGTCCTGCTGTAGATCACGTCAGCTTTCAGTCAGAGATGGGCAGTATTTTAATTAAATGTATTTAAAATATGTATTTAATTACTTTTGAGTATTTTGTAATTTGTATTTTCCATAAAGAATAAATCAAATGTAATTTGTAATTAAATACTTTGAGAGAAAGTATTTTGTATTTAAAATACTAAAAGTACATTCAAATATGTTATTTTATTCTCACATTTCATTCTTTGATGTGCATGTGAAACATTGTGTCGGTGCTCTTAGAATTATTTGAACATTTATTCAAACAGTAGTTTGTTCCAGTGTTGGTTAGAATAGGCCAATGATGTCTGAGTTTACAGGTGCAATTATTCTTGCGCCAGGCTTAAAGGTAGGGTAGGTCATTTTCGGAGAGGCTGGCAATAGCGAGCTAGCTTTGAAAGTAAGATCCCGCCCTCCCTTCAGAGCGTCTCCAAAGCCACGCCTCCTTCAGAACACATGAACGCGCACAGCAGGGAGCAAAAGCGTCACGAGAGACGGTGTTAAATTACCTCATGTCTCAAAGCACATAACATTAAAATAATAATGAACTTAAACAACTTAAAGAGCTCTGACCTGTACAACCTGACTGCTGCAGATTCATTTCGGCGTTGATAGTGTTGCCACTGAAACACATAAATTCGACTCACAGGCCGCTCCTACTATCTCATAATTACGGTAGATAGGGCGTGAGTGCAGCATAAGCTCATTGTTTTGGTTCAGGAGAAACTGTAACTGTGTATTCACACAGGGAGTTGGCGTTAACGCTTGATGGCGGCCATGTCTGAAGCTTATCAGATATTACACATGCTGATAATCAGCAGACGGGTAGGTCAAGTAATAAAAAAAATAGCATTGATTATTTGAAAACACAGTCGGTCGTGTCTTAAATTAATATAATCATAAGGATATTCGGTCTGTGCGTTTGTTCTTAAAGTGACAGCAGCCTAATAAACCTGCTGCTGTCTGTCATAAAGATATTAATAACTTTAATATCTTTATAAGGATCATCAATCTATATTTAATTGTTAAAGTGAGCACTTCAAACGATTGCGTGTAAATTTTGTTTGTATTTTCAAATTACAAATTACCTGTATTTTAATTAAATAAATTTGATGAGTAAGTATTTGTAATTTGTAACTAAATACGTTTTGATGTATTTGTGCCCATCTCTGCTTTCAGAGCATTTTTACAGAGTTTCAAAGACACTGTACTTCATCCCTCACAGCCTCGTCTTCATTCCTTTCAGAAGAGAAATGTTCACCATTTAAATCAAAAGCGCACTGCTCAAATCTAGCGGTGGTGAGATGAAGCTTCATGAAGTTTTGAAGCTTTCCAGCCAGATTTGTTACATAATGTTTCATAATTTTCTAACTGGGCAGTGCTTTTGTTGAACATACAGAAATGAAGTTCTTTACACTGGATAAAGAAGGTGAAAGTGTTGAAGGTGGACTGGACAGAGCTTGTGTAACATGAGAGGGAAAAACTCTATCGTCTATATGAGCCCAATCTACAGTCAGTGTCACTATTTATCAACTCTAGTTGGATTTAAACACTCAGTTCAGACCCAGAGGAAGTTCTCAACCACAGGAAGGGCTGGTAATGTCTAAAGGTGTAACTATACAATGAAGAGGAAGACTGACAGAAACAGAAAATGGCTGATGAGTGTGATCTGTGTCTGCTGGGACTGATCATTCTCTCTTCACTTCTCACAGGTAAAGACATCTGGATTTTCTCTAAAGACGTTTAGTGGAATTAGTCTGGAAAGAGTTGTTTTGAACATGCTCAGTTTATTCTTGCACACATTCACGTTGTGATCTGAGAGTCATGTACTGATACATACAGATCATACATCCGATGATCAACAATTATCTTCATATTAAGAGATTTCAACAGCTCTCCAAAAAGAAAAAAATTACTTTATTCTGGGGAGAGTGATGTTTGTGTTAATGAGGAAAAAAGACTTTGATTCTTCTGCTGGTATGTTTTAATTTATTAATATAGATCATAATGATCACTCAAATTTACTGTATTTCAGATACCAGTGGAGTGAATGTGACTCATGTGTTCATCAGTTCTGGTGAAAATGTCCGTCTGCCCTGTAATAATGATCTTTCTGACTGCACATCAACTACATGGACCTATTTCAGACATTCAGCAGCAGTTGAACTGATTACTGAAGGGATAAAGAAGAAAGACACAGAGAGACATGAGAGTCTGAGTCTGGGGTCTGACTGCTCTCTGAACATCAAGAACGTCACAGAAGAAGATTATGGATTTTACACCTGCAGACAATATGAGAATGGAGGAAAACAATTAACTGATGCATGTGTTTCTCTGCATGTTCTTCATGGTAATTTTATGATTATGTGGTCAATTTAAAATGGGCAGATTCTTCCTTTAAACTCAGATGATGATTGAAGAGTCTGTGATTTTCGTCTTGTGTTCAGTTTCAGTGTCTCCATCATCATCTTCATCATCATCATCATCCTCACAGACCGAGATCAGTCCAGGCCGCTCTGTGACTCTCTCCTGTCAGTTGTATTCAGTCTTCTGTGATTATTGGGTCCATTCTGATGAACTTCATCTGTTGTGGGTGAATCAGACTGGTGTTGATCTGACGACAGACTCAAAATATCAGATATTATTCTCATTGGATCACTGTAACATCACTCTGACTACAACACTCCTGAATGAAGATGACAACAGAGAGTGGAGATGTCAGCTTACTCACAGAAATCAACTCCAGACCTCCGTCAGATACACTGTCAAGTATTCAGGTGAGAAACAACTATTGCTACTGTAAAATATGATGTTAATGTCCTACAGATGAACATCTGAACATTCATCTTCTGCAGTCGATTCAACAACACAGATTCCAGTCAGCAGCTCAAACTCTGAGAAGAAATCAAGCCAAACTACAGCAGCAGCTCCTACACAAGGTTCATGATCACATGATCACTGTCACACATCATCAGTGTCTCACTTCACTGGTTTGATCCTGATAAGTTTATGAATTCAGTGTTGAAACCTCAAAGGATTCCTCAATATTTGTGCATTTGAATGTCTTCATTCATGAATCGTTGTATGTTTTAGATGTCGTCAAAACATAGATATTCCACATTTCAATGGTAATGCAAACTTAGAAATGCAAGTGTTCTGAACCTCATTAACATGAACACTGTATTTATGAATGAATAAAGCATCAAATATATACAGTGGGTACGGAAAGTATTCAGACCCCCTTAAATTTTTCACTCTTTGTTATATTGCAGCCATTTGCTAAAATCATTTAAGTTCATTTTTTTTTCTCATTAATGTACACACAGCACCCCATATTGACAGAAAAACACAGAATTGTTGACATTTTTGCAGATTTATTAAAAAAGAAAAACTGAAATATCACATGGTCCTAAGTATTCAGACCCTTTGCTGTGACACTCATATATTTAACTCAGGTGCTGTCCATTTCTTCTGATCATCCTTGAGATGGTTCTACACCTTCATTTGAGTCCAGCTGTGTTTGATTATACTGATTGGACTTGATTAGGAAAGCCACACACCTGTCTATATAAGACCTTACAGCTCACAGTGCATGTCAGAGCAAATGAGAATCATGAGGTCAAAGGAACTGCCTGAAGAGCTCAGAGACAGAATTGTGGCAAGGCACAGATCTGGCCAAGGTTACAAAAAAATGTCTGCTGCACTTAAGGTTCCTAAGAGCACAGTGGCCTCCATAATCCTTAAATGGAAGACGTTTGGGACGACCAGAACCCTTCCTAGAGCTGGCCGTCCGGCCAAACTGAGCTATCGGGGGAGAAGAGCCTTGGTGAGAGAGGTAAAGAAGAACCCAAAGATCACTGTGGCTGAGCTCCAGAGATGCAGTCGGGAGATGGGAGAAAGTTGTAGAAAGTCAACCATCACTGCAGCCCTCCACCAGTCGGGGCTTTATGGCAGAGTGGCCCGACGGAAGCCTCTCCTCAGTGCAAGACACATGAAAGCCCGCATGGAGGACTCCAAGATGGTGAGAAATAAGATTCTCTGGTCTGATGAGACCAAGATAGAACTTTTTGGCCTTAATTCTAAGCGGTATGTGTGGAGAAAACCAGGCACTGCTCATCACCTGTCGAATACAGTCCCAACAGTGAAGCATGGTGGTGGCAGCATCATGCTGTGGGGGTGTTTTTCAGCTGTAGGGACAGGACGACTGGTTGCAATCGAGGGAAAGATGAATGCGGCCAAGCACAGGGATATCCTGGACGAAAACCTTCTCCAGAGTGCTCAGGACCTCAGACTGGGCCGAAGGTTTACCTTCCAACAAGACAATGACCCTAAGCACACAGCTAAAATAACGAAGGAGTGGCTTCACAACAACTCTGTGACTGTTCTTGAATGGCCCAGCCGGAGCCCTGACTTAAACCCAATTGAGCATCTCTGGAGAGACCTAAAAATGGCTGTCCACCAACGTTTACCATCCAACCTGACAGAACTGGAGAGGATCTGCAAGGAGGAATGGCAGAGGATCCCCAAATCCAGGTGTAAAAAACTTGTTGCATCTTTCCCAAAAAGACTCATGGCTGTATTAGATCAAAAGGGTGCTTCTACTAAATACTAAAAGGGTCTGAATACTTAGGACCATGCGATATTTCAGTTTTTCTTTTTTAATAAATCTGTAAAAATGTCAACAATTCTGTGTTTTTCTGTCAATATGGGGTGCTGTGTGTACATTAATGAGGAAAAAAAAAATGAACTTAAATGATTTTAGCAAATGGCTGCAATATAACAAAGAGTGAAAAATTTAAGGGGGTCTGAATACTTTCCGTACCCACTGTATATTGGTAAATGGCAGCCATCGTTTCCTCCTGACAGCTTGAGATTGAAATAAGATGATAATAGATGACAGACTCGAGGAACAGTGGAAGTTCACACAGAGTCCAGCACATATTCTTCATTTCTGTGGTGTTGATGATCATGATGATTTAGATTATGTTTATATGTTTCATGATGTGTTGAAGTGAACTAACAGACGTGATCCACAGATTCAGCTGACACAGCATCAGAAACTGAAGTCAGTGTGACTGCTGGATCATTATTCAGAGGTACGACACGTTCATTTCTACTGACAGCTTTACACCATTAAACTATCAGTCAGTCTGTAAATGCTTCATCAATAACTGTTCATAGTTTAATCCCCTTGACTTCAGTCATGTCCAGTTTCTCTTCTTCTTCCACACGTGTTTCCTGCAGTGATTGTGATCATTGTTGAGATGGCAGTGTTTGCTGCTCCTACTGTGATTCTTCTTCAGATCATCTGTGCAAGAAGAGCTGGTGAGTTTGAGCTTCACACAATCTGATGATTCACACAATCTGATCTGGAACAATCTGCACATACGAGAAAAACACATACGAGAGGTCAGTCAATGCTTTTATTTTGCAGGAAGGAAGGACTTGCAGCACTCAGAGCAAATAGAGATGCCTACGATATTACAATAAAATACTGCTGAGTTTGGAGACAATCTGAAACAAGATTTAAAACAGCAAAAACTCACAGAGGATTGTTCATTGTTTGATTTTCTTCTCAGAAAACAGAGAAAAAAATCTCCCTGAAGAAATAGTGACGCCATCAAGTTTAGATTAAAATATATTTTAGAAATAAAAGGCCAGATTTATGTTTATTTACAAACCCGTTTACAAAAAAGTTGGGACACTGTACAAAATGTGAATAAAAAAGGAATGCAATAATTTACAAATCTCATTAACTTATATTTTATTCACAATAGAATATAGATAACATATCAAATGTTGAAAGTGAGACATTTTGAAATGTCATGCCAAATATTGTCTCATTTTGGATTTCATGAGAGCTACACATTCCAAAAAAGTTGGGACAGGTAGCAATAAGAGGCCGGAAAAGTTAAATGTACATATAAGGAACAGCTGGAGGACCAATTTGCAACTTATTAGGTCAATTGGCAACATGATTGGGTATAAAAAGAGCCTCTCAGAGTGGCAGTGTCTCTCAGAAGTCAAGAAGGGCAGAGGATCACCAATTCCCCCAATGCTGCGGCGAAAAATAGTGGAGCAATATCAGAAAGGAGTTTCTCAGAAAAACATTGCAAAGAGTTTGAAGTTATCATCATCTACAGTGCATAATATCATCCAAAGATTCAGAGAATCTGGAACAATCTCTGTGCGTAAGGGTCAAGGCCAGAAAACCATACTGGATGCCCGTGATCTTCGGGCCCTTAGACGGCACTGCATCACATACAGGAATGCTACTGTAATGGAAATCACAACATGGGCTCAGGAATACTTCCAGAAGACACTGTCAGTGAACACAATCCATCGTGCCATTCGCCGTTGCCGGCTAAAACTCTATAGGTCAAAAAAGAAGCCATATCTAAACATGATCCAGAAGCGCAGGCGTTTTCTCTGGGCCAAGGCTCATTTAAAATGGACTGTGGCAAAGTGGAAAACTGTTCTGTGGTCAGACGAATCAAAATTTGAAGTTCTTTTTGGAAAACTGGGACGCCATGTCATCCGGACTAAAGAGGACAAGGACAACCCAAGTTGTTATCAGCGCTCAGTTCAGAAGCCTGCATCTCTGATGGTATGGGGTTGCATGAGTGCATGTGGCATGGGCATCTTACACATCTGGAAAGGCACCATCAATGCTGAAAGGTATATCCAAGTTCTAGAACAACATATGCTCCCATCCAGACGTCTCTTTCAGGGAAGACCTTGCATTTTCCAACATGACAATGCCAGACCACATACTGCATCAATTACAACATCATGGCTGCGTAGAAGAAGGATCCGGGTACTGAAATGTCCAGCCTGCAGTCCAGATCTTTCACCCATAGAAAACATTTGGCGCATCATAAAGAGGAAGATGCGACAAAGAAGACCTAAGACAGTTGAGCAACTAGAAGCCTGTATTAGACAAGAATGGGACAACATTCCTATTCCTAAACTTGAGCAACTTGTCTCCTCAGTCCCCAGACGTTTGCAGACTGTTATAAAAACCACACAGTGGTAAACATGGCCTTGTCCCAACTTTTTTGAGATGTGTTGATGCCATGAAATTTAAAATCAACTTATTTTTCCCTTGAAATGATACATTTTCAAAGTTTAAACATTTGATATGTCATCTATGTTGTATTCTGAATAAAATATTGAATTTTGAAACTTCCACATCATTGCATTCCTTTTTTGTTCACAATTTGTACAGTGTCCCAACTTTTTCGGAATCGGGTTTGTATATGGTTTTGTGGATATTTCCCTACAGTGTTGAATGTAATTTTCTTGTGGTTCATATATAAACTGCTTTAAATATAATATTAAATACAGTAATGGACAGACTGTTTGTTCTGTGTGGTGAAGATGATTTGGTGATTCTCATCTTGTCTTTTCATTCCTGTTTGTAGCATCTTTTTGTCATTTTTTTTTTGAATGATTGCTTCTAATTTGCTTAATAAAATCTCTACAATTGTTTAATGTGTCTCCTTTCCTGAGATGTTTGTTATAAGTATGGTGATTCATGAGCTTGTAATGTGAGGATGAACAAATGATTGATTCAAGTTCATAATAATTCACATAACTTTATTCTGGTTAGTTCAGAAATTCACATTGATAATGACTTGAACACACTTCACCTTCTGTCACAGCCGGGTTACAAGAGCTCGGTTATTGGTTTAGACTTGTTAACTGAAAAGATAAGAGTTGAAAGTCATGCAGCACCTAAAGAAAGAAGAGGAAGTGACATCAGAATGACTGAGAATCTATACCCATCATCAGTGCAAACTGGGTCAGAGATGATCACTGCTCTGTGGTTAAACTAACAGAGTTCTCACACTCAACAGTACCATGTTTCTAAACCTCAACAGTGAGATCACAGCTCTGAAAACACTACAACTGCTTTAAATAATTCATTATTTTAGTTACAGAAGTGTATAACGAATATCAACTATCTTAATATTGTAAGAAAGTCTTGACTCTGGAATAGATGAAAACACATCTGACAGTTCTGTCTGTCCTGTTGTTGTTTAAAGTGGTGGTATAATGCCATTTTACAAGATGGAAAATAAGTCTCTGATGTCCCCAGAGTGTGTATGTGAAGTTTTTCTACTCTATTATGATAGAATTGTTAATTTTCACTTTCATCCTCCATGTCTTGTACTGCAGAAGTCCTGCAGAAAGTTGACCACTCTAGACTCTCTCTGATGCCTCATTGTACCCTTCTCACTGAAGACAGGAAATAGTGTCTTGACTAGAAAATCAGCAACCACCTTAAGTTTACAGAGGAAAAAAGTCAAGCCTTTTTATGGCCCAAGCCACTCAGACGCAGGGCCCTTTTGTTTTTCTAAGGAGAATTTTTTTTTCCGTTATCCAGGGCTTTTTTGGGACCTTAACATGCTCAAAAACTCTTTAAAATTGGCACACACATTGGAATCAGCGGCCATTAGGACGCCGCAAATGATGGGACCCGGGCGTGGCAGAGTGGCTCGACAGCACCCCCTTGAACAAAGTCCGAAAACTTTGTCCGTATATCAAACACGCTTGCATGTATTAGTATTAAACTCGGTACACATATAGACCTCATCGGGCCTAACAACTTTCATGCTCTAAGTTATACGTCAGCTCAACAGGAAGTCCGTTATTATGGGTTGTTTGAAAAACGCATGCTCTGGAATTTGATATACTCCTCCTAGGTGATTAATCTGATCACCACCAAACTCGGTCAGCATGAAGTCACAACATTGAGGATGTAAAATTGCCAGCGGATTTTTGATATCTCGAACGGTTTGGCCATGGCGAGGCAATGAATTTATGGCGAGAAAAGGGAAACAGGAAATGTGTTATAACGTCTGCATACATTGATTGATTTTTATGAAACTTCAGCTGTGTGTTCGTTGTAGGAGGCTGATCACATGGATGTGACTATTGTAAGTCAAAGTTATAGTGCCACCAACTGGCAGCAGGAAGTGTGTCACTTTCAAAATGCTTTGAGATCACCCTATTATTTTTACCCAATTTGCTTCAAACTTCATTAGAATAATGTCAAGACATAACGAAGGTAGACCTGTAAAAAGATTTTTGATATTTTTCAAACACTGTTGCCATAGCAACAGATCAAACTTCAATATTTGTTTTGGATGGGTTTGAGACACTTAGCATGCTTCAAATTTCATGAAACTTGGCTCATATGTCAGGATTGTCATCCAGTAGACATGGGCAAAGCCTCAGAAACGGCCAGAAAGAAAGGCCTCTATAGCGCCACCTTTTGAAAAAAGTGGGGGGTTAGTTTAACCTACAGCCACCAAACTCAGTACACATATTGATCTCATTAAGCTGGACAACTTTCTACTTTACAGTCATTAGCTCAGACCAACAGGAAATCCGATGTTTTGGTTTGAATGTGGATTTTTTCACCCTCTCTGTCCCTCGTTGTCAGCTGCCATAATCTTTGAACAAAACCACATTTACTCAAGTCACACACAAAGGTTATGGAGTTAATACTGTGCCATAATTAAACATACAGTATTTTGCAAACAAACACGATTTGCTTTGCAAAGGAATACTCGACAAAACTTTTATAGCGCCTTTAAAAGTTGCACCTCAAAGCGCTTTACAAGAACATCTAGTGGATGTTGCCCAAAAAGGATACGAGTTTCGCCTCTTGGGTTCTATACTCTTTGCTGATTCTGGGGAATTGCGGTTCAGATTCCTGCTTGTTAAGTCTGACGTCATTCATCAGTGTTTCTGGGTTCAACGCTGCACTGTTGTATTTCTAAAAGGAAACTGCAAAAAGGTTCTAATATGCTCATTGTGTGCTTTAATACTACCGAAAAATTAATGATAGCCAGACAGCAATCTTTTATGAAAATCATTTCATTGAACTGCTTCCTTGCCTTTTTCTCCCCTAATCTTGTTAGGAAACTACCTCTCAATTAGTGGAGTTGCACACCTGTTGGTGATTATCAGAGTGAATATAGCTGTTGAATGTTAAGCTCAATTGAATGTTGATGTTCTGTTGCACCTCCTCTTGTATTGGCAGAGCACCTTTTTTCATATTCGTTACATTCCAGTGTTAATTTCGTTGACGAATAATTTTCGTCATAATTTCGTCAACAACATTTTTTCACGGACAAAAACGAGACGATGACTAAATAAAAATGAGTTTTGAATGACTAAAACTATGACTAAAATCTACTCTAATTTTCGTCAACGAATAAAAACGAGATGAAAATGATAGAGGGGGATGATTTGGGAAGTTATCCAGTCAGGACTGATGTCCTGTGTGGAAGATGCGCACATTTGAAGTATAACGTGCTGATCTAACCGCGGGAAACCCGGCGCTGTTGCGCGCTCTACAGGTTCGTGCAGGCTTTTCAGACTGCTTCGCAATTAATGAATAGCGCACGTTTTTGCCAATCTATTGCTTACAAACTAATATTGATGAATTATGACAATGTTTACTACACAATGTTTATATGGTAATATGTTTTAGATGGTTGTAAGAACGCATATTTTAACTCCCTCATTTGAACTTAAATGAGCAGCCTGATTCAGTGCAGACATTTCAGAATTAGAGTCACGGTGTATTTCGAGATGGTTTATAATTATTATTTTTTCCTGGTTATTTATTTATTTTTTTTAATTTTGTTTACACAATAAACTGTATTTAATAGCTTCTAAGCTTTAGCTTAACCTGATGTACTAAAATTACTAAAACAGAAATAAAAAAGTATAGACATTTTTAAAGCAAAAACTAAAAGACAAACATAAAAACAATTACTAAAACTTTAAAAAACTTTTAACTAAAGTTACAATGAAAGCAGAAAAACTAAAAATCAAATCAAAATTTTAAACAAAAACTATATTAGTACCTCAATGATAAGTGTGTCAATCACTGAAAAGCACTGTATTGAGCTCTCTGTCGTGTGTTTTTGCACTTGAACGGTCAAAAACCGTCTGCTTTGGTGAGTAAAGTTGTCTTAGGTGAACATAAACAGTTTGGAGAATATCAGATTTATATCAGTGTATTGGATCTGTGTATTGTTAGAGAAATGCTTACTTAATGCATTACAATTTAACTAAATTACATTTTAGTCGACTAAATCTACTGTAGATCTACACTAAAACTAGACTAAAACTAAAAAAATTTCTGACTAAAATATGACTAAAACTAAATGCCATTTTAGTCACAATAAACTACTATCTACTGTAGATTTAGTCAACTAAAACTAGACTTAAACTAAATGGGATTTTAGTCAAAAGACTAAACTGTCTTATCCATTAATGTCTATGAAATTAAATGTGTCTTGTTTTGATGACCTTTCTGTTGTCTAACATTTGATATCTTTTGTCAAACATTAGCTTTGTTGCTAGCAGGGTAGCTTGTCACGAGGGTGGTACAGTCGGGGCACTTGTAACACTGCATTGTAATTGACACCATCAAAATTGTGTCCAGCTTGGAATCTATCAAAATAGATTGATAGATTCCAATAAAATTGCCTCTGAATCTGGGGATCCATTTTACTTAGTAGGCCCTGTACGCTCTCTGTTCACAGCATGCTGAGAGGTTCAGACCAAGGAAAACACCAAGAGTTAATTAATTGTTCTGGATAATATGGATGTAATGGATAGTGAATAGTTTTAACTATATCTATATTCTCTGGAGTTTATTGTGGTCATTGGTATTTATATGAAGGTGTTACATGTGTTGTTACAATTATAGGTCTCCCCTACTGGTCTGCGCTTGACTGTAGGAGCTTGATGATTTTAACCCATCGTAACTTATTGGAACTGTGCCAGGGTAACTACTCACATTGTTGTTGTTCTTAAGGCTTATGACCTTCTTTTTCGGATCACACACACTAGTGCTGTAAGTACTCGAGTCTGGTCTCGAGACGTTTTTCTGTTGTTTCGGACTTGTCTCGGACTCGTTGGTATTTGCTCTCGGACTTGGTCATTGGTCTCGCCAAAAGTTCTAGTTGGTCTCGACCGAGTCCAGCAGGTCAGTCTCACTTCTTTCCAATTCCGAGCCGATCCGTTGTTACCAGCGGCGACGCACAGGCAATAACGCTGCATTCACACGGGGCGTCAGCGTCAACGCTTGACGGAGGGTGTGTCTGAAGCTTGTGTTGACGCGACCGTTATAGTGATAACAGCCAATCACATTACTTTCCGGTGTTGCACAAACGCAATTGGCTAGCGACTGCTCTAGGGTATTTGCATAGGTTGATCTGATTGGATGACGCCTGCGTTGGCGCTTGAAAAGTTGAGAAATCTTCAACTTCTGCCGCTTGCAACGCGAGTGAAGCGACGTGACGGAACCCACAATTCAGTTCGGCAACGCATTGCGTCACCTATTCAAAGTTAACGCCGCCTGCTGCTGCTAATATTCTTGCTGCTGTCTGTCATGTTATTTAAGGAACAAAAGACAAAGAAAATCACTTTCTGCTCTTGACTGAATACGTTTTATATCTTTAATGGTAAGAATAAATCTGTATTTAATATTTACAATAAACAATACAGAAATTAAGGTAACCAATGTAAAATAACACTAGATGTGTTATTTTACATTTGATTACTTTAATTTCTGTAGTATTTCTTACCTGAATAAAAACCTACTTAACCTGGAAAAACTTAGTTTCATAGCTCTCTATTCTATTGCATTTATTTGTGCTGTTGCTTGCAATTTGTTTTTATTTGTTTTTATTTTATTACTGAGTTTTACTTTTTTTAATGAAAATAAAACTTTGCGTTGAAGAAAAGTAGATTTTTGTTTGTGTATGCTGTCAATTATAGTTCTTAGAAAGAAAATCAGAATCAGTAAAAATAGGTATAGGCAGATCACACTATCAAAAAATCGGAAATCGGCCAAGAAAATTGCAATCGGCGCATCTCTAGTTCCAACGAAATCCACAGTAGAACTGAGACTCATATCGATGTTTTGTGAACGAATCTGTGGCTGTGAAAAAAACCATGAGAGTCAATGATTCAATTACCCTTTCAAAAATACCGCCACTTGCTTCGTTACTGAATGAATGAAGGACTCGATGACTCACTCATTAAGACAATGACTTACCGCCACTGAAAATGTGAAGTTGCACTTCAGCTTTATTGTGACTTTAGTGAAATTGCTATACCTAAAGTAAATAAAATGGCCTTATTTGATCCTACAGTGTTGCTACTCTGCACATGCTTTTTGATCATTACAAATAATAATGCAAAATGATTATTTTAGAATAGAAGATTTGCTGTCTTTCACATCACATAAATTATCAATAGTTATGTACGTGGTCTTGAAGAGGATTTTTTTTTTTTTCCTGTCTCTGTCTTGACTGTCTCATTGGACTCTGACTTGACTTGGACTCGAACTTTTTGGACTTGGACTTGACTTGGACTTGAACCTCTTTGGACTCAGTCCAAAGACACACACACAGTCCTGCTCGCACTTGCCTAATGTCAGAGAATGACTTTCCCTTTTTTACGTAGATGCAAATCTGTCGTAAAATAATCCTATGCAACTCGTGCCATTTTTTCCAAGCGTTCTGAAGGTTTACTGTAGGGTTTGGTGAGGAACAATCTGAGACGGCAAGTTCTTACATTTATAAAAATCATAAAATCGGGTGTGCATCAGTTTGCGGTGCTTCCTTTGGAGATATCAATAATAATACATTTTAATAAAACACACGGCCTACATTATCTCAGAAGAGTATGTCATTTTAACCTCTCTGTTGTTCTTTGGATGTCAGATAGTCTGAAGGACAGTTCTTGCTTGAACGTTGATAGGCCTATTATACCCAAACCCAAGTTGATGTGTTATTCTTTCCTTTTTGTATTAGTGTGTAAAAATACTTGATTTACATCTAATTATATTTAATTTACATTTAATTTCACCATTAGTCTGGTTGTTTGTTCAGAAAAAGAATAAATGTGTTTGCAACGCGTTAAGAATCTTACAACTGCAGCTGAGGAGGACTATTATTCTGCTGTGCGGTTTTGAGGAAGAACTGGGGCACGTTCAAGCTCAAACCGGTTTCATGAGAAATCGAGGGGAGACATCTCCCCAGACATCGGGTCTCCTTCAGGACCCCGCAGTGATCTCATTGGTTCAGCGGACTTTTAATGGTAGTATTTTTAGCCCCTGATTACAATTCCTGCAAAATAACGTCATAGTTTATATCGTTTAAAATGCGTTATAATGACCATTAACGTCGTTTGAATTATTTGATTCATATACTAGTATATAACTGAAGCTATAGGTTGTGAAATCAAGCATTTTTCATTTCTTACTTTTTTTTTTAGTTAGCTTACATATTAGCATAGCATTCATCTACTCAATTACCCTGCTAGCTTAGCTTTATACACTACACATTTAAACTTACCCTACATATACGTGTTAAATGTCCAAATATTTCATTTATTATAATATGTTTGTATTATTCGTGTCATTTTTCGTATTATTATTATTAATACGTCATCTAAGTAATTAAATAATTTAATTATATTACATCATATTAGGTGCGTCAAGGTGTTTGTGTGTACTTAGCATGAGAATCTGTTTTTTATTCAAATGTTATTATAGTATTATTATATACTGCACCACATTACCATTATTGTGTGAAATTAAAATTAAATTACTTTTACAGAACATATAGTGTGTTGGAAGAAACATTATGTTGGTTTATTATTATCTTGTTTGAGAATAGTTTATTAAGTGGAAAAAATATAGTGTTAGGCATGGTTGTGTTTCCAGTTTTTTATAATGTAATACACAGACATTAATTTTACATTTCAAGCATGTTGTTAGTGCACTTAATGTAACAATATTATACAATAGTTTAATAGGCTTTAATTAGTCAACCACAATTATTACAGGTTATTAAGATTTTATTTACACAAAAGAACTGCAAACTGTTGTGCCTCTATCATTAAAAATGTCCCCACTGTTGCTCGACCCTTGATATTCAACACTTTTGATCTGCATTGACACTACTGTATGTGAACTGAACTGAGCTGGATATGTGCTGATATATAGATAAATTAACTAAATTAATAACTATTGTTTCTTACATCGGAATGAATCAATACTGAATTTACTTTAGCTGGACAATGACACTATTTTCTTTAAGAGCTGCTGTGCTGCCAACATTATATGCCAGTTATCACTGTAAAGCTGCTTTGACACAATCTGCATTGTAAAAAGTGCTATATGAATAAAGATGACTCGACTTGTTTCAGCAGTTGGTCGAAAGTCACACTATAATGCTTTAGTCTTTATACACATAGTTAGAAAGTTCAACCGTGGCAAGTGAAGAAAACACCATGAGATGGAGATACTGAAGGAAGAAAGCTGGGAATACTGGGGGAGCAGTTCTCCTCTGGATATTCTGTCTGAACATATGAACAGTGACAAACAGTAGTTAGTTGTTACTATAAGCTATTGATTCAGCTGTAAGTTAAAGTTTAAGGCCAGTTTCACAGACAGGGTTTAAGTTAAGCCAGGATTAGGCCTTAGATCAGTTAAGACACTTAAGTAGCTTTTTTAAAAGTGTCTTAGAAAAAAAAAACATTACTTGTGCATCTTGAGACAAAACAATGACACTGACACATTTCAACATTTATCAGAGCACATTTCTTTCAGTTAAAACAGCTCAAACATCCATTTTAGTCCAGGTCAGGATAGGCTTAAGCCTTGTCTGTGAAACCAGGGGTAATTGTGCTGCGTTCAGTCACTAACAGTATCTTCTCTGTGACCCAGATGATGCCGGCAGTGGCAGGAACAGTGAAGAGAGCTGAGCTGCGTTCATCCATTAAACAATCCCTTGTCTTGCTGAAGCAGAAGCAGTTCATCCTCCGTGAGGTCGACTGTGGAGGACTGGAGCGTCATCACTGTCAGTAACTGGAGAGGATCAGAGGGGCAGGACAAAGATCCTGCGGGAGAGAGAAATTAATTCTGGTTTATTTTATGTTGTTACAAAAAATCTGAATCTATTTTATATTCAATGGAAACTTTTCTAGCTGGACAGTGTACTGAATCACAGTTTGATGTTCAGAATGGCATTTTATCATTAAAACCAACATTACTCTTTATAAATACGCATTATTTCAAATACCTAAGACTCAAGTTTGGATGTTTGATAACTATTTGCTTTTTATCTGAAGTGACATATGTAACTCATGTTAAATGTAGAGCCTAAAGAAAATAAATAATATAATTGTATAATCTAATAGTTTTACTTTTAATTGAAAAGCTTAAACGATCTATTAAAATGCATTGTGAATTATGTATAAATAAAAATAATTAGTATTATAATTAAATGCAGAACACGTGATTTTTTTTTATTTTTTATTCTAAGAACAACATACAGTATGTCATGAAACAATATCAAAAGGAAGAAAAAAAAAAGAAAAAAAAAAAAAGAAGAGAACAAATTACAACAAATAAAACAGGGTGCCAGGGGGAAGTAAATATAAAAGTTTGAAACATAGATAGAAAATATACATAATACAAATCAAATAAATGTATTATAAAGTTCACAAGCTTTCAAAGTTCTTAAAGCTTTCTTGTTTAAAGAGTCTCTGATACTGTCAATATATATAGATATTTCAGTTAACAAAATCATAAAGTTTGGTTTCTTATTGGTAAATTTGCACTTATGAATGTGAAATTTGGTTAACAATATAATTAAATTTATTAGGTAAAAGCACTGTTCTTCTTGATCAGAATAGTCAAAAAAAGTACGTTTTCCCACAATTTTGAACACTGAATATTTTCGTTGATAAATTTTTGAATCTTACACCATAGTGTAACCGAGTATATACAGTGCCAAAATAAGTGCTAGGCAGTTTCCTCATGTTTGTTACAAAAAATACATTTTAAATTTATTCCTTTTTTAAATTTTTATAAATAATGATTTGCTGGATAAAATCTGTGAATAAGCTTATGAGAAACACATGATATATTTCACGAACACGTGATGTATGACGTAAGCAGAAGACTCACGGAAGTGCACGAGACACGCTGAACACGAGCGACACAGAAGACATTAAAAAGGTTTATGTTCTTATAATTCATTTAATATGGGCATGAGTAACTTTATAATACTTTATGATTGATATATATATATAATTATTATTATTATTCTTCCTCACATGATTTTGTGATTCATTTACTGTCAAAAACACCTACATGTATATAAAAAAAAAGTAAAAAAGCATAACAGCAAATAATTTACAATTTTATCGAGCATGAAAATAATAAACATTAAAAATTTTATTAAATCTAATTCTAACTTCATGGCAGTAAAGCTCAAATCCAGAATTATCAGCCTGCACAGTGGTGAAGAAAGTCATATGTTATTTATTTACTTTTCCTGCTGTTTTAGGTTTTTGCCATAGTATCGTTTAAGTATCAGTATTATGATTTTTAAATTGGGTATCGTATCAAAGTCAAAATTTTGGTATCGTGACAACACTAGTCCTTTCTAGGGGAGGCTGGAATTTTTAACACTTTTTTTCTAATGTCATCTGCCCCACAGTGGCACAGATTAAGTATTCTGTCAACTGCACGCATCTGTTTGGCGACATATGGATGGATTGTACAGATAATTAATACTAGAATCATATCAAGACATGAATCTCCCCCTCGCACCCAAGTGGCAGCCATGTCATTTTTTTTGCGTACAGCACCTCGTAGGATCCTAGTTGGGCGGAGACTCTATTCTTTTCTCTTTTTTTTTACGCCTTTGATGTAATGTAAAAAGAATACGATAGATTGTCATATAAAATTATAGCAGAATATTAAAATAGGAAGGCAAAGAAATATATATATATTAGGGGTGTAACAATACATCGATACAGATTGATACATACAAATATGGGCTATTTATTGAGCCACTTTTGCTCTCCACACTCTCCACATTTTCACACAATGACAGTCTATGCATTATCACCAACATGTGCATTCTGGTTTAAACTACCTTTCAGAACTTGTGAAAGACGCTCGGGACAGTAGATGGAACTGTCACTGTCCCAATCGAGCCAGTGCTGAATCTTCACGAAAGTTTATAATTTACTTGTGTTTAAAGCCTTGCAAAAAGCAGTGCGCACACACCTCAAACAGTGTCTGTTAGTTAGATCACAACACTGGCCAACAGAGCGCTATGAATCATTCTTCACACACACAGTAACTGAAATTTAAAACTGTTAAAAGAAAATGCTCAATAAACTGCTGCGTAGGAGTGCTGCGCGCTGTGACTCTGTTGAAAGAAATGTCTTTAATTTTATTGAATATAGGCCTATATACAATATATACACAATATATACAACATTTCCTTGTTTATCAGATATTTTACATTACATGTTGTAGCACAGAAGCCTCAAATACTTGACTGTTGTCATGTCATAAGCTGTCATTAGATTACTGTGAGTTTTTTATTTGTGGATGTTCCAATCAGGGTGCAGGATGTGAAATTTTGAAATAGTTATTTGTTATATAATTTGGTTGCAGTTGTGAGTTTAAAAAATTTAACTGGTAGTGTAAAATAGGCACATAAATCGAAATATTGATCGATATACCCCTGGATCATACCGCAGAACTTTTTGAGGTATTACTATTTTACTAGCTGCCAGGAGAATTAACAACAACTTCTTATCCTTTCTGTTCCACCTCTCAGAGAAATATTACAAAGTACAAAAATTCACAGGTAAAATCAATCTCTAACTCAGACAAATTCTAGAGATATTTTAATCTTTTACCAGTGCTGAATAATTTTCTGACATTCCATTTCCAAAATTCTCTCAATGTGGCTAGAATGATCGATTTTTTTTTTTTTTAATTAATAGGATTGAGTTGATTTTCTCTCCAGTTCAGCATTTTTAACCAGAAGTCAACAAGTGAAAGGAGGGGCGCAAAGGTACATATTTCCACAACATATAGGGTCAGATGAATAACGGCACTGCATTCAGAAAAGTGAGATAGTACCGCACGGACCACCACTTGGTCCTGTTTTATTTTGTTACACAAGTTTCTCACAGGTACACGGGCCTTGGAGTACAAAGAAAACCTTAACTGGTTGTGTGGAACATGATCATGCCCCTGGGTAAGAAGGAGGTTTCCTGGTCCCAGAGGTGGCCTGGTTACAGACAGGTCTTGGGTGTGGGATATACCCATGTAGGAATGCTCCTCATCGGCCATGTGGTCGGCGTCCAACTACTTAGAGGGACAAGTGGCGTTCAGCTTCTGTTTTGTTTAAATAGAAAACTTTTTGTAAAAAACAAAAATCGACATTTCTGTCCTTGCTGGTCTTAAACAATGAAGACCATATAAACCAAGGGCTGTCTGAATATTTGCTGCTGGGGGGCCAGGTGCAAAAAGTGTCATCTCGGGCTGCATGGCTGTAATAATAATAAAAAAGTTACTATTGATTTAATTAATTTAATTTGTGTTTGTCTTTGCTTATATTTAAAACATACTACTCTCTAGAAATCATGTTTCCGTGTCTGATCCCAGGTTGTTACGATTGGCTCTTCATATAGATAACGCTTTCAAGGGGTGGCCGCAGTAATGTAGACATAACACTCACACAAGCACATATCTACATTGTCTCTTCTGTGGCCCAGAGGATGCAGGCAGTGAAGAGTGCTGAAGTGTAGTCATCATCTCTTGCTGTCTTGCAGAAAGTGGAAACCGTTTATCTTCTGTGAAGTCCATCGTGGAAGAGACAGTGGCATCATTCTCAGTGTAACTTGACAGGACAGAGTGTAAAGATGAATATATTTGTTAAAGATCTGATACATAATCATTTTATCCTCTCTATCTTTGTAGAATACTGTATTATACAGCATGTATTGCGCAGCATCACTTACTGTTAAAGATAAACATTATAACATATTTATATATGATAATAATGTCAAATGTATTATCAGGTGTGTAGCCAGGGATGGGCAGTATTTCTGATACATGTATTTCAATCACATATTTCAAATACAAAATAGTATTTTGTAATTTGTATTTGATAGGGTTGATAAAAATGGCCTTGTATTTTGTATCAAAATACTTTAGTGTCTTGTATTTTTGTAGTTTTAAAATACTGTAAAATACTTTACATGATGACATCATAAAAATATGATTGGTGCGTACTCAGTAGTTTGCCCAGACTTGTTGAGATCCGAACAGAAAATTGATCCATATGGAAAAAGGTGGTCAAAAAACGTGCAGGCTGTCTGCTTTCCATCAATTTTTTTTTTTGCAGAAATTGCTATAATTTTTAACAGTTCATGTTAAGTTTTGGTGTTTGTTTTAGTAGCCCAAACTAAATAGTTATAATTTATAATAGAAACTAGTTCTGTGAATACAGGCACCATCAGTTCTCTTATAAATTACTTGTTTGTCATTGAGTCAGTGTTTCTGATGCAAAGTAGGCCCTTTTTTTTTTTTTTTTTTTACCAAACACCAAGTAAATAAATTAGGATACAATTATATGAGTCATTCGCAACTGTTAACCATTAAAATGTTGGTTACTTTAAAACTAACCTTCATTTGGGAGATCACAGAGATATTTGAATATTTGATCTGTTAAAGCCACAATGTCAAGTCATCTTCATTTATTTAGCGCTTTTCAGAATACATATTGTCTCAAAGCAGCTTCACAGTGACAATAGGAAAATTATTATTAAGCTAAAGATGGTTGTACATTGAACAATCAGGATGGGACTCGGTCAGAAATCATGTTCATGGATCAGATTAACGTTACTGTAGTATGAAGCAGGGATAGATCATATAGACCAACTGATGGAAGGTTTGCGAAGAAATTCCATGCTCCCTTGTAAAAGTATTTTTTAGTATTTTTAAAATACAAAAATACAGTAGTTTATTTTGATACACTTAAAATTAGAGTATTTTGTATTTTATTTTAAAATACATTTTGATGTATTTTTGCCCAACCCTGTGTGTAGCCATGTTTTCAAATGAGTGTTATACCACTTTTTCTGCTTAATTGACTTGTGCTATTTATGTTAAAAGCAATCAAACGGAAAGTACCCTACGTAATCCACGCCTAAGTTTATTATTGATGCCACTGCTGTTACTTACATGCTTACTTGTGAAATCTTTTTGTTTTTGATGTAGTTACGTGTGTGTGTGTGTGTGTGTGTTATATTGTATGTACTGAAAACAGACTCTCTACCTTTACTGCTACTCAATATACAATGTTTTTGACGTTGGACCTGCTGGAAGACATCATGGACTATGGGCCTTGGAAGACTTCTGTGAGAAACGAGCAAAATCAATTTTGGATTTGTTAGATTGTGCTGTATTTGGCCGTGCAGTCGTTTGGGGTGGCTCGACAATGTATTTGATTTCTCTAATACATAAAATAAGTAAGCTTGACCAGGGTTCTTGTGGGGAGAAGTATTTATTGAAGGTAGTAGTGTAGCACAGTCCTTCAGCAGCGATGTCAGTGTCTCAGCCTTCAAAAGATCTTAACCCAAAGTTCTGTCTGTGGGACAGAACTTTATACATGAAGACAAAAGGGCTACAAACAACAGAAAACTGTTAGGACCTCCCACAGGAGATCGATCTACCTTGCAATCTACTCTGAGCAATGCTGTTTCTTTGTCATTTACACCCATCAGTTTCTGTGGGTCATACGTCTGTATGGGCCATTTGGTTCACACCTTTACAGACACAGAGTTGATTGCATCTGAGGCACAGTCACAATGTAAATGCATCTAACTAAAGATAATGAAAATACACAATCTTTCAGAATCCCCTGAATGTATGAAAACTGTGATCCTGGCAACACTTAACATATACATACCAGGCTTTAACGGTATAGGTTGATTGTGTTCTCCGTTTGCACTATGAATTTGTTCCGATTTCTTTCCCACAAAAATGCATCGATCCATATGATGAGTGTTGAATGTGCTTTCCATCTGCGCAACACCTGCTGACCCAAAAGCAGTAATGCAGAAGCAACAAAACTGCGTAATTTTATCTTAAGTGAGATGGAGCTGTGTAAATGTGAAGTATCAGTTTTCTAATGTAGTCAACACAAATCAAATAATATTTTAATTTTGATGCACACATGTAAGTGCGTTATTTAATGTAAACCGTTAATATTGTTTGGGAATATTTAAACGTTTCCTTTTTTCAGGTATGCTACAGTATGTTCCTCAAGTTTAATGACACTCTTTATAGGCGAGCTTGCGCTTTCTGGTGTAACCTACAAGAGTGTACTTTGCTGAGAGATAAACAAGACTATATATATATATACACATATCTCACAGAAGTAAGTACACCCCTCACATTTTTGTAAATATTTTATTAGATCTTTTCATGTGACAACACTGAAGAAATGACACTTTGCTACAATGTAAAGTAGTGAGTGTACAGCTTGTATAACAGTGTAAATTTGCTGTCCCCTCAAAATAACTCAACACACAGTCATTAATGTCTAAACTGCTGGCCACAAAAGTGAGTACACCCCTAAGTAAAAATGTCCAAATTGGGCCCAATTAGCCATTTTCTCTCCCCGGTGTCATGTGACTCGTTAGTGTTAAAAGGTCTCAGGTGTGAATGGGGAGCAGGTGTGTTAAATTTTGTGTTATCGCTCTCACTCTCCCATACTGGTCACTGGAAGTTCAACATGGCACCTCATGGCAAAGAACTCTCTGAGGATCTGAAAAAAATATAATTGTTGCTCTACATAAAGATGGCGTAGA
The DNA here is from genome assembly GCF_019924925.1 of Ctenopharyngodon idella. NCBI lineage: Eukaryota > Metazoa > Chordata > Actinopteri > Cypriniformes > Xenocyprididae > Ctenopharyngodon > Ctenopharyngodon idella. The sequence goes on from NC_067222.1 coordinate 50,521,782, forward strand.
CTATAAGAAGATTACCAAGACCCTGAAACTGAGCTGCAGCACGGTGGCCAAGACCATGGGGCTGTCGTCTTAGAAGGAAGCCTATTCTAAAGATGATGCACAAGAAAGCCAGCAAACAGTTTGCTGAAGACAAGCAGATTAAGGACACGGATTACTGGAACCATGTCCTGTGATCTGATAGATAAACTCATTTGGTTCAGATGGTGTCAAGCGTGTGTGGCGGCAACCAGGTGAGGAGTACAAAGTCAAGTGTGTCTTGCCTACAGTCAAGCATGGTGGTGGGAGTGTCATTGTCTGGGGCTGCATGAGTGCCAGTGGCAACCTGTGAAGCTCTGGTGAACTCCATGTCCAAGAGGATTAAGGCAGTGCTGAAAAATAATGGTGGCCACACAAAATATTGACACTTTGAGCCCAATTTGGACATTCACTTTGGGGTCTACTCACTTTTGTGGTCAGCGGTTTAACTCCCTCAGGTCGGAGGTATCGCCGGCGATACCACCTCGGTTTTTTTTCTTACCAGTGTGAAAGAGACTCAAAATACTTTGTCAATGTTGCACATACAATTAAGAGTTATACACCATTTTAATCTGTGGAATATCTTCTTTTATTTGTGTACACTCAGAGTAAAAACAAAATGTGCTTTTTGTAAAATAAAGAAAACTAACATGATGCGTGATCTGTCGTCTACCTCTGAACGAAGGGGGATACACTGATACATTTGATAAAATTTTAATTATATATATATATATATATATATATATATATATATATATATATAATGTGTGTATACTTTTATCAAATTATACATTTTTATCAAAATGTAATTTTTCTATACCACATTTCTTTTATTGCGTTGTTTCACGTGTTTTGTGTATTGTTATGGTTAACGTTAGTTCATGAAAATACAGTTGTTCATTGTTTGTTCATGTTAGTTCACAGTACTTTAACTAATGTTAACCCCGTTTTAATAATGTATTAGTATGTTGAAATTAACATTAACAAATATTAATAAATGCTGTATAAGTGCAGTTCATTATTAGTTCATGTTCACTAATGTAGTTAACTAATTTTAACTAATGAATCTTATTGTAAAGTGTTATAAAAATGCTTTACAAGGGTGGTTTCGAACCCTGAACCTCTTACATGCCAAACAAAATTAGTTACCCCCAGCCCACTTGCACTGTAAAAAATATTCTGTAGTTTTTACAAAATAATTTTGGCAGCTGTGGTTGCCAGAATAATTTTGTAAAAAATACAGAAAAACTGTAAACACATTTACAGAACAAACTGTCAATTTTACAGTATAAAACTGTAGTTTACAAACAAGAAAATTTGAATGTAAACAAGTAAATTCAACAATGCACACTACTAATAAAATCTGTTTTGTACCTTTAACATATACTGACAGCCACCATAATAATTCAGGTGGTAAAAGAGAAAGCCACATGAAGAATCAGAGTTCATCACAAGCAGCTTTTCCACGAGCTGAAGTATATACTAATGTAAAGAGGGTGCAAAGAGTCATTCACGCAAACGCAAAACACCATCATGGTAACCCACAACACTTACATAATGCAATAAACATTCATTAAACAACAGAAGATGTAACATAAAACCCTAATTTACATAACTAATAACAAAAACTATTAAGAAACATGATTTTTTAAACAAAATACTTTAAAATATGGAGTGTCACACAGGGAATTGTGGGAATATCAGTTTACAGTTTTTGACTGTAAATTATACATTGATTTGTTCTTTTTTACTTCTAAAAATTGTAAAATTTACAGCATTTTACTGTGAAAATTACATAAAATGTCTGGTAAGAGCTTTTACAGTTTTTCCCTGTATATAGTACTGGAACTTACTGTTAACCTATTTACATTTTTTTTCCGTAGCGTTTTTACAATATTTCACTGTTAAAATCACATTCATTTTTTACAGTGTGGGCACACGCAGTATATTGGCGGATTTATTAATTCACCCATGTGAAGAATCGCGAGCATAACAGTACATAAAGTTTATTATATGAAAGTCATACGATTTCTTATCATTGTTTGTGATATAAATGTGTAATATATATTAAAAAAAAGAAAAAACATTATGTAACATGAAAAGACTTGGAAATGAAAAATGTGCTTAATTTGAATTAATGGGTGGCTCTTAAAAGAGCCGTTGCTGCCCTTAAAAGGACATTTGATGGCTTCATCTTCAGTGTTCTACCTGCAGAGCTTCTCTTAGCTTACTCAGCAAAAGCTCATTCCCCTCTGGGCTCAGGTGGACTCCGTCCCTGGACAGATGCAGGTCGATGTTGGAATGACGAACGCAGCGCATCTGTCTCTCTGCCAAGAAGCCTGCAATCGAACTGTTGAGCCACCGCCGGCTCCGTTCAATGCCGTATGCTGACCTTACAGTCTGCCCTCGCCAGTTCAGTCAGGGCAGAATGAACGAAAAAAGAAGCCTGGTTCTGGGCAGCATCCTGAAGACTTCCACCAGGTCAGTCTTTATTTCCCGAAGGAAATGCAGGCAGTTGCGGCCCTCCCGACATAAACTGTTTCCACCGAGGTGAATAATCAAGATGTTGGGAGCTGGAGCTTTGTCCCTGAGAGACCGCAGCACAGGAAGCAACTGCTCCCAGAGTCTGCCTCCTCTGCCCTCCCAAGTTATCCTGCAGCGAAGGTCAAGGCTCTGGTTGAGCCTCTGCTCACAGATGTGAGCATACAGCCTTAGAATAATTGAACTTCCAACAATAAATACACGAGGTACTCTGTCATCGGCCATCTCAAAGAAGAGTGAGGGTGCTGTGATTTGATGCCAGTATTTAGGATGAGCCCTAATCTGAAATTGAATGAGCAGCCTCCAATAGTAGGACATACATTTCAAAATAAGAGTCCCGATGTATATCGGTCTTGTTTATAATTAAAAGCCACGCATATGTATAATTTCCCCCTGGTCATTACTGATATTTTTTTACACAAACCCTGCAAAACATATGCATAAAGGCGGGAACACACCAAGCCGACGCTGACAAACTAGTTGTGACGAAAGCAGACTGCGGGGTTGGCTCACGTCGGCAGCGTCTGTGTCCAAAGTTGCCCTGACACACCAAACCAAAGCTAGACAGGCGACGGCCAAGTAGCACGTCAGTTCTGCACCTGCGTAAGATGAAATGCCTTTCTGAACCAGATAGTGGCAGTATCTGAGTTCACTTCCTGTGAAGTTTCAGCTCAAAATACCCCATTGTTTTTATGTGTGCTGAAAATAAAAAGGAAGCGGCGAAAGAAGAAGGGAAAAGAGCTTGAGGTAAGCAGTTATTAGTTTTATGCGATTTCATGTCGCATTTTTATTGGCTGGTCAGTAGATGTAGGTCGTATCAGCCAACACACTGTGCGTTGATCATGCTGAATTTATGACACTGTCAGAAAATGATCGTAGGCTATGTGTCTTTCACATTATTTACTTTCCCTTAGAGGAAATATCATGATCTCACTTTAAGGTATTTTTGCTTTGGTCTTTATTTTTATTGACAAAGTTATAAATAGAATTCTTTCTTAATGTGTTTGTATTTCTGTCTCCTTTCAAATGGCTACACTGTTGTCCACATTTTTGGGGTTCAGATAGGTGTAGGGAAGCTCCAAATTCTTGTTCCGCTCCTCGATGAGATCCGACAACTCCCTCAGATCCTTTTGAAACTCTTCGATGAGCTTGCAGGGGACGTCTTCATCATACAGATTTTCTGGGAACTGTCCCAGAGGGTACTACGGACAGGGTAACAAGATTGTAATCGTAAATAACATGTTGATAATAAACATATTTATATCAATGTTTAACGCTGCGTATGACAGAACACTAATATTCTGCAAGAGTCCACTGCAACACTATGCTCACAGTTTGCTAAATGTCCTTTGTAATGTAACAGTCAGGTAATGCAAACCAGAGGAATGAAAGCAGTGTAAGTAAGAAATTGACATCCAGAGAAATATCATGCCATACACGAATGTTTTCACAGAATTGCAGTCTTTTAATATGTGCTCTGATGATGTACAAACTCACATGGTCTGCAGAATCCTTGCTCAGCAGTCTCAGGACAGCCATCCCATTCACCGTCGTGCTCACATCAGGAAGGGTCTCCAGGATCGTGTCCTCAGTGGTCTGGCCTTTCTCCTTGGGAGGGGGCTTTCTGAGGGCACTGGGGAAGTTAGGCATCCAGCCGCCAAAGTCAAACTGGGCGGAAAGGAGTGGTGAAAATTATGACATGTAAGCCAAATATTCACAAAGAATAATAAGAACACATAATTAACATCACTTAGGCCATGAAAAGTGGATATGGACAGGTTTTTCTTATTGTTGTGGAATACTTGCTCTAGGGGCTTGAAGTATCTTGAGGTAATGTTAATAACACAGTTAAAAGGCAGAGTCCACAAATCTGTTGAGCTCAATAGCCAATCAACTGAAACCCCTCCCCTTCATGCTCTGAAGCTTGATTGGCTGGCATTGTTTATGTTTGTTACTGATTCACAGAGCCAGGATAACAGAGGGTTTTTTGAGCTCGGACACTGAACAGACAGCTAGAGGAATGTGTGGAGCAATACGCTGGATTTGAGAAAAAGTGTATGGGATTAGGATCAGGGATTGCAGCTTTAATGGCTCTGTGTGACTGGAAGTGAATTGACTTGTACTAACTGACCTGTCCATTGTTTACAGCGGCATGTTGGGCTGATGCAGTGAAGATCACCATGGTGACAAACTTGACGAGCTCTGTCACAGTCTGAAGAGATGATGGTATTCCTGTGAAGAAGAATGAAAGGCTGTTTCTGTGAGGAACTCAATTTAGGACGTTTATACATGCGTACGCGCACACACCGAAATGGAGAGTTGAGCCATAAACTACAAACTACTTTTGACTATTGAGCTGGTTCAATTCTAGTCCATGAAACAGATAATTACACTGGGGTTTACAAAACAGGTTGTGCCTCAAAGCAAATATGTCTATGCTATGCTGTGCAAATACTGAGATGATCACAAAAAAGAAAAGGAAACCTTTTATGAATTAAATGTCCTGATATGGCAACAGTTCCTTGCATACTCATTGGTCTAGCCCATTTCATTTCCGTTAATCGCTGCCTATTCTAGCTTATGCTGAAAGCTGTATTGTGAACGCTTCTTGAGTCTATATCTAATCACTTGTTGTATTCCTCACTTTGGATAAAAGCGTCTGCCAAATGAATAAATGTAAAGGTAAATGATAACACACCTGAGCCATCTCTTCCCAGGAAGCCATTGGTGAATATCTCACTGATCCATCGCTGCAGCTCTGTGTCCTCCTGCACGTGTGCATCACTTTGATAGTAGTGTGACAAGAAAGCCGCAACAAACCTGTAAGCAACACAGTCAGATGTTTTCCAGGTTTACATATTCACAGTTTACCTTTTTTTTTTAGATTTGCTTTGCATTTATTTCTTAAGCTGGAATTTATTCAAAGTGACTTGCAACACAGTACAGCATGAGCTTACGGATTAAACCCATGAACCTGTATAACTGACACTGTATTTGTTGAAATATGAATCAGAAAGTTCAGAATGTATTAGTTCAGCCCTAAAAACTGGATGTATTATGTAACACACATACACATAGTTGGAAAGTAGAAAAGCATAAAGCCTATTTAAAAACACTAGATTAACTCCACTGGTAGTCATACTTGTTGATGATGTTCCACAGTTTCATCCCATCATCTCTGTAGTAGTAGTGGGGTACATTCTCCAGGCCTCTTTCAGAGATGTTATCAGGAAGACAGAGGGCGCTGTAGGTCAGGGAGGCAGTAGCACGCTTCAGCAACGTTGCCAATGACTCTCCGCCTACTCCTGCATACTAAGAGTTAATGGAGAAAAGACACATGACATAAAGTTAGGTTAAAGGCTGAATTCAACAAAAGTGTATTGGATTATAATTGAAGTTTTGACCTCTAGTGCCTCTTTAACAATGCTATTTGCATACCATGGTAATGACCCCATCCTTGGATATCAGCCGATTCCGGGCCATGATGTTGATCTGGAGCGTGTATCGGATATGGGGAAAGAGGAGCTACAGACGGAAAAGTAAGTAAGAGATTTGCATTCACTGAAGTCATATTCTTTAAAGATGAAAATATATTCATGAAAAATTAATTTTAATTTCTTGTGTGTGAGTGTGTGCATTATTGCACGTGTGTGTGTGTGTGTGTGTGTGTGTGTGTGTATCTGTGCCCGCAAGCCTTCTTTTGTAGGGGACTCCCTTCACTACATTCTCAAGTTATTTTTACATGAATTATAGAATTTGAAGAATGATTCCGTTTTTTGAAAAAAGTTACAGGAAGATGAATGGGTTTGAGTAAGACATTAGTGACCCCTCGTGTACCCAATGTTCTGAGTAGGCTGTGTTCACAGGCTATAGTGAACTAAATAATGAAGGGGAGCAACACCTCTGAGGTTAAATAGACAACTGCAACCACAGACTACAACTGCAAAAACTCCCTACCGTCAAAATGTATAGAGGTAACTTTTGCCAAAAGTTTTGGGACGCCTGCCTTTACGTGAATTTTAATGACATCCCATTCTTAATCCATAGGGTTTAATATGGAGTTGGCCCACCCTTTGCAGCTATAACAGCTTCAACTCTTCTGGGAAGGCTTTCCACTAGGTTTAGGGGTGTGTTAATGGGAATTTTTGACCATTCTTCTAGAAGCGCATTTGTGAGGTCAGGCATTGATGTTGGCGAGAAGGTCTGGCTCACAGTCTCCGCTCTAATTCATCCCAAAGGTGTACAGTCGGGTTGAGGTCAGGACTCTGTGCAGGCCAGTCAAGTTCCTCCACACCAAACTCGCTCATCCATGTCTTTATGGACCTTGCTTTGTGCACTGGTGCGGAGTCATGTTGGAACAGGAAGGGGCCATCCCCAAACTGTTCCCACAAAGTTGGGAGCATGAAATTGTCCAAAATGTCTTGGTATGCTGAAGCATTAAGAGTTCCTTTTACTGGAACTAAGGTTCAAGCCCAACCCCTGAAAAAACAAACATTCTTTCACAAATGTTTGTAGAAGCAGTCTGCATGCCTAGGTGTTTGATTTTATACAGGAGTGTCCCAATACTTTTGGCAATATAGTGTATATTAATTAACTCGCTATCATTCTCTCTCTGTGGATGTGGCATGTCTGGAACATACCCGTTTTGCTAAGAGCCCTCACCGTTCACACGTCAAATCAACTCATGCATGACAGATTCAGTACCTTGTAGAGAGGGTGTGGAGGTGGAAGATTGCGCAACGTTGCCATGGTGAACACCTCTGCCAGCAGGTGAGTTCTCAGCAGGTGAAAGTCGACCTCGTGAACGCCAAACTCTGCATTTCGGACGAAGATCTTGGCCAGTTTCCCAATCTGCCTTTGAATCCGTTGGGAGGAAGATGGGATTCTCTTTGCTGGGCTTTTGCCTTAACTGTGCAGAATGAATTTGAACATGCATGAAAAATGTACAAACGGTTTCTGAGGGAACCTAGGTTATTTTGCCTACTGATCAGTTGTACATTACACATCACCTTTTGTTTCTTTTTAATAAGTAGATTGTTACCTCATCTTTCAAGATTTATTCATCTGAATTTAATTTAATAATGCCCCCCGACATTTGTCGCCTAGGTCCTCTTTCGGTCGAAGCACTTCGACGTCACCCTGTATGGGATATCACTTCTTGAGCATTTCCCAGCTGAAGCAAATTCTAATCCCATTATGGCTGTGTCAGTCAGCTTTAAAGTCGTCCCCCTGCAGCTAGCCCTAAAGCTAGATGTTACCCCAGCTCTTTCCTCCTCAGCCAGAGGCAGAAGCTTCTCTTTTCTGCCTCCTCAGCGTGGTCTATAGGGGCCTTCCTCTGCCTTACTCCTTTCCTCTCAGGAAACAAGCTGCTGATGCACCAATGAAGCCACAACACCCTACCTGTACTGGATCTAGTTTTCAGTCCCTAGTGGCGGGGTCTCCCCTTTTGGCCACACTCTGGGTGGGGAATGCATTGCCTGCTCCTTCTCCAACAGACTGAGTGTGGCAATCTGATGGGGAGGTATGACACCTGCACATCTCCATTCTGTGCCTCTCCAACATCTCTGCCAGTCTGCCCAGGACCTGTGCCATAAATCTCCCATACAGGTTGATGTCAAAGTGCTTCGAATGATCTCTCCGATCTCTGAGGGAGAACACAAGATGTCCCCCCGTCTGCCTCAGTGCTCACAATTGTTGAAGTGCAGGACAGAGGCAGAACCAGTGGTGTGTACCAGCTTTAAAGCCAACTGACGTCAGCACGCTGTTACTTCACAGCAGGATTAGAATTGGCTTCAACAGGGACATGCTCAAGGAGCGATATCTCATACAAGTTTGACCTCTCGTGTTCTCCCTCAGAGAACTGAGCTTATATTCATAACCCATATATTTCTGCACTTCCTTGCCACTGTTGCTTCTGACTTGCTTAGTTGGAAAAATGGGAAATGACACCATTTTCTTTAAGAGCTGCTGTGCAGCCAATATTATTTACCAGTTTTCACTGTAAAGCTGCTTTGACACAATCTGCATTGTAAAAATTGCTATATAAATAAAAGTGACTTGACTTCAAATGCAAGATTTTCACCTGTATGGCGATAGGCAGCATCATGCCATGGGGGTTACTGTACAGCAGGACCAGGGGAGCCGTGAGGTACTGCTGCCTGCCACTGACTACATTTCCCGCCAGCCCATCCAACATCTTATAGTCAGACAGGAAGATGTTCCCTTTCTGGGTGTGGGGGTAGATCATACCAAATAATGAAAATTAGACAAAACCAATGCAAACCAGACCCAGTAATTCCAAATCATGCCAGTAGCGAGTAGTGTACCTTCATCTCCTGCTCCAAGCTGCTCCCTCTTAGGGAGTCTTTGACCATGTCGTTTGTGACGGGGAAATTCTCGGGCAGCTTTGAGCAGCGCTGGATCATCATGGGATTTAGGCCATTCAGAAACTGGTAGCCAAAGAACTCGTCCTCATCCCAGTGCTCCTGAATGTATTCTGCAAAGCATGCTATTTCAGAACATATGCTGCAGTACAGACTGTACTTGTAATACAGTCATTTTGAACAGTTCAGTTGGTTTAAAATGATTACCAATGGTTTTCACTTTTTCACAAAGAATTACTTCCAGTTGGCTCAGGTTTTTCCACGATCTTCTGCTGTCAGCTAATCCAGTTAGCTTCAGAGCAGCTAACCTACACACACAGAATACACAGCGACACAGTTAAAACATTAATAGCGGAACTAACCTTCTTATACAACCTATGATTTATAGCTTTAGTTGTGAGCATTTTCGTAGTTACTATTAGATATTATTACTGTCTTCAATAAGGCAAAGCTATTTAGCGAATGCCATCCACTTACATGCATAATACACTGAATATAAATGGATCTTGTTTTTAAATCACCACAGTTAAAGGAACACTCCACTTTTTTGTAAATAGGCTCATTTTCCAACTCCCCTAGAGTTAAACAATTGAGTTTTACCGTCTTTCAAATTCATTCAGCCGATCTCCGGTCTGGCGGTACCGCTTTTAGCATAGCTTAGCATAGTTCATTGAATCTGATTAGACCGTTAGCATTTCGCTCAAAAATGACCAGAGTTTCAATATTTTTCCTATTTAAAACTTGACTCTTCTGTAGTTACATCGTGTACTAAGACCGACAGAAAATGAAAAGTTGATGAAAAGCAGGAAAATACCAAAATGAGCTAAATTCATTCCCTTTAAAGTGGAAGTACAGAAATTGAGTAACTCATAGCCAGTGAATAACAACATTATTAACCTTACGGCTTCTAGAGTGTGTAACAAGGAGATGAACACTACAGGAGGGTCACTTACTGCTTTCCAGCATTGAAGTTAAACTCGGTTTCCTTTGCAAAAGAGAATCGGACTTCAGCTGGCAGAGCAAGTGCAATGTCGTAATCGATAACTTGGGGTGTGCCCTCAGCATACACGCGCCACCTGGGAGTGGAAAATTCAAATGGGTTTCAACGGAAAGAATTTAATTTCACTGAATTTATTTTAATATAACACAGACACCTGTGTTGGTGTGCTGCCCACAAACCTAAATAACTTTTGTTGCTCTTCTAGATGCCTCGTCCTTTGTCTTTGGGCTATTGGGTTGATGTCTTGGAACACGAGTGAAGCTGGAATGCAAATGCCAACATTAATTCACAATCTGATTCTGTTTGTTTGCAAAACAAATGTAGGCTAAATTTTGTATGCATTATTACTTGATCATAGGATGATGACTTGATGACGTGCGTTTTTGTGATTTATGAGGACACATTTGTATAATGACATTGGTATTACACTGTTATTACGACGTAAACATTTCATGAGTCCTCATATTTGAAATAGCTTTAAAAACATACTGAACAATGTTTTATTAAAAATGCAGACAGTTTCCTGTGAAGGGTAGGTTTAGGAGTAGTGTAGGGGGAGAGAATGTACAGTGTGTACAGTATAAAAAAACATTTGATAGCAAAACAAACTTGTGTGTGTTTCAAGTACACTGGTAAATGAGAATTTTGCCCATGACCTGAATTGGAATTGCCTACCTTTAGCAGGTCTTAAAATGAGCCTCTCGTTGCTGTCAAGCCAGCTGTAGCACGGAAACAAAATCTCGTCACCTTCGGGCGTCTTGATCAAGATCTTATCGCAGAACCACTGGTTGTAAAGAAGACACATAAACGGCTTGGAGTAGATCTCGACAGATACGAGCTCTCCCAGTGACGCCTTACAGTGTATCTTAAATGCTCGCTCCTGCACAGACATATTGTAATGAATCGTCACATCGGCTGGGATCCATTTGCATGCTTTATTGAACAAGAGCGTAGTCGTACAGGCAGGGTAGATCAGGAGCAAACAGGTATGATATAGGGCAGGCAGAATCGTAGACAGATAACAGGCAATAGTCAGGGCTGGCAGATAACACTCACTGATCAGGATACAAAGCACAGGTCAGGGACAGGCAGCAGAGGTTCGTAAACGATAAACAACAGAATCAGCAACGGGTAATCAGTCAGACAGAATAATAACGCTCAGAATTGTACACCACGGCAATACAAGACTTCACAATTGACTGTGGGAAACGTGAGTCCTTATATAGTCCAGTGAATGAGCTACAGCTGGCAGATAATTAGTCCGGGGTGAAGGCTGATGGGAAATGTAGTGTATGAATGTTAGTACTCAGGTGAGGGCTCCCTCCGATGGCCAGAGGAGGGAGCTACGGAGTTCGTGACACATATTTACAAAGGCTTATTAGGGCCAATGTTTTTTCACTGAAATTTACTCCTCCAGCTCCATATTATTATTATTATTATTATTATTATTATTTACCTACAATGGCCCTAATGCGCCATTGTACATTGGGAAGATCATTTTAAGGTAAACATAAAATGCAATTTTTTTTGTAATCATTACTCCATACAGCATTTATACTCACTCTTTCAAATATCTTCCATTAATTGTAGTTTTCTGACTGACGATTTTTGAACCAAAACTCCTTACGGTTGGTTTAATTGGGTGCACTTACCGATCCTTGCCAAAACCCCTGAAGGTGGTTCAGATTCTGTTCCTCACTCTCAGCCTCAGTACCACGCAGCTGGATGTAGATGAGGCTAGTGGTGCCCGCCAAGAGCTGCTTTCCTGTGTGCGCCGTTACTGTGTAGATCATCATGGCTGTTCTGCAAAGAAATGAAAATCAAATATGAGTGTCACTGTCACTTGATGGAGGATCTGGTGAAGCTGTCAGCGATCAAAATATTGATGTTGAGGATGTTGAAAATGATAGTTTTGCTCAAAATGAACCCTTCCAAGCTCCAAAATGAAACAAAATATGCTTTATTTTATTCTTCTGTAATGGTTACTCTAATATTAGGGAAGTTTTATATTATCATGGCAGGTGGAGATCCATCTGTGTTATATATAGTTCTGGATCGCTAAAGACCCAAATATGTAAGAATGATTGGCAAAACATTGATGCATTGAAGTGTTAAAAAGTGTTGGCCTTAGGTGGACGATAAATGTTAACAAGAACAGTCGGAACTGGGCCATTAATCTGTAAAACAATGGACTCAAATGAAGTGAATTCAAGCACAGTTACACACAACACTTTCCACTTCTCGTTGTAAATGACTGCAAGACCTCCTGAAGTATATTTCAACATTTTCAGTTTGTTCAAATGTGTTCAAAAGTGAAAGGGTCATTATTGGTCATGTGAATGTAACTGTAAGTCACAAGTATAGACAAACATGTACACACATTCTTCCCTAACCCTGATTTAACCCTAAATGACAGTGAATAGTGAATAGCACAGCTTACAACAGCTTCACACATGCTTACAACCCTGGTTGTAAGCATGTGTGAAAACACCATTTGATTCAATTCAATTCATTTAGTTTTCTAGATTTGTAACCAGAATTACAGAGTTTAAATATAAAAATATAGCCAAATACAAATCCAATAAGACTTCCTTTAAAATTACAACAGGGGTGGATCTAGAAAATTATTTGTAGGGTGGCAAAGGGGTGGCATGAGGTCTATGAGGGGTGGCGACACCAGAGCAAGCATCAATGCATAGTTTTTGGAGATTTAAGGCCTGACATACAAAATTGTATTCACAAATATTGCATTACCACAAAAAAAAATCTATACAGTTTAAAATAAAATAAATAACAAGACTTCAATATCCATCATTGCACCAAGTCAAGACACTATATGAAAAACATCAACAGATTATTATTTTGAGCTTGTATCACTTAAGGAGATGACTGTTTTATTAATATTACACAGGCTACTTCGATGGTATAAATCACATTTTAGTGCAAGTTAAAGAGCAACAAAAGCTTTTGAATTTCCAGTTTTGCAAACAATTTTTGAGTTTCTGTTATTAAAGGATTAGTTCACTTTCAAATGAAAATCACCCCAAGCTTTACTCACTCTCAAGCCATCCTAGGTGTATATGACTTTCTTCCTTCTGATGAACACATTCGATATTTGATAGATATTTGAATATCCTGACGCATCCGAGCTTTATAATGGCAGTGAACAGGGGTCACGAGTATGAGCTGAAGAAAGTGCTTCTATATTCATATACCGCCTTCCGTATTCAATGTACGAAGAAAGTGTAAAACTCTTGCAGTTCAAAAGCTTACGCTACGCCTTCCCTAATCAACTTACGGAAACTTGAATACGGAAGGCGGTCTGGCGGAAGCTAGATATTTTACTTCATAACTTAAAATATGGGTATTTTTTTACACAAACACATTGCTTCGCTTTAGAAGGCCTTTATAACCCCCCAGAGCCGGAATATGTTTATGATGGATGGAGGATGGATGTGGATGGAAGCACTTTATTCAGCTCATACTCGAGACCCCTGTTCATTGCCATTATAAAGCTTGGATGCGTCAGGAGGATATTTATTAATATAACTCCGACTGTGTTCATCAGAAAGAAGAGATGGCTTGAGGGTGAGTAAAGCTTGGGATCATTTTCATTTGAAAGTGAACTAATCTTTTAACAGTGATGGGAATGTCTGTGTGTTTTCACCCAGAATCAACCACATACTCACACATACACACCCTATCAACCACATATGCAACTGCATGCCAAGAGCCAAGCAACCATCCAGAATCTTCTAACAAAACTTTAGCAAACACCCAGAACATTGATCTATTCTGGCCTAACTGACCAAACTATTTAAAACAAGACTTTAAGTTGGCTTTATGACAAGCCAGCATAAATTTGTCTTTCAAACTTTTCAATCTAGTTATTGTTTTTCTTGAATGCTAACGCACCATCCATAACACAATTCAACATTTTCTCTCAACTATAAACACAATCTCGAAACTATACATCAACTTGCACAAACCTCAAACTTCCAAGTCAAAATAAAATGTTCTAGTCAAAAACGTATTCTCTTCTGACAAAATCAAATGCACCACAATACAGTAGCCTTTACTGTCAATTACAGTACAGTAAAAAAAGTAAATTCAGCATCCTCTGCAAATTTGGACAAATTTCATTACAGTATATACAGTACTATAGCAGTGTATTGTCTTCTGACTCAAGACTATATCCCAGTCATTTCTTAGTTCTGCAAAAATACAGTACACATTAAAAATGGCTACAAAGAAAGCTGACAATCACAAGTTTGAGGGTGTTACAACATGTGCTCCAGTTTACTGTACATAGAATAGTGAAATTTCCCTCATCTAAAGTACTGGTACTGTAATTATACTGTATGTGTAAGTTTAAAACACTCGTAAATAATTCTTTCAGCTCTCAGACTTTGACTGGTGTGTCATGAGTTTTACTATCTAATGTTGTCATTTTAAATGTTTTGAGAAATGTGTCTTTGTTTTGAGAACTGATGGTTTGGGAAACTGGGCCAACTTAATCACTAAATGTGTTAGCAATTGAGAAAAACTAAAATACGTTTAGATTCTTACCTAACTCTGCTATTAGTTTCTGTGATCGGGATCTTCTTATTGATTTCATGTTATTGTTTCGTCACATGACAAAAATACCTTTATCCATGATGAAAGTGGAGCGGGCGGGTGGTGAATCAGCTCGCCAAAAAATTACGGAAATGAATCTCAGACATATTTGGATGGGATTACATTTCTCACAGAACTTCTGAGTTAGCCGAGAAGCAGTAATTTTCCGTTTCACGAACAAATGGAAAAAACAATTCGTAAGTGAACTTGGCTGCGCTGTGTTTTTGACTCACGAAGAACGGGTTCATAAGAGTCATTCGTTAATGAAGCTGACTACAATGCAGTTTATTGAAAGATGTGTTTTCTTGCCATTATTTTGCGTTACGCTGTCTTTTTTAGGTCATCACATTGAAGTGCCACTGCAGTACTTGAAACACTGCTTACATTTATATTTTATTCTGTGATAATTCTGGGGTGGCAAAGCTTTTTCTTAGGGTGGCAGTTGCCACCCCGGTAGATCAGCCCCTGGTCTCAAAGCTTCAGATGTTTTCTTTGGAGCCCCGCACATGAAAAAAAGTAAATCATGTGCATGCTTTACATAGTTGTTCCCTCAATTTATAAATCGTGCACACGATTTAACCTACTATTTTTTTCCTGCATGTCATGTGCGGGGCTCCGTAGTTGTCACGATCACTGTCTGTTCCTGTCAGTTCCTGGACTCCACTTCCCATAATCCTCCCTTCCAATCACATGCACCAATCACCAATTGCCACACACACCTGCAGATCATTACCTGGACTATTTAAGACACACACACACACACACCCTTTGCGAAGTCTTGATTTGCCCCGGTGATCAACTCTGAGCGTTTTCTTGTGGACTGCTTACCCTGTTACCGTTGGATTGTTTATTCGTTGTGATTCTCTGCTGCCTGCCCTGAACCTTGCCTGTGTACTGGACTGTGATTGTTTGCCGCCTGCCCTGATCTCCGCCTGTGACCCGATACAGTTTGTCTGCTGCCTGCCTCGACCATTGCCTGTCCCGTTTATGTCTTTGCCTTTGCCCCTGTCTGCCTTGGTGACTATTCTCAATAAAGCTGCAAATGGATCCCCGCTCTGCCGTCCCATCATTACAGAAGACTTCGCCAACACATGGATCCAGCGGCTTTCCTGAAGAACAATGGCCCGGTAGGAACATCGCACAATTGTTATTAGGACTCACGCAGGGCACACGATCGATAGAGGATTATATCACAGAATATTTGAACATTGCTTATTGGTCAGATCTGCCGGACTGCGTGCTCATAGACTTTTTCTGTGAGGGCATCAATCAGCCACTTAAAAAACAACTCATTCGTGAGGGACCCCGTTCATCTTTAAGTCTGTTTTTGGATTATGCTTTATTGACTGTTGGCTCTCCATTTACTGTGGGTGTCGTGGAGAAATGCGACACTTCATCCATTCACGTAATGGCCGCCGCGCCAGATGACGCTCACAAAATGGCGGCCACCATAATAACAACACCAAGTCAAGTCAGCGCTGATTATCCTGAACCAAGTCAAGTCACAGTTGACCTCCGTGAGCCAAGTCACGTCTCCTCTGATCTTCCAGAACAACGTCATGTCCCCGCTGTTCTTCTAGAGTCACGTTACGTCTCTGGATCTGTTTGGGAGCAGGGTGGGTTGCGTTCCAGTGTGGCTGATCCACCGCTGACTTCAGCACGAGCGGCTGGCATTCCTAAGCCTCCGCCGGCCGCTTCGCACTCAAGCCCGCTGGCCGCGACGCCCTCAAGCTCGCCGGTTGCTACGCCCTCAAGCTCGCCGGTTGCTACGCCCTCAAGCTCGCCGGTTGCTACGCCCTCAAGCTCGCCGGTTGCTACGCCCTCAAGCTCGCCGGTTGCGACGCACTCAACCTCTCGGGATGCTATGGACAAGATGGCTGCTTTGCCAGTGCCCACGGGCAAGATGGCCGCCCCGCCAGTGTCTGGGAACATAGGGGTCGTCCCAGCCAGTGAGTCCGCTCCACCCCGTGAGCCCGCTGCAGCGCCCACCGAGGAGGTAGGCACAGAGCCACCGCCTCAACCATTCAAACGGAGGAGGAGGAGGAAGAAGGCTTCCTCCAGCCCTCAAGGCCCGGAGGCCTTCCCAGAGCCCGCTGTAGGCCCGGAGGCCGTCCCAGAGCAGCCCGCTGCCGTCCCAGAGCAGCCCGCTGCCGTCCCAGAGCAATCCGCTCTTCCTGATACAGCCACGGAGGCCGGCACCGAGCTCCTCGCCCTGCCGGCGCCACCCGAGCTCCTCGCCCTGCCGGCGCCACCCGAGCTCCTCGCCCTGCCGGCGCCACCCGAGCTCCTCGCCCTGCCGGCGCCACCCGAGCTCCTCGCCCTGCCGGCGCCACCCGAGCTCCTCGCCCTGCCGGCGCCACCCGAGCTCCTTACCCACGAAACCGCCACGGCCTCCGTTGAATTCCCCAAGAACTTTTTTGGGGGGGGCCATATACCTGAGGGTGGGGAGCTTGTGGGTGGGGACCCTGCACGGCCGCGATCATCAGCGGCCTCCGAATTGCTTGAGCTTGCGGGTGGGGACCTTACACGCCCACGGTCTTCAACCGCCTGTGAACTGCTGTGGCCGGCTACGGACCCTGACCTGCCGTGGGCGCCCAAGCTACCTGACCTGCCGTGGTTGCCCAAGCCACCTGACCCGCCGTGGTTGCCCAAGCCACCTGACCCGCCGTGGGTGCCCAAGCCACCTGACCCGCCGTGGCTGCCCGTGGCACCTGACCCGCCGTGGCTGCCCGTGGCACCTGACCCGCCGTGGCTGCCCGTGGCACCTGACCCGCCGTGGCTGCCCGTGGCACCTGACCCGCCGTGGCTGCCCGTGGCACCTGACCCGCCGTGGCTGCCCGTGGCACCTGACCCGCCGTGGCTGCCCGTGGCACCTGACCCGCCGTGGCTGCCCGTGGCACCTGACCCGCCGTGGCTGCCCGTGGCACCTGACCCGCCGTGGCTGCCCGTGGCACCTGACCCGCCGTGGCTGCCCGTGGCACCTGACCCGCCGTGGCTGCCCGTGGCACCTGACCCGCCGTGGCTGCCCGTGGCACCTGACCCCCCGTGGCTGCCCGAGTTCCTGGACCTGCATTGGAGACCCCGTTCCCGTCTGCCAACAGGTCTCCAATGTACCCACCCCCCCTCCCTATCTGTGCCATTTACGCCGCGAGGACGCGCCTTCCGGAAGGGGGGCGTTATGTCACGATCACTGTCTGTTCCTGTCAGTTCCTGGACTCCACTTCCCATAATCCTCCCTTCCAATCACATGCACCAATCACCAATTGCCACACACACCTGCAGATCATTACCTGGACTATTTAAGACACACACACACACACACCCTTTGCGAAGTCTTGATTTGCCCCGGTGATCAACTCTGAGCGTTTTCTTGTGGACTGTTTACCCTGTTACCGTTGGATTGTTTATTCGTTGTGATTCTCTGCTGCCTGCCCTGAACCTTGCCTGTGTACTGGACTGTGATTGTTTGCTGCCTGCCCTGATCTCCGCCTGTGACCCGATACAGTTTGTCTGCTGCCTGCCTCGACCATTGCCTGTCCCGTTTATGTCTTTGCCTTTGCCCCTGTCTGCCTTGGTGACTATTCTCAATAAAGCTGCAAATGGATCCCCGCTCTGCCGTCCCATCATTACAGTAGTTTTCAGCACATGTGTGAAAACATGTCAGTTAATTATAAATCATTATTATTCAGCACAACTTTACCCATCTCACATTTCACAGATCTGCATTCAAAAGTGAAAATATTGTATTTAAGGACTTTTTTCATCTATTTTTGAAAATAGATAAAAAAAAACAAAAGAAAGATGTAACACTCACCTCAAACAATATTTGAAGACTTTTCTTTTTTTTCTTCTGAACTGTCGTGTTGAACAGCGGCTCTGAAATTGGTCACTTTATGTGAAATAAAGGAAGTGAAACTGCTTTTCAAGTGTCAGTGACAGTCAGACGTCAGCAAACACACTAACTCTTCTCTGAAATGTGTGTTCTCACTAAACTGAACTGTTTATTGTAGCTTTTTCAAGTTTTGAATACAACCCAAATTCTGGAAATGTAGGGACGTTTTTTAAATTTCAAAATAATATGAAAACTAAAAGACATTCAAATCACTTGAGCCAATATTTTATTCACAATAGAGCATAGATAACATAAATGTTTAATCTGAGAAATTTTACAATTTTATGCACAAAATGAGCTCATTTCAAATTTGATGCCTGCTACAGGTCTCAAAATAGTTGGGACAGGGGCATGTTTACCATGGTGTAGCATCTCCTCTTCTTTTCAAAACAGTGTGAAGACGTCTGGGCATCGAGGTTATGAGTTTCTGGAGTTTTGGTGTTGGAATTTGGTCCCATTCTTGCCTGATATAGGTTTCCAGCTGCTGAAGAGTTTGCAGTCCAGATCTGTAGGTGAAAGATCTTGACTGCAGGCAGGCCAATTCAGCACCCGGACTCTTCTACGACGAAGCTATGCTGTTGTAATATCTGCAGTATGTGGTTTTGCATTGTCCTGCTGAAATACACAAGGCCTTCCCTGAAATAGACGTCGTTTGGAGGGGAGCATATGTTGCTCTAAAACCTTTATATACCTTTCAGCATTCATAGTGCCTTCCAAAACATGCAAGTTGCCCATACCATATGCACTTATGCACCCCCATACCATCAGAGATGCTGGCTTTTGAACTGAACGCTGATAACACGCTGGAAGGTCTCCCTCCTCTTTAGCCCGGAGGACACGGCGTCCGTAATTTCCAACAAGAATGTCAAATTTGGACTCGTCTGACCATAGAACACTTTTCCACTTTGAAACAGTCCATTTTAAATGAGCCTTGGCCCACAGGACACGATGGCGCTCCTGGACCATGTTCACATATGGCTTCCTTTTTGCATGATAGAGCTTTAGTTGGCATCTGCAGATGGCACGGCGGATTGTGTTTACTGACAGTGGTTTCTGGAAGTATTCCTGGGCCCATTTAGTAATGTCATTGACACAATCATGCCGATGAGTCCCGAAGACCAATGAGGCCCGAAGACCAGTGACATCCAATAAAGGTCTTCGGCCTTGTCCCTTACGCACAGAGATTTCTCCAGTTTCTCTGAATAATTTGATGATGTTACGCACTGTAGATGATGAGATTTGCAAAGCCTTTGCAATTTGACGTTGAGGAACATTGTTTTTAAAGTATTTCACAATCTTTGTATGCATTCTTTCACAGCTCTGCCCATCTTTACTTCTGAGAGACTCTGCCTCTCTAAGACATCCCTTTCATAGCTAATCATGTTACAGACCTGATATCAATTAACTTAATTAGTTGCTAGATGTTCTCCCAGCTGAATCCTTTCAAAATTTCTTGCGTTTTCAGCCATTTGTTGCCAACTTTTTGAGACCTGTAGCAGGCAACAAATTTTAAATGAGCTCATTTAGTGGATAAAATTTCTCAGTTTAAACATTTGTTATGTTATCTATGTTCTATTGTGAATAAAATATTGGCTCAAGTGATTTTAAAGTCTTTTAGTTTTCATTTTATTCAAGTAAAAAAAAAACTTCCAAACATTTCCAGAATTCGGGTTGTACATGTTTTGAATATTATGGTGTTTCTTTCAGCACTAGGACCAATTTCTCAATACTTTTCTTCACTCTTCACACAGTGATCACAACATCAGTCTATGTGAGCTAAACTGTGGATCATTTATCCAGTGTCTTTGTGAGTGACAAACTCCTGTACGCTCCACTGCACTCTGAACAAGAAAAACTACACACAGATGTGAAAAATGTCTACTGTCTTCTAATAGCATTTTTAGAAGTGTTTGCTTTTGCAAAATATATGTGATGTTTTGCATGTTGTGTGTGTTTTGTGGTTTAGAGTTTTGAGAAATGGAGCCATAGTTTCAAGAACTGTGTGTAACATTTTAAAAACTGTATCAGCAGTGTTAAGATGAGAGTTGGTTAAGAGTAAACCTGTATCTTCTCTGTTAAGATGAAAGTTAGTTACGAAAACTGTGTGAAGAGTTCTGAAAAAGTGAACTAAGTGTTGAGAAATGTGTCCTAGTGACTGCAAAAAAGTGTAAATGTGTATCAAGTGGGTCAGTGTATGTTTTCATTTTGTCTTTCAAATTAAAATGAAATAAGCAGAAACAAGAAAACAGTGTCTGTTAGAAAGGCCGGGTTCCTGCGCTACTTTCCATCAGTCATCATCAGCGGAGAGAGTGACGAATGGAAGGTGTGAACGGGACTGTGTGTGAAGAAGTGTGTCAATAAACACATGGAAGTTGCCTGTTTATCAAGTATGATAAATGTTAAGCAGTGTGCGGTGTGAATATGATGGTAACCTGTCAAGAGATGAGTGTTTATCAGTGAGAACAATGTGAGGAAGGAAGGTCTTCGTCTGCTTCCAGTTCCTGTCTGCCTCTGCTGTGCTTTGTGTTTGTGCCTCCGTATAGTGTTGTTTAATCTCTATTTACTGTCTTTCCTTGTTATTTATATTGTTATTATAATCACCATATATCTGATATGATATCACATTATTCTGACATGGCTAGATTTAATCGAAATCATCGTCATCATATAGAAACTGTGTCTGTTCCCCGAATTAGTAAATACAAAAAATTCTCAAACCGATTTAAGGGTAAAAATGTAATTAATGTTAAACTAATAAAAACAGTCATTATACAGATGAACAACTGATGAAGCTTGGGTTGGTAAATATTAGCACTTATGATCACAGATCGGTGGAGGAGCTGCTCTGTAAGTGACCGGGGTGTGTTTGCTGCTACTCTTTTACTTTTACTATTCTTTTATTAGCTATATTAGTTTATTAGTATTATGTATTAGCTTTATCTTCTTGATCTTAAGATCAACATGGGATTTTATGGTGACGTGTGCAGAACGCTGTCTCTTTTTGTTTCTATGGATAACTCTCATCATGTGCTTGCTAACACCTGGTATGGGTGCGGATTCCCAATCTATCTCCTACACCAGAGATTTGATCCTGTCACTGCTCTATGCAGGATTTCCGTTTACCGTAGACCTGCCTGAAGCTATCAAACTTCAGCCGGAGAGGTGCAGAAGGCAGCGGAGGAGAGGCAGGTGCGGGAGGGTGAGACAGAGACTATGACGGAGGAAGAACCAGACACCTTTACCCTCTATGATACTGTGCAACGCCAGGTCACTTCGGAACAAAATGGAGGAGCTGCAGATTAACATCAGAGGCTGCTTTGAGTATCGGGATCAAGTCTAATGGTGTCTACAGAAACTTGGCTCCACAAGAATATTCCCGACTCGGCGGTGGAAATAGAGGGGTTTTCCATTATCCGGGCCGAGCCTACTGCATAAAGACAGTGATCCATCTTGCTATCATTCTGAGATAAAGACCTTTGAACAGTGGTGTGATGCCAATAAACTGATCTTAATATTAGAAAAACAGAAGAGATAGTGTTTGACCCCAGAGCAGTCGATGCTCACAGTCCTGTTGTTATTCATGACACTCACATTAAACAGGTGTGTTCCTGTAAGTTCCTCGCATCTACATCGATAACATGCTCACATGGCAGGTTCATGTTGATAATTTATGTACTAAACTCCAACAAAGACTGGCAAGGACAAAGGCCAATGACTGTCCCTGATTAGCACCTGATTACACAATAGCATTACTGTTTTATACTATTGATTCTTATTGTTGGTTATTGTTATTTATTGCTAGTTTTATGATATATGATATAAGTTATTTGTGCAATAATGGTGGCCGGTTTAGCTGTGCAATATGATGTCTGTCTACATGTTTTGTCCCCATGTTTAGATTGTTTAGGTGAGATACATGTGATTGAGTGACTTATGTATTGTGTTATTGTGTGATTTGGAAATGCAGCATTCACTAAGCCCAGAACAAATTTCTCCAAGGGGACAGTATAAAGTATATTGTATTGTATTGTATTATAACCTAGATGTGCTGTGTTTGACAGAAACGTGGCTAAAACCAGACGATTACATTACTGTAAATGAGTCCACGCCTCAAGATTACTGGGTAACACTTTATAATAATGATCCATCATTAATAGATAACAGAGTAATGCAGGACAAATGAGTAGTACTACATTAACACTTTAACTACTACTACTAATATGGAAATAATGTTAACTAATGTCGTGAATATGGCTCCCACGGCTCATCCTCCGGACCGCCGGAGGGAGCCATCTCCGGAATATTGACTCTTTGCCATTCGGACTCCATTTCCCATAGGCCCTCATTCCTGGGACTGATTGCACTTTCACCTGCACCACATCACACACACACTATGTAAGACACGCACGCACACCACATCTTTGCGAAGTCTTGATTTGCTACGGTAGTCATTTCTGAGCGTTAGTTCTGTGGACTGATATCTTGTTATTACCCGGACTGTTTGTTATCTGTGAACCTCTGCCGCCTGCCCTGAACTTTGCTTGTACCCTGGACTGTGATTGTTTGCCGCCTGTCTTGATCTCTGCCTGTGACCCGTCTCTGATTCCTGCTGCCAGCCTCGACCCCTGCCTGTCCCTGACTACGGTATTGCTCTGCCCTTTCCTGTACTGCTGATGTGTTTAATAAAGCTGCTTATGGATCCACACACTGTTGACCCATCATTACAGAAGACTTCGCCATCCAGCGATCCAGCAGCTTGGTCACAGATTTCCACCGAGCTATCCGCTCAAGCCAATCAGTTAGCGATGCATCACCATCAACTGAACCGCCTGACGTCGCTAACAGAGGAATTGGTAAAGACGCTACAAGGCCTACGACTCACTTCCGCCGAGGTCGTCACGCCGCCGCTCGCTGTGCCTGCCACGCCAGCCTTTCCCGCCTCTCCAGTGGTGAACCCCCGCCTAGCTCTGCCAGAGAAGTTCGATGGCACACCAACGAAATGTAAGGGTTTCCTTCTCCAATGTTCACTATACGTTAATCAACAACCCTCGCTGTATCCCACAGAAACCAGTCGCGTATCCTTCGTGTGCTCTCTGCTTACCGGCAAAGCGCTGGATTGGGCCACTGCTGTCTGGAGAGATGATAGCTCAGCATTCCCCACATTCGCCGAGTTCCTACGACGATTCAGAGAGGTGTTTGAACATCCCGCGGGGGGCCAAAGTCCGGGCGATCAGCTGCTCTCTCTCTCTCAGGGCAAATCAACGGCGGCTGAGTATGCTTTGCAGTTTCGCACTCTGGCGGCGCAAATCAACTGGGTGGAAGACACATTGAAATTACTGTTTCGTCGAGGCCTGACCATGGAATTGCAAGCGGAGCTCGCCTGTCGGGATGAAGGTAACTCATTGAACTCATTCATCGAACTTTCCATTCACATTGATAATCTCATCCGCTCACGACGCCCCACGCGAGCCGCCAGTTCTACCAGTTCAAACCCTGAACCCATGCAGCTGGGCTATTCTCCGCTTCAACCCGAAGAACGAGAGTGGAGACTTCAAAGGCACCTTTGTTTGTATTGTGGTCAGGCCGGTCACTTCAAGATTAACTGCCCAGTGCGTCCCACACCAACCAGATCCAAGGCGGTGAGTTCCTCCATCCTATCTGATTACTCAACCACCTGCCTCAAGGTTCCCGTTCAAGTCAGTGTTAATGAACAAATTGTCTCCGCACAAGCCCTTCTGGACTCTGGTGCAGCTGGGAACTTCATGTCTGACACTTTCGTTAAAGAACACAATATACCCTTAACAGACTGCCATTTTCCGTTAACAGTGGAGGCGCTAGATGGAAAGCCGATCGGAGGAGGAAGAGTGGCATATATCACAGAGGAACTCGGACTGCAGATCGGAATCCTTCACCACGAACGCATACAGTTCTATGTCATTCATTCACCCAACAACCCCATTATCCTTGGTCTGCCGTGGTTTCGAACCCATGATCCACATATTTCATGGAAGGAGGGACAGATATTGCAGTGGGACGGCGCTTGCCATAAAAACTGCTTACAGCCAGTCATCCCCCTGCCAATCCAAACGGCCCAGCTGAACGAAACCAACCCCGAAAAGCTTAACATCCCGGCCGAATACGCCGATTTGGCTGTGGTATTCAGCAAACAGAAGTCGACTGAATTACCACCTCATCGCCCTGGGGATTGCGCCATCGAATTGCTGCCAGGTACCACACCTCCCAAGGGCAGAATCTTCCCTTTGTCACAGCCCGAGTCCGCTGCTATGAAAACGTACATTGAGGAGGAGTTAGCCAAGGGGTTCATTCGACCATCCACGTCACCCGCCTCGTCAGGCTTCTTCTTCGTGAAAAAGAAAGATGGAGGACTACGACCCTGCATAGATTACCGAGGTTTGAATGACATCACCGTCAAGTTCCGTTATCCCCTGCCCCTGGTGCCCGCTGCTCTCGAACAATTACGACAGGCTGAGTACTTCACCAAGCTGGACCTCCGCTGTGCTTATAACCTCATTCGTATAAGGGAGGGAGACGAATGGAAGACTGCTTTCTCCACGACCACCGGCCACTACGAGACCCTTGTCATGCCGTTCGGGCTCTCCAACAGTCCGTCAGTGTTCCAGTCTTACATCAACGACGTGTTCAGAGACATGCTGAACCGCTGGGTCATTGTATACATTGATGACATCCTCATATACTCCCGGTCATTGGAGGAGCACATCCAGCACGTCCGAGCCGTCCTACAAAGACTTATCCAGCATCAATTATACGCCAAAGCAGAGAAGTGCGAATTCCATCAAACCTCCACCTCCTTTCTGGGGTATGTCATCAGCCGAGACGGGGTCGCTATGGATGATAGCAAGGTCAAAGCTGTACTTGACTGGCCCAAACCACATACACTCAAAGAACTACAGAGGTTTCTGGGCTTTGCAAATTTCTACAGGCGGTTCATACGCAATTTCAGCAGCGTTGCAGCTCCGCTAACCACCATGACTAAACGTCAGACATCTCGCTTGCACTGGTCCCCAGAGGCTGATGAAGCATTCACCGAGCTAAAGGAACGGTTCACCACGGCACCCATTCTTCGTCACCCAGACCCTGACCGACCCTTCATAGTGGAAGTAGACGCCTCTAACACCGGCATTGGAGCCATTCTGTCTCAGCGCCAGGGTACCCCTGAGAAAATGTTTCCCTGTGCCTTCTATTCCAGAAAGTTATCTACGGCAGAGCGAAATTATGACGTGGGTGACCGTGAGTTACTGGCGATGAAAGCGGCGCTGGAGGAATGGCGCCATTGGTTGGAGGGAGCCCAACACCCATTCACCGTGCTCACCGACCATAAAAACTTAGAGTACCTCCGCTCCGCCAAGCGCTTGAATCCCCGCCAGGCTCGATGGGCCATGTTCTTCACCCGCTTCCAGTTCAAAGTGACTTATAGACCTGGATCCAAGAACACTAAAGCCGACGCCCTGTCCCGACAGACAGACCAGGTAGAGAGATCGGACACCGAGGAACATATCATTCCCACCTCACTCCTCCTAGCTCCAATCCGGTGGGATATAATGTCAGAGATAACACAGGCCAACGAACAGTCCGCACCACCAACTGCATGTCCGCCGGGCCGCACATTTGTACCAGCTCCCCTAAGAGACAAACTTTTGCACCACGTTCATGACCTCCCCAGTTCTGGTCACCCAGGCATCACCGCCACTCACAGCCTTCTCCAAAATCAATTCTGGTGGGACTCCATGCTCCAAGACGTCACTCAGTTTGTCCACAACTGCACAGCCTGCCAAACATCCAAGACCCCTCACCAATCCCCAGCTGGCCTGCTTCAGCCACTGCCCATTCCACAACGCCCCTGGTCGCACATTGCCATAGACTTTGTCACCGACCTTCCTGCTTCACAGGGCAACACCACCATCCTCACGGTTATTGATCGCTTCTCAAAGGCCTGCCGCCTCATTCCTCTGCCCAAGCTCCCCACTGCTTTCGAGACCGGTGAATTGCTCTGCAATTTCGTCTTCAGGTTTTATGGATTACCTGAGGACATAGTGTCAGACAGAGGTCCTCAGTTTACTTCTCGAGTCTGGTCAGCATTCTTCAAGAACCTAAATGTCAACGTCAGTCTCACGTCTGGCTACCACCCCGAATCCAACGGGCAGACAGAACGAATGAATCAAGAACTTACCCGCTTCCTCCGCACCTACTGCCAAAGAGACCAGCTAGAATGGAGTCGATACTTGATGTGGGCCGAATACGCTCAAAATTCCCTCAGAAAACCAGCCACAGGGATTACCCCCTTCCAGTGCATCCTAGGCTATCAACCTCCTCTGTTCCCGTGGTCAGGTGAACCCTCTGAACTCCCGTCAGTCAACGAGTGGATGCGAAGGAGTGAGGAGACGTGGGACCTGGCTCATCACCATCTGCAATGCGCTATCAGGAGACAAGAGGTCCAGGCCAACCGACACTGACGACCGCACCCCCCGTACACTGTGGGGCAATGGGTCTGGCTATCCACCAGGGACTTACAGCTGAGACTTCTATGCAAGAAACTCAGTCCCAGGTTTGTAGGGCCTTTCCAAATTACCAGACAAATTACTCCTGTTTCTTTTCGGTTAAATTTACCTGCTAATTATCGTATCTCTCCCACTTTCCATGTTTCGCTGCTGAAACCCTCCGGAGGGCCGAGAGGGGAGCCGGAGGGAGCCGAGAGCCGTCATCCCCCACCACTGATGATTGAGGGCGAGGAGGCCTATCAAGTCCGAGAACTGCTCGATTCAAGGCGCCGGGGTCGGAGACTGCAATATCTGGTCGACTGGGAGGGGTACGGGCTGGAGGAGCGATCCTGGGTCGACGCGGGTAATATCCTGGACCCTGCACTCATGGAAGAATTCCATCGGACGCACCCGGAGAGACCGGCCCCCCGACCACGTGGCAGACCCCGGCGTCCGCCTCCTCGCGTCTGGAGCTGCTCGCAGGGTGGGGGCTCTGTCGTGAATATGGCTCCCACGGCTCATCCTCCGGACCGCCGGAGGGAGCCATCTCCGGAATATTGACTCTTTGCCATTCGGACTCCATTTCCCATAGGCCCTCGTTCCTGGGACTGATTGCACTTTCACCTGCACCACATCACACACACTATTTAAGACACGCACGCACACCACATCTTTGCGAAGTCTTGATTTGCTACGGTAGTCATTTCTGAGCGTTATTTCTGTGGACTGATATCTTGTTATTACCCGGACTGTTTGTTATCTGTGAACCTCTGCCGCCTGCCCTGAACTTTGCTTGTACCCTGGACTGTGATTGTTTGCCGCCTGTCTTGATCTCTGCCTGTGACCCGTCTCTGATTCCTGCTGCCAGCCTCAACCCCTGCCTGTCCCTGACTACGGTATTGCTCTGCCCTTTCCTGTACTGCTGCTGTGTTTAATAAAGCTGCTTATGGATCCACACACTGTTGACCCATCATTACAACTAATCAGTAAGTTATATCAAATTTAGGACTAAGATAGTTCCTTGTTAGGTTATCAATAATTACTGAATGCCTCATTAATAACTGTCAGGTAATTCTTATTATTAATTACTAATTAAAACATTATTGAGTGTCTGAGACATAATCAATCATCTTTTTTTACTCTAAATATAGTCATAAAATGCATCATTAATTAAGTGTCACTCTGCAGGAACTTATGATCTGGACCATTATTTTAAAGTAGTCAAATGTACTCAGTACTGATTACCTAACAAGGAACTATCTTAGTCCTAAATTTGATATTACTTACTGATTAGTTAATCTTATTTCCATATTAGTTAGTAGTAGTAGTTGAAGTGTTAAAGCAGTAATGCTCATTTGTCCTGCATTACTTCATACAGTTACCTGTTAATGACAGATCATTATTCTAAAGTGTTACCAAGAAATGTATTACAGTATAACTCATGTAAAACTGTAGTCATGTTTTACAGTGCAAACTCACGTCGTACCCGTTTCCTCTGCTGGGCTTTCTGTTGTAAGCTTTAATGACTACAGTTAAGTTTTGTTTGTATACTTCTTGTTCTGCAACACTTTCTTCATAATATCATGAAAGCTCATAGAATCTGCAAAATCAAGTAATGTATTTATTACCATCTTCTGAGTAAAGTCAGCATCTCCTCTCCATCAGATCCACACATACTTTTTTTTCTGTATCATCCATTAATGCTGAAATAGTAGAACTGAAATGGAAGAAACATCAAAAGATAAAAGACAAATCAGAAATATCCAGAGGCCCAGAAGAATAAAGGATGAACTGCATATCAGATTCAACTATTAAAAGGATTCTACCAAAAAAAAAAAAACTTTATATATCTTAAGTAGTTATTAGAGATGCACTGATGTTTCAGCCGCCGATATTTATTTTTGCTACCTACATGTATTTCAGTTTCAACACAGGCAAGCTGTCTGTGTCCCTCCGGCATCTTCATCCCAACAAAGAGTCATCGTTATTATAAACTAAGTTATCTGTTTGAATACTCTATATTTACATTCCTGACTTGTGTTCTGTTGTAGAGATGCTATTGAAGTCTTATGTTGATTCCATGTCTCATGTCTACTTACATGTGACAGAAGACCATCCTGAAGAGTGAATTATGGATTCTGGGGCTGTCGCTGCCGATTCCACCGAAACACTCACGGATCTTGCTCAATCTGCCAGTCCCATGGCCCATCCAGCTACCTCCTCTGGCGCGACAGTGCAGTGGCTTGTTATTACAATGTTCTCTACTCTTTGAGATGCAGCTGCAGCAGTTTCCAACTGACTGAGCCAAGATAGCATACATCATCTTGCTGCTCACCGGCATTGCAATGGGCAAAATGTGTCTGTGATCAAGCTGGTCCGTTCACAAGATCCCTGAATGCATTCACCAACCATTTCAAGGAGGCATTTGGCTAGTCTGCTAGTGATCTGTCTATCCATGACAAGATATACAAGCTATGTCAAGGAAAGTTTTCTATAACTGAGAATACTTTGCAATTTCACACTCTGGCGGCGGCTCTAATCGCTGCATATCGCCATGGTCTCTCACTCCCGCTGCGGTTGCAGCGCTTCATGTACGATGTCGTCATCGGTCTTGAAAACCTCATCCAATGCTCAATCCACATATCAAAATGTATTTCTGCATGCGGACAGGATGTTTTGGCCCTGCATTCCCCACCAGTAGCCCAGGTCGCCTCTCCTCTTCCACCCCAACCAATGTGTAATGGGGGTGTTTTTCCGTTCTGTGTGGGTGGATGGAGGAAGTCAAGTTCACGGCGCCTTTAAAAAAACGCGGAGATTTCCCTTTACTTCCGTTTTCTTCCAGCATGGTATACAATCTGTGTGTTGTTCGTGTCGCAAGAACTAATTGATGTGCGTCAAGCACTGAGCTTGTAGTAAACGCCGTAACCTGTAGAAGGTTGAAATGCAACATAAATCAATACAATTACATACCCTGAAATGTGTTGATGTGGTTGAACAGAGTTAGTGGCGTCGACTAATAGTGGACTGTTTATTTAGCGTGATCCAGGCAGTATTGGTGGATCGTTCACCACTCTTATTGAGGCCCAGTCAATGGCCAGTCGTAAGTGAACACATGTTTGTGTGTTTTAAGATCAATCGGTGTGGTTTTGTTTCTTTCTATTTGATTGATTTAAATGTATTTTCTTTAATTTGGTATTTTGTGTTTTTTGTGTTCTTGAGAATTGTGAGTGGCTATTGTTATCTTTGATTGTCTGTTTTCAATTCCCTTATAACCAACAACGGCTATTATCTGCCTGGAGGGCTTATTGTATTTTGTTGTTTGTTTGTTGTGTGGATTGTAGTTTGGTTATTTATTTTGATTAAGGGTCATTTTATTTTGCTTCACAGGTTTGTGGGAAAGTGTGAATTTTTTTTGAGGGTTTCGTTTACATTGAATTTATTGGGGTTTTCTGGGTTTTTTTTTCTATCTATCCCTCTACTGTGAAGCAAATGGTCATCTCTTCCATGAATGTCCTGTTCAAACTCAACCACACATCTCATTATTAAACCACACTCCAGTGTCAGTTATGTCTGCTACCCTCTCTATAAATCCACCACCGGTCTATCACTGTTCCAATACGTACTGAGTTTCCAACTGTTCCCTGGTCAGGAGAGCCTTCAGAAGTTCCAGCTGTAGACCACTGGTTCAAGGAGAGACAAACAAATAAAAGGCAAAACATTGCTATTGTTAGGAAAGTGGCCCACAGTCCATGACTACAGATTCAAGTTAGTAGCATGAGGGTGGTCCAGTTTTTGGGGATCTGGGCTTCCAAAATAGAATCAAAATGTTGTGAATTTGACAGGGACTGCCACTATTGTGGCCCCTTGTGTCGTTCCACACTTGTAAGACCTTCGTTCATTTTTAATAGACAAATTAAGATATTTTCGATGAAATCTGAGGGTATCTGATCCGCACATAGGTAGCAACATCATACAGCTTATTTTGTGGTCTTGTTGAAGAAACAGCTGCCAGTAATTTTGTAATTGTAGTACAACTAATATATATTTGGGTTAATTTAAAGTTCTTATATTTTTAACTACTAATGTGAGTTTATTTTTTGTTATGAAAACCCAAATTCGCATGAATATGTTGTTAATTTCTTTATTTTATATGCAAAAATGTCCATCCACAAGCAAAAGTGGCATACATCTCATTTGTTTTCTTCTTTTTCTTGTAGAATTTGCTCTAGTCTCATCCCTCAGGCTTATAAATAATAAACAAATAAATAAATAACTTTTATGAATTATGATGTCTTAAAAATATTTAACCTTGTCATCATGCTTTATGTCTGTGTATATAATCTCAAACTCTTCAAAATCTCTTTTTTTGTCATTATTATTGTTCATTGTTAAATATACAACCATGGTATTTTCCCTGATCTTGTATGTAATTATAGGTCCTGCAATAAAAATAAAGATATGAGCAACAGGTGCACTAACACCTCACAGCATCAGTAACTCCACAACACGACCTAGAGCGGTTTTCATCAGTGTTAGTCTGCATGGAGGAGACGTCGGACAGCTGCTCAAAGATCTCGTCTTTGGAGAAGACTGATTTTATACTCAAAGTAGTAAAAAGTACTTACAGTGGGTACAGAAAAGTATTCAGACCCCCTTAAATTTTTCACTCTTTGTTATATTGCAGCCATTTGCTAAAATCATTTAAGTTCATTTTTTTCCTCATTAATGTACACACAACACCCCATATTGACAGTAAAAAACACAGAATTGTTGACATTTTTGCAGATTTATTAAAAAAGAAAAACTGAAATATCACATGGTCCTAAGTATTCAGACCCTTTGTTGTGACACTCATATATTTAACTCAGGTGCTG
Source organism: Ctenopharyngodon idella (assembly GCF_019924925.1). NCBI lineage: Eukaryota > Metazoa > Chordata > Actinopteri > Cypriniformes > Xenocyprididae > Ctenopharyngodon > Ctenopharyngodon idella. The sequence goes on from NC_067222.1 coordinate 50,553,620, forward strand.
TCCATTTCTTCTGATCATCCTTGAGATGGTTCTACACCTTCATTTGAGTCCAGCTGTGTTTGATTATACTGATTGGACTTGATTAGGAAAGCCACACACCTGTCTATATAAGACCTTACAGCTCACAGTGCATGTCAGAGCAAATGAGAATCATGAGGTCAAAGGAACTGCCTGAAGAGCTCAGAGACAGAATTGTGGCAAGGCACAGATCTGGCCAAGGTTACAAAAAATTTCTGCTGCACTTAAGGTTCCTAAGAGCACAGTGGCCTCCATAATCCTTAAATGGAAGACGTTTGGGACGACCAGAACCCTTCCTAGAGCTGGCCGTCCGGCCAAACTGAGCTATCGGGGGAGAAGAGCCTTGGTGAGAGAGGTAAAGAAGAACCCAAAGATCACTGTGGCTGAGCTCCAGAGATGCAGTCGGGAGATGGGAGAAAGTTGTAGAAAGTCAACCATCACTGCAGCCCTCCACCAGTCGGGGCTTTATGGCAGAGTGGCCCGACGGAAGCCTCTCCTCAGTGCAAGACACATGAAAAAACACCTGAAGGACTCCAAGAAAGCCCACATGGAGTTTGCTAAGATGGTGAGAAATAAGATTCTCTGGTCTGATGAGACCAAGATAGAACTTTTTGGCCTTAATTCTAAGCGGTATGTGTGGAGAAAACCAGGCACTGCTCATCACCTGTCCAATACAGTCCCAACAGTGAAGCATGGTGGTGGCAGCATCATGCTGTGGGGGTGTTTTTCAGCTGCAGGGACAGGACGACTGGTTGCAATCGAGGGAAAGATGAATGCGGCCAAGTACAGGGATATCCTGGACGAAAACCTTCTCCAGAGTGCTCAGGACCTCAGACTGGGCCGAAGGTTTACCTTCCAACAAGACAATGACCCTAAGCACACAGCAAAAAATAATGAAGGAGTGGCTTCACAACAACTCCGTGACTGTTCTTGAATGGCCCAGCCAGAGCCCTGATTTAAACCCAATTGAGCATCTCTGGAGAGACCTAAAAATGGCTGTCCGCCAACGTTTACCATCCAACCTGACAGAACTGGAGAGGATCTGCAAGGAGGAATGGCAGAGGATCCCCAAATCCAGGTGTGAAAAACTTGTTGCATCTTTCCCAAAAAGACTCATGGCTGTATTAGATCAAAAGGGTGCTTCTACTAAATACTGAGCAAAGGGTCTGAATACTTAGGATCATGTGATATTTCAGTTTTTCTTTTTTAATAAATCTGCAAAAATGTCAACAATTCTGTGTTTTTCTGTCAGTATGGGGTGCTGTGTGTACATTAATGAGGAAAAAAAAATGAACTTAAATGATTTTAGCAAATGGCTTCAATATAACAAAGAGAAAAATTTAAGGGGGTCTGAATACTTTCCGTACCCACTGTAATTAGGTTTTGTTCCCCTATTCAAGGGTTCACAAATGGGCAATCAGAATTTGTGATTGAATGGGTTATTGATACCTGTAGAAGAGGGCACTTATTTACATACAGGAGGTAGGAGTACCACAAGGCTCAGTACTAGGACCGTTACTGTTCACTCTGTACATGCTACCCTTGGGAGATATCATTAGGAAGCATGGCGTTAGTTTTCACTGTTACGCTGATGATACTCAGCTCTATATTTCTTCGCGCCCTGACGAAACTTACCAATTCACAAAATTAACGGAATGCATAGCTGATATAAAAAATTGGATGACCAGTAATTTCCTACTACTAAATTCAGAAAAAACAGAGATTCTAATTTTTGGACCAAAAACTGCTTCATGTAATAACCTAGAATATTGTCTAACACTTGATGGCTGCTCTGTTAAGTCTTCGTCGTCAGTTAGGAACCTGGGTGTGCTTTTTGATACCAATCTTTCATTTGAAGGCCATGTTACTAGCATCTGTAAAACCGCATTCTTCCATCTTAAAAATATATCTAAACTACGACATATGCTCTCAATGAAAAATGCAGAACAGTTAGTTCATGCGTTCATGACCTCAAGGCTAGATTACTGTAACGCTCTACTGGGTGGTTGTTCTGCTCGCCTGATAAATAAACTACAGCTCGTACAAAATGCAGCAGCTAGAGTTCTTACTAGAACCAGGAAGTATGACCATATTAGCCCAGTTCTGTCAACACTGCATTGGCTTCCTGTTAAACATCGTATAGATTTTAAAATCTTGCTAATTACTTACAAAGCACTAAATGGTTTAGCTCCCCAGTACCTGAGCGAGCTCCTAATTCATTATAGTCCTTCACGTCTATTGCGATCTCAGAATTCAGGCCAGCTGATAATACCTAGAATATCAAAATCAACTGCAGGTGGTAGATCCTTCTCCTATTTGGCACCTAAACTCTGGAACAATCTTCCTAGCATTGTTCGGGAAGCAGACACACTCTGTCAGTTTAAATCTAGACTAAAAACGCATCTCTTTAACCTGGCATACACATAACACATTACCAATTTATATTTCCAAATCCGTTAAAGGATTATTAGGCTGCATAAATTAGGTCAGCCGGAACCGGGAACACTTCCTATAACACCTGATGTACTCGTTACATCAGAAGAAGAATGGCATCTACGCTAATATTAGTCTTTCTGTTTATCCCGAGGTTCACCGTAGTCAACCAGATCCGGGCCGTATCCAGGTGAGACCAAGGACCTGCACCTTGACACGACCACAACGCAGCCCTGAAGTATCAGCAGAGATTGAGTCAACTAGATCATCCCCTGTGAAGGCCTCATCGACACGACAGCCACGACACAGTTCCTCAACAACCGTCCATACCGGCGTGATGAATACGATCCTCAATTGGATGGAACTGAAATAAATACTTTTAATGTTGCGATCCTATTGGACTTATGATAGCAACCTGAATTGTAACAAAGCACTGTTGGCCAGAGGAGAACTGGCACCCCGACTAAGCCTGGTTTCTCCCAAGGTTTTTTTCTCCATTTTAACACCAATTTGCCACTTGTCTGCCACCTGATGTCACCTAATGGAGTTTGGGTTCCTTGCCGCTGTCGCCTCTGGCTTGCTTAGTTGGGGACACTTGACTTGACATTTGATATTCAACAGTGCTTTTGATCTGCCTGCATTGACACTATTCTTTAAGAGATGCTGTGCAGCCAAACAATGTACCAGTTATCAATGTAAAGCTGCTTTGACACGATCTACATTGTAAAAAGCGCTATATAAATAAAGGTGACTTGACTTGACTTGACTAGAATAACGAGACACAAACCTTTACATTCAATCGCGTTTGGCCCCATTTATTTTTGATCACAGTGCATACACATACAAACTTTTAGTCCAAAAGTGCGCACATTTGTAGAAATACACGTTTACCTCAGATTTCACTAGATAGAATATAAGCCGGGCCGTACGCAGGGTTTCATAATTACCCTGGTCAGAAAATGTTGTTTGTTTGGGGGGTACGGGGGCATGGTCCCCTAGAAAATTTAGATTTCCCTGGTGTACATATGTGGATTTTTAAGACACTTTAAAAGAGTGGTTCAGTGTTTTTTTTCTAGGCTTGAATGTGTTTTTGGGGCACAGTTTAATGCTTTGTTTTTTAAAAAAAGCTGTATTTTTCATATATTTTACCTTTATTCTACACCTCTGTTTCCATTATCATTTGAACGGCTCATTTGACTTCCTGCTTCTATGAAGCCACTCCCTCTGAAATACGCAATGAGCTCAGATTGGTTAGCTTGCCCAGTGTATCGTGATTCACTGAAGCGTCTGGAAACGCCACGCCCCTAACCATTCATTGTTACCAGAGCCGTTACATGTGCTTCAGTAGAAATGTAAATAATGGCGTCTATATTGCTGTATCAAATTGAGCCCGAATCAGACCCAGATGAAGAGGGTCAAGCAGAACCTGTGCAATTGCAGCTTTTAAAGGGTTAGTTCACCCAAAAATGAAAATTCTGTCATTTATTACTTACCCTCATGCCGTTCCACACCCGTAAGACCTTCGTTAATCTTCGGAACACAAATTAAGATATTTTAGTTGAAATCCGATGGATGAATCAGTGTATCGAATCATGATTCAGATCACGTGTCAAACTGCCAACGGCTGAAATCACGTGACTTTGGCGCTCCGAACCGCTGATTCGACACCCTGATTCATTATGCTCCGATGCTTCCTGAAGCAGTGTTTTGAAATCGGCCATCACTAAATAAGTCTTTTTTTTTCTTTTTTTTTGGCGCTCCAAATATAGCAACAGAACTATACATTTAAAAGACATGTACAAATAATAAAACATACTTACAGTTTGGGGCAGATAAACAGCAGCTTCTGCTTTTAAAGTGGGAACTGCTCCATCTTTCAGTAAAAGCCTTTGTGCAAATCCAGCATTGAACTCGTGTAGATTCTGGAAGCTGTCTTCAGCGCCGCATCCAGTGTAGAAAATATCACAGATTATAATGGGTTCTATTGTCTTTTGTTGTGCCGCTCGCGTCCGGTGTACACAACTCTTCCGCTTCCATTATGCTGCGCCACATGGCCTCGCCCACTTTTTTGCGTGTTCCCGGGGGCGTGTTTTGCAGGGTTTATGATGTCACCAACCCGGGAAGAAGCTCGTTGTTGTCCAAACCAGTCATTTTTGTAGGCATTAAACTAACTTTGAATCACTAGGCCATAGAGAAGTCACAAAGCCTGTAAAAACAGACTCTTCTGCCTCAATTTATAGACAAACTTTTCTATAAATGAACATGCACACCAGGACATTGTGCATATGATTATAACTGTCTTGTAAAGTGTCTTTTGTTTTGTATTTTGTTTTATGCATGTCTTATGTGCGAACTACTAGTTCATGTAACCTCACATATATTGTGTCTCCAATCAAATTAATGCTCATTTCATGACTTACACTTTCATGTATAACTTCCTCATAGGATGCAGTTTGTGTTTGCTGTATTAACTGGAGTATAAACGAACACAATCCCAGGCCTAGTTTAATCATGCTTAAAAACAAGAGCCATAAACTCCCCCACAGAGGAATTTCCCACTTATTGATCAGGTTGACCCTAAGAGGTGTAGCTTCTCCCAGACTTTAAAGAGTGACACACAGCTCCCCCTCCCTCTCTCTTGCCTCCTCTGGCCAACACTCCACATCTGCTGGGTGCTCCCTGGCCAGGCCTCAACCTGCACCCCATGTGCTTACCTAGAAGAGAGAAAGAACTCTTCCCTACTACAAGAGTCAAACTAACCATGCAAGTTTGTCATCGTTTCTTCATTCAACACAGGAGAAATCCATGACTTCCGGGTGAACGCTGACGCTATTAGCTGCCACTGCTCAGAGAGGGTATTTTAAAACTCTAGTTCTTCTAAATCTTCCTGCACTTATTAATGCATTTACGAACTGTTTTAAACTATTTTAAGGAGTCACTATGACTTGTGTCGCAAATCCAGCCTCTGTGGCTCCCTCCGATCGCCGCCAGAGGTCACCATCACCCAAGTATTGATCTCCCTCTTCGAGCATGAACCACCTTTTTAAGGTCATGCCACAGCATCTCAATAGGATTGAGGTCAGGACTTTGGCTAGGCCACTCCAAAGTCTTCATTTTGTTTTTCTTCAGCCATTCAGAGGTGGACTTGCTGGTGTGTTTTGGATCATTGCGGTTTTCGCCATGCAGGCCATTTTTGCCCAGTCTCTTTCTTATGGTGGAGTCATGAACACTGACCTTAACTGAGGCAAGTGAGGCCTGCAGTTCTTTGGATGTTGTTGTGGGGTCTTTTGTGACCTCTTGGATGAGTCCTCGCTGCGCTCTTGGGGTAACTTTGGTCGGCCGGCCACTGCTGGGAAGGTTCACCACTGTTCTATGTTTTGGCCATTTGTGGATAATGGCTCTTACTGTGGTTCGCTGGATTCCCAAAGCTTTAGAAATGGCTTTATAACCTTTCCCAGACTGAAAGATCTCAATTACTTTCTTTCTCATTTGTTCCTGAATTTCTTTGGATCTCAACATGAGGTGTGGCTTTTGAGGATCTTTTGGTCTACTTCACTTTGTCAGGCAGGTCCTATTTAAGTGATTTCTTGATTGTGAACAGGTGTGGCAGTAATCAGGCCTGGGTGTGGCTAGAAACACTGAACTTAGGTGTGATAAACCACAGTTATGTTTTAACAGCGGGGGGCAAGCACTTTTTCACACAGGGCCATGTGGGTTTGGATTTTGTTTTCCCTTCATAATAAAAACCTTCATTTAAAAACTGCATGTTGTGTTTGCTTGTGTTATCTTTGATTCATATTTGAATTTGTTTGATGATCTGAAACATTAAAGTGTGACAAACATGCAAAAAAATCAGGAAGGGGGCAACCACTTTGTCACACTACTGTATACATTTTTTATATATTGCTTTTCAGTGTTACAGTCTTCACTGCATGTATAGTTATTACCAAACAAACTATAAAACACAGTTCTTCCTCTTTTCGTTTCCATTTTAAAAATATTAAACATATGTGTCAATATGTGCATATAGTCTGCAAATATAAAACACACCCCTGACTCTTTTTGTTAAATGTCAGTTTTAATGGCCAACAATAGCCAAATAGCCATTATAAAAGTATAGGCAAAAGGTATAAGAAGCTACAATAAAAAATAAAGCAAACGATTCAGTCAAACATACAAAGTCAGCGCTCTAGTAGGCTACAACAGTAAACTATAAGTTATGAGATTTCACTTTTAGTTCAACAAATTATAGATTTATGAGACCAAAGATCACCTGTTAGATTTACAAAAGATGAATTATATCCCATGTTTAACCACTACAGAGACATCAGAGCCAGTGGCAAACGTCAGAAGGACTAGCCGAGGTAAGGAGGTAAGACTTGCTCTCAGCGGGGTACATGAGCGCCCGGTGATCGCCTGGATCTCACAACTCCAAATAGGTGCTACAGTTTATCAATAAACCACAAATTTGAGCTTTAAACCAGTACATTCTTGCCTGAAAACTCTTAATACTACATATCATGACATAATAACTGTTGTATGTTTGAATTACACAGGTTTTCTGCTGTTGATGCTTGCTGGTTAGTGTGCGATGCATTCTGGGATACCTGGCTGTCTCAAGTCCGCACAAGTCACCTCTCGATGCATCCTCGATAAAAGGGGCAGATCAAGAACACATCTGGGGATTTGAACTGTACTTGGCTAGATGTGAACTTTGAATTGGAACAGTACTTGGACAGCGACTGATGACGTTTCAAACAAGTACAGACAAGAACGCATATTGGGAAATAGCTAACTATGAATAAATGAATGAATGAGGCATTTTGGGGTCTCTCCTCATTCACAACCTGGATAATTCAACAGCAGTCACAGAGCAACAGTGCCAACTATAGGTGAAGGGGAGAGATTTGTCTACCTTACACAGAAGTGGCATTGTTGTTCAGCACAAAGATGATCTACTTAACGTGATTTCAGGCCTTAGTGATGTGGCCCTTCACTGCATGGATCTTCATGTGTATCTTCAGCTGATTTTTAATAGTGAAACTCTCTCCACACTGATCACACGTGTGCCGCTTCTCTCTGCTGTGGATCCTCTCATGTGTTTTCAGATATGATGACTGATTGAATCTCTTGTCACAGTGTGAACACTTGTAAGGTTTTTCTCCAGTGTGAATTCTCTGGTGCTGTTTTAAACCATTTGCTGCAGTAAAAGTCTTCTCACACTCAAAGCACATGTACTCTCTCACACCAGTGTGTGTTTTCTGATGTGCATGTAAATATTGCAGCTGTGAAAAACTCTTTCCACACACAGAACATGAATATGGCTTCTCCTTTGTATGAATTTTCAGGTGTTTCTTTAAGGTTGATTCCCCAAGAAATACTTTGCCACACTGATCACATGTGAACGGTCTCGCTCCAGTGTGGATCATCATGTGTTCTTTAAGGCTTGATGATTGACTGTAGCTCTTCCCACATTGATCACATGTGTGTGGCTTCTCTCCGGTGTGAACTTTCATGTGTTCCTTAAGATGTACTTTTTGTGTGAAACTCTTCCCACATTGATTGCATGCGTGCGGCTTCTCTCCGGTGTGGATCCTTATGTGTTCTTTAAGGTGTGATTATTAACACTTTATTTTGCACAGATAAACGAGGAGAAAAGTTTGGTCAAGGCGTGTCCTGTGCTCTTTCTCTGAGATCTTCTGTCCAGGGGGTGTTTTATTGTAGGGTGTTTTATCTCAGCTTTTGTTTTAGCAGGAAAATCTAGTCTTACACAATTTTTATATTTAAAACATTAGAGCATGCTTCTGTAGTGAGAACTATTAAATATACAGTGGGTACGGAAAGTATTCAGACCCCCTTAAATTTTTCACTCTTTGTTATATTGCAGCCATTTGCTAAAATCATTTAAGTTCATTTTTTTTCCCTCATTAATGTACACACAGCACCCCATATTGACAGAAAAACACAGAATTGTTGACATTTTTGCAGATTTATTAAAAAAGAAAAACTGAAATATCACATGGTCCTAAGTATTCAGACCCTTTGCTCAGTATTTAGTAGAAGCACCCTTTTGATCTAATACAGCCATGAGTCTTTTTGGGAAAGATGCAACAAGTTTTTCACACCTGGATTTGGGGATCCTCTGCCATTCCTCCTTGCAGATCCTCTCCAGTTCTGTCAGGTTGGATGGTAAACGTTGGTGGACAGCCATTTTTAGGTCTCTCCAGAGATGCTCAATTGGGTTTAAATCAGGGCTCTGGCTGGGCCATTCAAGAACAGTCACGGAGTTGTTGCGAAGCCACTCCTTCGTTATTTTAGCTGTGTGCTTAGGGTCATTGTCTTGTTGGAAGGTAAACCTTCGGCCCAGTCTGAGGTCCTGAGCACTCTGGAGAAGGTTTTCGTCCAGGATATCCCTGTACTTGGCCGCATTCATCTTTCCCTCGATTGCAACCAGTCGTCCTGTCCCTGCAGCTGAAAAACACCCCCACAGCATGATGCTGCCACCACCATGCTTCACTGTTGGGACTGTATTGGACAGGTGATGAGCAGTGCCTGGTTTTCTCCACACATACGCTTAGAATTAAGGCCAAAAAGTTCTATCTTGGTCTCATCAGACCAGAGAATCTTATTTCTCACCATCTTAGCAAACTCCATGCGGGCTTTCATGTGTCTTGCACTGAGGAGAGGCTTCCGTCGGGCCACTCTGCCATAAAGCCCCGACTGGTGGAGGGCTGCAGTGATGGTTGACTTTCTACAACTTTCTCCCATCTCCCGACTGCATCTCTGGAGCTCAGCCACAGTGATCTTTGGGTTCTTCTTTACCTCTCTCACCAAGGCTCTTCTCCCCCGATAGCTCAGTTTGGCCGGACGGCCAGCTCTAGGAAGGGTTCTGGTCGTCCCAAACGTCTTCCATTTAAGGATTATGGAGGCCACTGTGCTCTTAGGAACCTTAAGTGCAGCAGAAATTTTTTGTAACCTTGGCCAGATCGGTGCCTTCCCACAATTCTGTCTCTGAGCTCTTCAGGCAGTTCCTTTGACCTCATGATTCTCATTTGCTCTGACATGCACTGTGAGCTGTAAGGTCTTATATAGACAGGTGTGTGGCTTTCCTAATCAAGTCCAATCAGTGTAATCAAACACAGCTGGACTCAAATGAAGGTGTAGAACCATCTCAAGGATGATCAGAAGAAATGGACAGCACCTGAGTTAAATATGAGTGTCACAGCAAAGGGTCTGAATACTTAGGACCATGTGATATTTCAGTTTTTCTTTTTTAATAAATCTGCAAAAATGTCAACAATTCTGTGTTTTTCTGCCAATATGGGGTGCTGTGTGTACATTAATTAGGGAAAAAAATGAACTTAAATGATTTTAGCAAATGGCTGCAATATAACAAAGTGAAAAATTTAAGGGGGTCTGAATACTTTCCGTACCCACTGTAATTGATCAAAGACAAAATGATCAATTTTCAATTCACACTTATTTGTATAGCGCTTTTTCACAATACATATCATTTCAAAGCAGCTTTACAGGAAATGCATGTCAACATTATAATTTAGAGTGATTTGTTATCAGAGGAGACTGTGTCCAAATGATCTAATGTGAAATTAACAGCCATATTTTGACATCAACATTTAGATTGATATTTAATTTATTTTCCTAAAACTGTGTAATTATTAAGGGCCGGTCACACTAGACTTTTCCTTCCACTGACTTCCATTTATACACATGTGAATGTGGGACACCAGAAACACAAGATCAAGTGAATTTTGCAGTGAAGTGGAGTAGATTGTATATTTTCAAATTTTGGAGTGATTATTATTTGTTATTTATGTTTTTAAAAAAATATATCACGTCATATCTCAACCGTTGCCGTCTCTGTAGAAAGTTCACATGCTCAAAGTCTAGACTGACTGCATCTTTAAATGTGTTATTATCAGTGTCCTACATGATTCACTCAACCCTGTTACTTCTGACATGATTTTCTTCCTTTAAAAAACGCCCAGGAAGTGACATCATCTGGGCTCTTTCTACAGCATGATGGGAGGACAAGAAAACAATCTCAATCCATTGTCTCAGTTTTTACACAAATGAATGACTGCATTCATCAGCCCTGTTACTAAAGTTACTGTAAGAAGAGATTTTGCTCAAGTTACACTCACAACCCTGTCAGCCATTCTGGAAAGTTCATTTACTTCATACATTTTGGTGTTACAGTTTATTCCTAAAAATAACTGTGTTGAAAACTGTATTGAAAATGTCTAAATTCTGGTACCACTCCTGCAAATTGTGAACCAGATATGAAACAAATGTAAAATATTTAGTTTGATCTGATGTTGACAATTAATATGAAGGTTTCTCAAACTGAGCATATGTTAAAAATGAACATTATGTATCATTTCATAGTTTTACTGTTCCTCTAAATATGCAGAAGTGCTTAAATCTTTCTAACATGAATGTTGTTCAGCATCATGAACGGATGAAGAATAAACACCAACCTCTTTGTTCTTCAGTATCTTCAGTGTGTTTCATTCTGCAGGGTTCTGGATCACTCATGTTCTCTGCAGTTTTCAGCTCTTCCTGATGCTTCAGTGCTCTTCTGATGGGAATATTCCAACATTTATTGATGAACTGCAGTGGGAGGAGCTTTACTGATGATGTGACTGCAGTGGGAGGAGCTTCATTAAGTAATTGCAGTGGGCGGGGCTTTTGTTGACTGAACTGCAGATTGGTTGGAGGAGCTGATCTGCCCAAATCAAAAATAAATCAGTTACTGTGTTTGTTTTTATAGAGTTAAAGTCCAGATATCAAACTGTAGTGTCTGTATCAAATGAAATGTACAAAAGCGATTTTACATAGAAAACCCATTAAATGAAATGTGTCTGTTTAATGTTTCAAATTACTTTTTTTAAAACAAAATGTTTTAATGTCCCATCATCATTTAGTATAACAGATACATTTAATGCAAAAAGGAATCAGTTATTTTGACCTGTATTTAATAAAATATATATAAGAATAAGAGATCATACTAAATTTCATTATATTTTAAATGATTAAAAACTTCTTGCTGACAAATGGGTGAAATCTAGTGGTTTGAAGGATAGTGGTATAAAGAATAAAGATTTAAAATGACAAAGAGTATTTTGGGCTGCAGTGTGATCCTTCAACAGTGTTTGAATTTGCATCAAGTGATTCTCCTTCTAAATATGCCTGAAAAGTTGTTTTCTTCTTTCTTTCTTTTTTAATTAATTATTTTTTGTGCTATATTAACCCCTTTTTGTATTTCACCCATAAACTGCATTAGAGCATTAAGAATTTATATCCGTCTATCGTAAAGCAACTGATGCTAATTCAGAACTTTATTCAGTTTCTCCATTAAAATATTGAGATATCTAGTAGTAAAGAACTGTAAGAAAAACAGTTAAAAGCATAAATAATTGTACATTTTTGAGGTCCACAAATCCCCTCAGTCTGTTGACAGCAATGAAATGAGCTTTAAGTGTCAATTTACAGCAGATCTGAAGACATCAGCATAATAAATGAGGTGAAAACAGGAACTATTGACATGAAATAAAGAGTGTTTTCAGCAGCTCTGTTAATATTGATGATCCTCAGACTATCAACACTCATTCAACAAGACATTCAGATCATTAGCAGATCATCTCACTTTATTCTGTTAGAAACTGATTATTGGAGTCAGGATATGTGAGAAAATCCTATAAAACTTCTTTAATTAAAGACAATACTGTTATTTCTCACAACATGATGTGGATAAAACACCAATAATACAAAAACACACTAATGACACTCATCTTCATCAACCACTGCTGCTAAATAACTACAGCAATATAATATATATGAATTGAGAGTTTGATTTTCTAATAATAAGTACATTAATTGCAGTAGTGAAATTAGATCAGAAGAGACAATGATCACAAAACCATTTGAAATAAAGAGCAGCACAAAGTAGGGTTGTCGTCATAATACAGAATCATCTCATATTTAAGATATCAAAGCAGTGATCTGTATTAAATCCAGTATAATCACCAGTACAGGCTACATGTAGATTAGAGAGGATGAATTAAAGTGTGAACTAAATGTAAATGAGGTGTGTGTGTGTGCGCGCGCACTCTCACATGAGCCTCACAGGAGGCGGTTTTAACAATAAAAAAAACTTATTTTATTGGATACGAGCAATTTGTTTGTGTTGTGGATATTTAAGAAAAAAGCTTGCTTCGCTTCATATATTCAGTTTAACAGCTCTGCAACTGAACTGCTCATATGTTCTGACGCTTAAATTGTGTTTTAAATTATGAATTGGTAAAACGCCTTTGCAAAACATTTGGACTGCTCTCGAATTTATAATGGACTGAATATCTCTCAGAACTTGACGTGTGATTCCACACTGACTGAATATGCACATGAATCACGGTCACACGCTGTAATGAAGGGTCGGCAGAGTGGGGATCCATTTGCAGCTTTTATTAGAACAATCACCAAAGTAGACAGGGGCAAGGGCAAAGACATAAACAGGGACAGGCAATGGTCGAGGCAGGCGGCAGACAAACGGTGTCAAGTCACAGGCAGGGATCAGGGCAGGCAGCAAAGAATCACAGAGAATAAACAATCCAACGGTAACAGAGAAACAGTCCACAAGAAAACGCTCAGTAATGATCACCAGGGCAAATCAAGACTTCGCGGTGTGTATGTGTGAGTGTGTGGCTTAAATAGTGTGAGTGTGATGAGGTGCAGGTGTGTGCGCAATCAGTCCCAGGAATGAGGGCCTATGGGAAACAGTCAGTATTCAGGTGATGGCTCCCTCCGGTGGTGCGGAGGAGGCGGCGCGGGAGCCACATTCATGACACACGCACACGCTCAAAGCAATATTGTTTTAGCTATGTTTTATAGTATTAAAATATTTCGAAGGACAAAAACATGAACTTTATTGGCTTTATTTCACTTCAGCTGTCACTTTACTTTGGCGTGAGCCCCTATGCGCACAGCCCTTGCGACGGTTCTGTCATTAATTAATATGAATTAATATGATTAGCCTTTTGCTTGACTATATTATCAAACAGCTAATAATGTGTTGCTAATGTTACACACACCGTTCCTGTTCTTCATCTCAGAGTCAGACAGATGCCTTCTAACAATCAGTATCCTTACAAACACTCACCCTTATGAAACTCAACCATGTTTTTTGTAGTAACTATGATTTTTATAGTAAAACTATGGTTTTACTACAGTAACCATAGTTTAACTATAGTTTTTGTAGTAAAACCATAGTAACTACAAAAGAACCATTGTTTTACTATGGTTTTTGAAGTAAAACCAGATTAACTACATAATGAAAGTACTCGGTTACTAATGTAACCTCGGCTCCCTTAGATACGGAACGAGAACTGCGTCATTTGTCTTTCTAAAACAAGACGCCACGGGGGAAACTTCTTTTTCTCTGATTACTGAAGCCTTTTTCAATCACGCAGTGAAACTGCATGGCCATTGGTTCATGAAGTTAAAGTAAACAAACCAAGCCAATGGTGAGCGAGCCCGCCAAAATGGGCGGGGAATCGGGCTATTTAAGCAGATTTTATTCTGACTGAAGCAACGGCATGAGGCGCCCGCAAGTAGCGCGGCAAAGTATGCAGTACTCATTCTGTATCTAAAGGAACAAAGGTTACATTAGTAACCGAGTACTTTACCTTTCGATACTACACTCGTACTGCGTCATTTTTCTTGCTAAGGTAAGACGCTACGAGGACAATATAATCACACCGTGCTACTAAGGGGGGGCGACAGAGCATTCGAGCGGTGCACTGAGAAGGGCTTGCAACAGGTGGGATAGTGCATCCCGAAAAATCGTTGATTTGAGACACCGTAGTCATCGGAATTAGCCAACCGTGCCGAACCGTAGGCTACTGCTAGAATGCGAGTAGTGACGTCATCAATCAGAAACAGTCACTTTCCAGTCACTTTCCAGCCAGTTTCTCCGTAGCTTGCTAAACATGATATTTGAGCAACATGAACACAAATTAATCATACAATTAAAAGAAATAACTGATCATCCTACATAACGAGGTCACTATTTACATAGCATATCGTTTGTAAAATCTTGTGTTACTAAGGCAACGACTGAAGAGCACCGTTATCAGCCCCACAGTGGAAAACGAATGACACAGAATGGAATGGGAAAGCAAAGATAATGGTTTGGCCCGACGCTGAAAAAGCTGCTAACAAGAAGTAAAAAAAAAAAAAAAAAAACATGGGCCAGCACACCCCTGGTCTTTGAAAAATAAGTTGGGCAACGATAGTTGTCTTGTGAGGCGAAGAGGTCGACCTCTGCCCTTCCAAAGACATCCCCAATTCCCTGGACTATAAGGGGGTGAAGTGACCATTCCTCTGTGGGAAGGTTGCTCCGGGACAGCATGTCCACCCCTGTGTTCAATACGCCCTGAATGTGTGCTGCTCTCAGCTGCCAGGCTTGGGCCGGGACTCGAGGTTTCAGTCAGAACTGCAGTGGGCGCATATGAAGCAGACACAACTGCAGGGCTGGTGATGCTGAGCTCATGAGACCTAGCATCCTCTGAAAGGGATTGCTCTGGCTAGATTACAGCCTTCATGCAGGTTGAGTCGAGAATTATACCCAGGAAGGAGACCCGTTGGCTGGGAGATAATGAGCTCTTGGGAAAATTGACCCTGAGCCCCAAGCACTCTAAGTGGTTGAGGAGGAGGGTTCTGTGTGACACTAGCTCCACCTCTGACTGGGCCATAACAAACCAGTTGTAGAGTTAGTAGAGTATGCATACTCCCATCTGAGGGGAGAGAACCACATCCATACACTTCGTAAAAGTGTAGCGAACCAGAGATAGCCTAGAGAAAAGAACCAATCTCCTGGGCAAATTTGCAAGAAGATTTGTTCAAAGTAATCATCTTGAATGAGCGCTTTATCAGGGCCTGATTCAAATATCTGAGGTCGAGGATGGGTTTGAGAGGTCTCCTGGGAGGAAGAAAAATGGGAGGGCGTGAGGGACAGAGTCGAGTTCTGAAAAGAATGCTATCCGCGAGCAACAAGGAGGCTACACTCGTGCTCTCGCAATAAGAGCAGGTCATTTCAGTGAGCGTGGCTTCTGTGTGGGACTTGCCCAGACATCGCACACACTCACTGTGCCCGTCATCCATGTGCAGAGGGACACTGAAACAACGGCGTGAGAAATCTGCTCATTAGAAATTATACTCTTTTAAAAGTTTAAATTCTTTTAACTTGATACAGCGTCTTTTTTCCATATCGGTTATTTCGTTTTTTTAATCCTGTTAATACTTCGTACATAAAAACATACTACCGCGTGTGTAGCTACGTAACTCCGCCCCATCCAGGCAACACCTAGAGTCAACACAGAGACGGCGCGCGAGTGGTGAGCCTTGCGTTTTCACTAAACTTTGTCAGTTGTATGTGTTTTAAGGTTTGCCAGTTTGGACATTCAAGCGATTTAGACGATCGGATGTGTATTATTATATCGAGCTACCATGCTCACGCAGCTGCATTGTGGCACGAACACTCATACAAACAGTAGCTGCACAAAACGTGAAGATCTCGCGCACAGAGAGGAACGCAGAAACTAGTTGTCAGCGTTGTCCTGTGATTTATCACGCAAGTACCTTAAAACTTATTATAGCATATATTTTTCTGCTTTTGAAGGAACTATTTACAACCCACAGCTTCACAATTAATAAAGATACGGTATGACTAATTCACACACGCAATCGCTCTCATTATGTACTGGTAATGTGCTAATTTATCTGTATCTGATTTACAACGAGCAGAAATCTGTAAGAAATGTTACGAACCATAGATAAAATAACTGCTGAAAGTGAACTGTTATGTCAGATCACTCTTTCAATAGGAAAAAATATCCCACCTTTAACAGTCAATCACATTTACAGTACAAACCTTGTCAGTGAACTATGAGGGCAAAAAAAAAAAAAAAAACGGCCCCTTACAGATGCTAAAGCTGCAGCTGAAATTGGTAATTTCTTCACATATTTACTAGTTTCTACATGGTGAATGGCAAGTAGTGCACTGTATAGAGAGCAAGGAATGATTCAGGCAATGTAAATATGCTTTCCTTTGATTTCAAACCGCGGGCTTGAGACTTTCTTTTTTTCACTGCAGTTTTAAACAGTAAATACTCAGCAATGGTGCTGATTCTTGAATTTGCACATGTTTTGTCTTAAAGCATATTAAAAACACCACATAGACATATAAACATTAGTTAACATTAAAAATTTGATTTTCACCACAGAGAGTCTTTAAGAGTTTGGTCCGATGGTGCTGAAGATGCAATGGATTTCTTCTGTCTTGGGGAAGAGTTCTCTCTCTCTTCTAGGTGAGCACATGGCTGGGGCAGGTCGAGGCCACCTAGCGGCCAGGAGCTACAGAGAATCAGTCAGGAGCAAGAGAGAGGGAACGAACTGGGTGGGGTCTTTTAAGGTCTGGGAGAATTCGCACCTCTTAGGGTTGACTTGACCAATGAGAAAGGTAGAATTTCTAAGTGGGAAATTCCTCTGTGGATTTTTTATGGCTTAATGTGTCTGTCGCAGGGTGTTTGCCTATGTATTTGGCTGGGTTATTGTTATTGGCTGGGTTATTGAAGAACAAACTATTAAAGATTCTTGTCATTCTAATATGTTGCATAGGTATCAACATATCATATACACAAGCATTTAAATCTTCAAAATACAAACTCAGAAACCCCAAACCTGATATAGGTTTTAAGGGCTATGGGTTTTTCCTAAAGCCTCTGCTTTTCCAGATGGCTGGGAGGGCAATAAACCACCTTATCAGTTGGTATCCATGGTTACTAAGGCCCTTGCCCAAGTTGGTCCTTTTAAAGATTATTTGCTAAATATGACAAATAATTGTGTTCACCACACTAAAGTACCACCTCAATCAGCACTTAAAAATTAGTCTTAGACTTTACTGATATTTGTTTTTAGCTTCTTTGTAAAAGTCTCTTACTCTTAGAAAAGTCCTACTTTTTACTAAGAATTTTTTGACACTTAAGTCAAAGCTTAAGACTATTCTTACGAGGCACAGGTCTTTTTGATATGGGATGCTCTTCTCACACTGAAGACATGGGAACTCTCTGGTGAGTTATTACACGATTCTCATAGTTTTCCTGTCTGTGAAACTATTTCCCAGTAGTGTCAAGTATTTGAGTAAATCTTCTTGGCTACTTTGTATCAAAGATATTAGAAACTTTTACTCTCTACTTGACAACATTTTGGAACAAGTAAATATACTTTACTCCACTACATTTTCTGCAGCAGTTCCTGCTATAAAGAAGGCATTGAAGGTATTATATCTTGTATGTTTGCCTTTACCCACCCAAACTTGTCAACAAGGTTACTTTACATGAATGCAAGTACATTAGCAGGTAGTTGTGAATTAAAGGTGTTTGATTTAGGAGATGAGGCAGATAAGGTATCTGAACTTTAATTCAAGTATTGTTTTTAGGTACTCTTTACACCTCTGCTATTTCCACAGTGACGACTTCTAAGAGTTCTCTTTCGAGTGAATCCTCGTGTGGCTCTTAAGGTTACCTTTAAATCTGAAACTCTTACCACACTTATCACAAATGAATGGCTTCTCTTCAGTATGAATTTTCATGTGGTTATAAAGGGTCATATTATGTCTGAAACTCTTTCTACACTGATCACATGTAAAAGGCTTCTCTCCGGTGTGAATATTCATGTGTTCCCTAAGGCTTAGTTCCCGTGCGAAGCCATTCCCACACAGAGTGCAGATGTAAGGCTTTTCTCCAGTGTGAGTTCTCATGTGGGCTATAAGGTTTCCTTTTACAGTGAAACTCTTTCCACACTGTTGGCAGGTGTAAGGCTTTTCTCCAGTGTGAATTCTCATGTGGGTTTCAAGTTTATCTTTTCGACTGAAACTCTTTCCACACTGTTGACAGGCGAATGGGGTCTCTCCAGTGTGAGTTCTCATGTGGGCTGTAAGAGTTCCTTTTAGATTGAAACTCTTTCCACACTCTTGACAGGTGTAAAGCTTTTCTCCAGTGTGAATTCTCATGTGGATTTCAAGTTTTCCTTTTTCTTTGTAACTCTTTCCACACTGTTGGCAGGCGAATGGGCTCTCTCCAGTGTGAATTGTCATGTGGGCTGTAAGACTTCCTCTTCTACTGAAACTCTTTCCACACTGTTGGCAGGTGTAAGGCTTTTCTCCAGTGTGAATTCTCATGTGGATTCCAAGTTTTCCTTTTTCTTTGTAACTCTTTCCACACTGTTGGCAGGCGAATGGGCTCTCTCCAGTGTGAATTGTCATGTGGGCTGTAAGACTTCCTCTTCTACTGAAACTCTTTCCACATTGTTGGCAGGTGTAAGGCTTTTCTCCAGTGTGAATTCTCATGTGGACTTTAAGCCTTCCTTTTTGACTGAAACTCTGTCCACATTGTTGGCAGGTGAAAGGTTTCTCTCCAGTGTGAATTCTCATATGGTCTTTAAGGTGTCCTCTTTGACTGAAACTCTGTCCACATTGTTGGCAGGTGAAAGGTTTCTCTAAAGTGTGAATTCTCATGTGGACTATAAGGTATGCTTTTTGACTGAAACTTTTTCCACACTGTTGGCAGGTGTAAGGCTTTTCTCCCGTATGAATCCTCATGTGGACTTTAAGGTAGTCTTCACGTGTGAAACTCTTTCCACACTGTTGGCAAGTGATGGGGCTCTCTCTAGTGTGAACTCTCAAGTGGACTTTAAGGTATCTATGTTGTTTAAAACTCTTTCCACACTGTTGGCAGGTGAAATAACTTTTAGTTCCTGTCTTTTGAGCTCTTTTTCGTGAGGAAGACTTTTCAGCCTGTGTCACTCTTTCCCCAGTCATGAAATCATTATGTTTTTTCTCTTCTTCCCTTTCATTAAGTTCATGACTCACCTCTTTCAGTGTCATTAGGTCTAGGGCAAAAACAGACATAAAACAATTTAGACATTTAAAGCATCAAAACCAACAACATGTATGATCTATACCAGGGGTGTCCAAACCTGCTCCTGGAGAACTATAATCCTACAGATTTCAGCTCCAACCCCAATCAAGCACACCTGAACCAGATAACCAGGGTGTTCAGGGTTGCTTGATAATTACAGACAGGAGTGTTGGAGCAGGGTTGAAACTGTAGTCTGCAGGACGGTAGCTCTCCAGGAGCAGGGTTGGACACCCCTGGTCTATACCCTACCCTATGGATCAGGGATGGGCAGCTTTGGTCCTGGAGGACCACCGTCTTGCAGAGACTCGGGGTTAAATTTTGAGGTTGGCTTAAATTTTGCATGTGTGTTTCATCAGGGATGGAGCTAAACTCCGCAGAATAGTGTCCCTCCAGGACCCGAGTTGGCCATCCCATCTAAACATACTCAATACTCCAGTGGTTTTCAAACCCGGTCCAAAGGGACCCACCACTGTACATTCTGTATCTCTTCTGTATTTTTCACATCTGGTTAAGATCATGAGCTTGTTAAAAGATTGTTGACATTGATGGAGGAATTTGCAGCTTTAATCGTAAACTACTGTTCCTGTTCATCAATAAGGTGAGAACTGGACCCGTTATAAACCTAAATATAGTTTAATTAATTCATTGAAAAGTGTACTGTTCTATTAGTTTTAGAAGATATTTGTTGTTGTAATTATGTCAGACATAGCACACACACATAAGTAGTAACCATTCGGTACTCTGGCAGGGTTAGCAATCTCACTACATCTGTACAGAGCCTAATCCTAATCCAACTGTGCCTCTTCAAGCGGTCCAGGAAACAGTACTGAGCAATCACACACGTCAAACGAATCAGACTTAGGGGGTCAAAAGTGCTCGGCCAGTTTTCGATCGCTTAGTGCAAGTACACCCTTAATTTCTTATTTTAAGACACATTTTGAGATTTTCTGTCATTTATGACATCATGCTTTCCCGTTATTGACAGAATTTTCCAGCAGTCTGTTTTCACTGGTATACGGTAGGGGTGCTCATCTGAAACAGTATAAAACCTCCATATCAAAACACAGACGAAGTAGCAGAAACAAGCGATAAAAGCTTAAATCAATTACATGCAAACTAACACAATCATCAATCATTAATCAACACTAAAATCAAAGCTTTTTAATGTTACTGAATGAAATATTGAGCACATGAAGAGGTGTAAGATAATATGTAAGCTATCAAAAGTAGAAAATGCAAGCTTTGGGGGGGTTGATGGATGTGATCTATGAATCTGAACCAGACATGGTCTTTATAAAAAAAAATAAAAAATAAAAAAAAGCTTGATTTTCTCAGCTTTTTGATGAAAATGTTGCTTTTTTAAAAAAAATAAATAAAATAAAAATAATAATAATAATAATGAAACGTAATCACATTAAAGTGTTATTAAAAAGATTGCATAAAGGTAGAATAAAATGTTTGTTTTGTTTTGATTCTTTTATTAAAAGCAGAGGCTGTATTATTTTTCTTGACATATTTCATGTTCAGCTATTCATACAAAATCTTCATTAAAGTTTTGTGAAAATCATAAAATGCTGGTGGTGGCTGGCAACTTTAAAAAAAAAAAATTAATGCTTATGAGGTGTGGCATCCTAGTTTTCCTTATCTGCTTTGTACTTTGTGATCAACAAAAACAGAAAAATGAATACTTTTGACGGCATTGATGAACCTGTGGTGGTTTCTGCGGTGGGGAAGAAACGCAAGACATCGAAATGTAATCATATACATGAGGAGATTAAGAAGATGAGGCACTCGAGTCGGGAGGAACAACAATGCCGGCTGTTGCTTGTTCCACGACAGAATCAAACTTCTGTGGCGCCAGATACTCTTTAATCTGTAATGACAAATAATGAATTTATAACATTAACAATATGACTCGTTGAATTCATTTTGGGAGCGACGACTGAATGTATTTTTAGTAAAATGCCTGTATATAAGATTAGTATTGATAAAGTTCAGATGCTGTCATTTATGTGAATCAACTTACTTTGTTGTGAATTTTCAATTTGAAAAATAACTTTTATATTGATTGATTAATGGCATCTTGAAAAAAAAAAAAAAAAAACGTGTCATGGATTTATTGCATTTTGGGAAAAAAATAATCAGTTTTTATAATAAACCTTTCAAAATGTAGATTTGAATTTTTAGTGTTTTCATAACACAAAGATGCTATGTGAAAGTTTGAAACAGAAAATGGTGGTTTTCACCTTGCCACTTTCTTGATAAAGAAAACTCCTTTTTACTCAAATTAATCAAAATGGAGTCATTGTGTTTTGGAACCAAACTCTTTATTTAGTAGTGAGGAAACTTCACGAATGGACTTATTGCACAGGTGGCAACCTATCAGGGTACCATGCTTGAATTCACTGAGCTCCTGAGAGCGAGCCATTCTTTCACAAATGTTTGTAGAAGCAGTCTGCATGCCTAGGTGCTTGATTTTATACACCTGTGGCCATGGAAGTGATTGGAACCCCTGAATTCAATGATTTGGAGGGGTGTCCCAATACTTTTGGCAATATAGTGTGTGTCAAGCTTGGTAAAAATATGTCATTGAGTATGTTTACATGGACAACAATATTCCGATATTAACACGATTAAGACAATACTCCAATTGTAGATATGTCTGCAAAAATCTACACTCTACTTAGTAGAGTAGGCAACGCTGAGCAGCGCATTTCTGATCTTGAAGACCAGAGTACATCAATGGTTACTCGAGTTTCAGATCTTGAAAAAACATTAGAAAAAAGCGACTGAACGCCTGGAGGACTTAGAGAATAGAAGTCGCCAGCAGAATGTACGAATCGTAGGCCTGAAAGAAGGTATAGAAGGGTTTGACCCTATTAAGTTCTTTGAGTCCTGGATCCCAGATATCCTTGGTATGCCGATTAAAGATAATCGAATCTAGCTTGACCGCGCTCACCGCACTGGCCCTCCGAGTCATGCTGATGCTAATCCAAGAGCGGTCTTGGTGAGACTTCACAATTATAGGGATAAGATGGGCATCATGGAAGCGGCAAGGAGAAAGAAAGATATCAACATTGGTGGGAAAAGAGTTTACTTTTTCCAGGACTTTTCTGTGGGGGTACAAAAAAGGAGAGCTGAAACGGCAGAGATCCGAAAGCGATTTCGTGACGCCGGCATTAAATATGCGTTCATTTACCCTGCTACTATTAAGGTGCTTAATTCACCTACAGGGAAGGTGTTGTACCTGTACACGGTGAAGGATGCAGAGACTTTCCTTAACTCAGTCAGAGACCAATGGACCACTGAACCAGCTGTGTGAGTTAGAAATCATATTTGTGTTGCTTATTGGACTCTTTTTTTGTTTGAGTGTTTTTTGGGCAGAGTTACAACTTATACGCATAAAATGTACTCAGATTTTTTTCTTTAATTTTCAATAGGCCTATATTCTTACGGTTTATACTTAGGTTGATATAGAAATACGATTTGAGATGTTTTGGAGATCAGTACTTTGCTAAGTCTATTAGACGAGGAGTTTTGCTTTTGCGCTACTTTGTACCAGTCACTATTATGACTTTTTCAGAGTTTGGTTTGCCTCTCCAATGGTACCTGATTAATGTTATTTTTATGGTGTTTTCTGTGATATTGAGAGGCTTCCAAAAGCTCTTTATATTTTATTTACTTTTTTTTTTTGTTTTTTTTTGTTTTCTTTTTTTGTTTACGTGTTTATGCCTTGTTTCTCATGCAGGATGTCAGTTCTTACAGCACTATGGAAATAACTTTATGTTTTTCTTATGGATGAATTACATGTGGAGGATATTTTTTGTGATTTATTTTATTTTAAAGGGGGGTGTTGATCCTTGTAACATCTGTAACAAGGTACTAGAAAGTCTCTAAGAATATGCGAAATAGTCTATATATGAAGGTACGTACCTGGAATCTTAAAGGGGTAAATAATGTAATCAAAAGAAAGAACATTTTGAACATTTTGAAGAGGGTGGTGATTTTAATTGTTTTCTTAATCTTTTTATGGACAAATCTCCTTCTGTTACTTTTGCCCCACAAGCTTCTAGTCTAATATCCAATGCTTGTTATGAACAGAATCTTCTTGGTATATGGAGGTTTCATAACCCATCTTCTAAGGAGTTTACTTTCTTTTCACATCCTCATCAAACCGCCTCCCGTATTGACTATATATATATTTTATGTCATATGGCTCATTTGGTCAACCAAGCTAATATTGGTCCTATTACTATCTCTGACCACGCCCCGGTCACTATCTCTATATGCTTCTCTGATAGCTCAAAACTATCCCCTCGATTTTGGAAATTAAATCCTTATTATTTGATGGATGAGCGGTTTGTTGAATATCTGAGAGAGCAAACAGACTGTTATTTTCTTACTAATGATTTAGAAGAGACGGATCCTAGGGTGTTATGGGATGCATACATGGCATATATTAGAGGCATAATTTCCTTTGTAAGCAAAAAGAACAAGGATAAAATAGCCAAACAATTTGAATTAGAAAAGCAAATATCCGATTTACAAAGGCAGTATCATATATTGAAATCAGAAGATATGCTGACTCAAATAAAGTACTCTAAGACATTATTAAATGATTTAATGACGTCACAGGCTGAGAAAGATGTTCTTTTTGCCAGACAACATTTGTTTGAGATGGGAAATAAACCAAAATAGCCTGTTGGCAAAACTTATAAAGAATAGACCTGGCAAAAAGTTCATTTTGGGCGTGAGAGATATAGAGGGGAGAAGGTGTATTGATAATAAAGAAATTAATAATATTTTTAGACAGTTCTATCTTACATTGTATTCTTCTGAAGATAATTTACATAGTTCAAAAGATAACCGATTTTTTGAAAATTTAACAATCCCGAGTATAACCACCAGACAACATGACTTATTAGAAGCCCCTCTCTCTTTGCTAGAAGTTAAGTCTGCTATTTCCTCTTTACAGCCGGGCAAATCACCAGGCCCTGACGGTTATCCAGTTGAATTTTTTCAGATATTGCAGGATAAGCTTAATGGTTATATCTTGAATACCCTAACTAAAGCATTTGAGGAATCTTCTGTTTCTGATGTTATGAATACAGCATTAATTTCACTTATTTTAAAAAAGGGTAAAGACCCTGAACAATGTGGATCATATCGGCCTATAAGCTTATTAACTGTTGATATAAAAATATTGGCTAAAATCTTAGCAAAACGATTAGAACAGGTTATTCCTAGTATAATTAATGCTGATCAGACAGGCTTCATTAAAGGTCGTCAGTCCTATTATAATACTCGACGTTTATTTCATATTATGAACTATCTTGAAAAGACTTCAGACTCAGGCCTCCTAGTATCAATTGATGCAGAGAAAGCATTTGATAGGGTGGAGTGGGGCTACCTATTTGAGGTCATGAAAAAATTTGGCTTTGGAAATAAATTTTCGAAGTGGATTAGCTTGTTGTACACCAATCCTAAAGCCTCTATAATAAGTAATGACGTGGTTTCTACCTCATTTGATCTTCAGCGTGGAACACGTCAAGGTTGCCCACTCTCACCTCTATTGTTTGCAATCGCAATAGAGCCCTTAGCAATATATGTTCGGCAGAATGAAAAAAAACATGGTGTACATTTGGGGAAAAAACAGAGAAAAATAATGCTTTATGCAGATGATGTTATTCTTATTATTAGAGAGCCCGAAATTTCTTTGCCAGAAATTATTAAATGTGTTGAACAATTTGGGTCTGTTTCTGTCACGATCACTGTCTGTTCCTGTCAGTTCCTGGACTCCACTTCCCATAATCCTCCCTTCCAATCACATGCACCAATCACCAATTGCCACACACACCTGCAGATCATTACCTGGACTATTTAAGACACACACACACACACACCCTTTGCGAAGTCTTGATTTGCCCCGGTGATCATTACTAAGCGTTTTCTTGTGGACTGTTTCCTGGTTTCCGTTGGACTGTTTATTCTTTGTGATTCTCTGCTGCCTGCCCTGATCCTTGCCTGTACCCTGATTCTGTTTGTCTGCCGCCTGCCTCGACCATTGCCTGTCCTTGTTTATGTTCCTGCCTTTGCCCCTGTCTACCTGTATAAATACTGTTCTTAATAAAAGCTTGCAAATGGATCCCCGCTCTGCCGACCCATCATTACAGAAGACTTCGCCCTCAAACGATCCAGCAGCTTCTACGAGCGCTTCCAGCCTTAGCATGGACCCAGCAATACGTCTCGTCCGCCTTCGGCAAGGTAATTGTACACTCGAGGACCACATTCAGAAGTCTTTAGACATTGCCTATTTCTCTGACCTGCCTGACTGTGCCCTCATTGACTTCTTTGGCTATGGATTAAACGAACCATTGAAGGACTACTTACTTATTAATGGTCCCCGAGGGTCGTTCGTGGAATTTCTGGACTTTGCCCTGCTTACTGTTGGTTCACTTTTTACTGTGGGTGTCGCGGAGGAACGCGACACCTCGTCCCCCCATGTAATGGCTGCCTCTAAAGAGAGCCTGCACAAAATGGCGGCCACAACATCATCACATCATGTCTCCGCTGATCTTCCAGAGCCAAGTCAAGTCTCCGTTGATCCTCTAGAATTACATCACGTCTCTGGATCTGTTTGGGAGCGGAGTGGGTTGCGTTCCAGTGTGGCTGATCCAGCGCTGACTTCAGTACGAGCGGCTGGCATTCCTAAGCCTCCGCCGGCCGCTTCACACTCAAGCTCGCCGGTTGCCACGCACTCAAGCTCGCCGGTTGCCACGCACTCAAGCTCGCCGGTTGCCACGCACTCAAGCTCGCCGGTTGCCACGCACTCAAGCTCGCCGGTTGCCACGCACTCAAGCTCGCCGGTTGCCACGCACTCAAGCTCGCCGGTTGCGACGCACTCAAATTCTCTGGATGCTATGGACAAGATGGCCGCTTTGCCAGTGCCCACGGGCAAGATGGCCGCCCCGCCAGTGTCTGGGAACATAGGGGTCGTTCCAGCCAGTGAGTCCACTCCAGAACCAGCTCCAGTCCGCGAGTCCGCTCCAACCCGTGAGCCCGCTGCAGCGCCCTCAGAGGAGGTAGGCATAGAGCCACCGCCTCAACCATGTAAACGGAGGAGGAGGAGGAGGAAGAAGGCTTCCTCCATCCCTCAAGGCCCGGAGGCCTTCCCAGAGCCCGCTGTAGGCCCGGAGGCCTTCCCAGAGCCCGCTGTAGGCCCGGAGGCCTTCCCAGAGCCCGCTGTAGGCCCGGAGGCCTTCCCAGAGCCCGCTGTAGGCCCGGAGGCCGTCCCAGAGCAGTCCGCTGCCGTCCCAGAGCAGTCCGCTGCCGTCCCAGAGCAGTCCGCTGCCGTCCCAGAGCAGCCCGCTCTTCCTGATACGGCCACGGAGGCCGTCGCCGAGCTCCTCGCCCTGCCGGCGCCACCCGAGCTCCTCGCCCTGCCGGCGCCACCCGAGCTCCTCGCCCTGCCGGCGCCACCCGAGCTCCTCGCCCTGCCGGCGCCACCCGAGCTCCTCGCCCTGCCGGCGCCACCCGAGCTCCTCGCCCTGCCGGCGCCACCCGAGCTCCTCGCCCTGCCGGCGCCACCCGAGCTCCTTACCCACGAAACCGCCACGGCCTCCGTTGAATTCCCCAAGAACTTTTTGGGGGGGGGCCATATACCTGAGGGTGGGGAGCTTGTGGGTGGGGACCCTGCACGGCCGCGATCATCAGCGGCCTCCGAATTGCTTGAGCTTGCGGGTGGGGACCTTACACGCCCACGGCCTTCAACCGCCTGTGAACTGCTGTGGCCGGCTACGGACCCTGACCTACCGTGGGCGCCCAAGCCACCTGACCTACCGTGGCCGCCTAAGCCACCTGACCCGCCGTGGTTGCCCAAGCCACCTGACCCGCCGTGGTTGCCCAAGCCACCTGACCCGCCGTGGTTGCCCAAGCCACCTGACCCGCCGTGGCTGCCCGTGGCACCTGACCCGCCGTGGCTGCCCTTGGAACCTAACCCACCATGGCTGCCCGTGGCACCTGACCCGCCGTGGCTGCCCGTGGCACCTGACCCGCCGTGGCTGCCCGTGGCACCTGACCCGCCGTGGCTGCCCGTGGCACCTGACCCGCCGTGGCTGCCCGTGGCACCTGACCCGCCGTGGCTGCCCGTGGCACCTGACCCGCCGTGGCTGCCCGTGGCACCTGACCCGCCGTGGCTGCCCGTGGCACCTGACCCCCCGTGGCTGCCCGAGTTCCTGGACCTGCATTGGAGACCCCGTTCCCGTCTGCCAACAGGTCTCCAATGTACCCACCCCCCCTCCCTATCTGTGCCATTTACGCCGCGAGGACGCGCCTTCCGGAAGGGGGGCGTTATGTCACGATCACTGTCTGTTCCTGTCAGTTCCTGGACTCCACTTCCCATAATCCTCCCTTCCAATCACATGCACCAATCACCAATTGCCACACACACCTGCAGATCATTACCTGGACTATTTAAGACACACACACACACACACCCTTTGCGAAGTCTTGATTTGCCCCGGTGATCATTACTAAGCGTTTTCTTGTGGACTGTTTCCTGGTTTCCGTTGGACTGTTTATTCTTTGTGATTCTCTGCTGCCTGCCCTGATCCTTGCCTGTACCCTGATTCTGTTTGTCTGCCGCCTGCCTCGACCATTGCCTGTCCTTGTTTATGTTCCTGCCTTTGCCCCTGTCTACCTGTATAAATACTGTTCTTAATAAAAGCTTGCAAATGGATCCCCGCTCTGCCGACCCATCATTACAGTTTCTGGCTATAAAGTTAATTTTCATAAATTGGAAATCATGCCAATTGGATCACATAGTAAACATAAGCCTCTTTATATAGACCCTTTTAGTTGGGCACCCCAAGGTCTAACATACCTGGGCATATGTATCCTACCAAAGTTTTCATTACTATATTCATCAAATATTAAACCATTGATAGCACAGGTTAAGAATGACTTGACACGCTGGTCTACTCTTCCTGTTTCTTTATTAGGAAGAATAAATTTAATTAAAATGATTACTCTACCTAGAATTTTATATCTTCTTTCTATGTCCTTTCTCCAACTGTCTTCAAATGACCTTAAAGTAATAAACAAACTTATATCCAGATTTATATGGGCAGGCAGGAAGCCTAAGGTTAAGTTGGAAGTTTTACAGCAACCAATAGATAAGGGTGGATGGGCATTGCCTAATTTTAAGTTCTATGCATGGGCAATACAAGCAAGAATAATTATGGGCTGGATTTATAAACCTCCGGATGCTTCTTGGGTTAAAATAGAATTGGAATTATGTGGAACATCTGAGTTAGTTAATTTTTTAGATAAAAAAAAAGATCCCGATTCCTTTCGAATTGAAGAATTTTTTTACTTATATTCAACTTTGCAAGTTTGGTCCGCAATTAAATTTTTTTTTAATTATAAACAACCAATATCTATTCTTTCCTCATTGGTAGATAATCCTAGCCTGTGTCCTAAAATGAGATCATATTTTTTCTCATGGCAACAAGCTGATATAAATCATATTTATGAACTTTTACGAAGGTGAATCATGTAATTTGATAAGGTTACATCTCATTTTCATATTACACAAAAAGATTTTTATAAATATTTACAAGTTAGACATTATGTTAACTCTAGAAACGGTGGGCTTTCCATTAGAAATCATGATCACTATTTGGAGAAATTTTTGCTTGATAGCACAGACACCCAAAAGTTCATATCTAAATTTTACTCAATGTTATATGAACACAGGCAGAATAAGTTTACTGATCTTCAAAATCTTGGAGTAAGAACATTGGGTTTGATATTGACTCTCTCATGGGAAAACATTATTAAGCTTCCTGACATTATTTCTGTCTGCAAGAAATTCAGAGAAATGCAGTTTAATATAGTACACCGGGCTTACACGTCACCATATAGATGCAGTAAAGTTAATCAACAGGTGTCATCTAATTGTATGAAGTGCAAAGATTCTTTTGGTACTTTTTTCCATTGTCTGTGGGAATGTAGTAAGATAAAACATTTTTGGTTTTTAATTTGCAAGGCCCTCTCAGACATTTGTAAAGTGACAGTTCAAGCCTCACCTTCTATGTGTTTACTTGGTATTTTACCATCTTCTTTTGAGGAATACAAAGATGTTGTTCACCCCTTGCTGATGTTGGCAAGGAAAGGCCATTATGAATAAATGGGTTGGAGATAGCCCCCCACTGTATAGGGATTGGTTAGCTATGATAAAGGATCTTATATCTTTAGAAAAACTTAGGTTCCATCTTATGGGTAAACTCACATCATTTAAAGTACACATGAAATCAAAATTTACCTTATTTATTTTGTTAGCTCAAATTGCTAGTTTTGTGGTGAACAATTAATCCATTGCAAGTCAATCCACACAAAAAAATTGTTTAGCTTCGTAATATTTAATCAAAATCTGAAAATGCTCCTCCCCTCTGCAACGGTGCCCCTTCTCTAATGACATCAGTTTGACGGCTTGGGTTGAAAATGCTTAAACCACTCCCCTCCAACCGTTAGTCTGCTATGAGCGAGAGATGGAGAGGAGGAGCGCTAAAGTAAAACCCTGCCCTCTATTCAATATTCCGTTTCACTTGGAAATACGTCACAACACTGAAGAAAAGTCGTTTGCAACTTCCGGTTCACGCAGACTTTAACAAAATATGGAAAGAACCATTGAAGTCTCTAGGGATTATTGAAGATTCCAGTATATACCCATAAGGGGAAAACTGTTGTATAAATTTATATTTCCCTGTTTATTTGGCTATTTATATACATGTTAATGTAAATTGGATATGTTTTCTTTTCCCTCCATTGTGTTATAAAGGACATACTGCATATGTGCATATGTATGTTTACGGTTGTGTGTAGTGCTGGTTGTTCTTGATGTGTACAATAAAAAAAAAGAAAAAAAAGGACAATACTCCGATTAAGAAACTACCATGTAAACAGCTATTTTTGATTACCTTAATCCGACTAAAGTCATTCTCGAAGTAAACACAAATCAAATTAAGACAGGTGGAGTATTCCTACTTTAGTCGCATTATTGACATGTACACACCTTAATCACGCTATTTTAAAATCATGTGGGAGTTTTCGCCGCACTTTGCTACAGGATACATAATACACACACGGCAGTGCATGGTATGGAAGCCCGTTTCCGCCACAATTGAGTAAAAAAATATAATTCTGTAAGTCATAATAATGAGAAACTTTCTCGTAATAATGACTTAGTATCTCATAATAACGAGAAACTTTCTCGTAATAATGAGAAACTTCTACTCATGCGCAGAGCAGCGGAGCAGAAGGGCGTGGCACGCTAGCGACATCCGCTGGTCAAAGTCTCGTAAATGCGAGAACAGCAAACATGGCACGTTATGCAAAACAGTTGTTTTCGTTAAAGTAATCTACAAAGTGCAGTCTATCTATAGTATCATTAAATAACATCAGTTATTATAAATTATCAGTATATCTTCAATACTTTTCCATGCGCACGAGAAGGTGGAACGCAAAGTGGTTTCCGTGGTAACGGTGGAAACTGTTGCATGAACGCGACGGCTTACAAAACTATCAGATTAACGAAGGAATATGACATGTATTCGCTAAGTTTAAGTGCAATGTCTTCATAAAATGTGTGGGTTTATGTGTTAACGTTAACACATATTTCACGTCTAGGCTATTTGATGTGCAGGTTTGCCTAGACAAGGCGCTGGAAAGCTTTTCTAATATAAACCGGGTCCTAAAGCACTTGCCCAGTCATAAACCTTCATTCCAGTGATATTCCTACAGAAAACACCTTTTAAGATGTTTATGACTCATTAGAATGTATGCAAAAGACAGCTTTCCAGGTGAAGCGTTCTTTAACAGACTTGGATATGTAGGTGTGTGCTGTCTTATCATTCCTCTATCTGTTTGAAATCCATGGATCACCACTCTGTGTTTCTGCTTGTTCATACACAAAAATACAAATGAATGTTACAAATGAATGTTACAAATGAATAAATGACTGTATCCCGTCTCATAGGCTACTGATAATTTATCAATAATGTTACTTATTTAATGATATTATAGATTACAC
The DNA here is from genome assembly GCF_019924925.1 of Ctenopharyngodon idella. Lineage (NCBI taxonomy): Eukaryota > Metazoa > Chordata > Actinopteri > Cypriniformes > Xenocyprididae > Ctenopharyngodon > Ctenopharyngodon idella. Next base: position 50,585,156 of record NC_067222.1, read on the forward strand.
TTTTGCAGAACGTGCCATGGTTGCGGAGTTATCGCATTTGACTAGCGGATGTCGCTAGCGTGTCACTGCTGCTTTGCGCACGCTGCTTTGCGCATGCGTAGAAGTTTCTCATTATTATGAGAAACTAAGTCATAATTACGAGAAAGTTTCTCATTATTGTGAGAAACTAAGTCATTATTACGAGAAAGTTTCTCGTTATTATGAGAAACAAAGTCATTATTACGAGAAAGTTTCTCGTTATTATGAGAAATTAAGTCATTATTACGAGAAAGTTTCTCGTTATTATGAGAAACTAGGTCATAATTACGAGAAAGTTTCTCGTTATTATGAGAAACGAAGTCATTATTACGAGAAAGTTTCTCGTTATTATGAGAAACTAAGTCATTATTACGAGAAAGTTTCTCGTTATTATGAGAAACTAGGTCATAATTACGAGAAAGTTTCTCATAATTATGAGAAACTAAGTCATAATTACGAGAAAGTTTCTCGTTATTATGAGAAACAAAGTCATAATTACGAGAAAGTTTCTCGTTATTATGAGAAACAAAGTCATTATTACGAGAAAGTTTCTCGTTATTATGAGAAATTAAGTCATTATTACGAGAAAGTTTCTCGTTATTATGAGAAATTAAGTCATTATTACGAGAAAGTTTCTCGTTATTATGAGAAACTAGGTCATAATTACGAGAAAGTTTCTCGTTATTATGAGAAACGAAGTCATTATTACGAGAAAGTTTCTCGTTATTATGAGAAACTAAGTCATAATTACGAGAACATTTCTCATTATTATGAGAAACTAGGTCATAATTACGAGAACATTTCTCATTATTATGAGAAACTAGGTCATAATTACGAGAACATTTCTCATTATTATGAGAAACTAAGTCATTACGAGAAAGTTTCTCGTTATTATGAGAAACGAAGTCATTATTACGAGAAAGTTTCTCATTATTATGAGAAACTAAGTCATTATTACGAGAACATTTCTCATTATTATGAGAAACTAGGTCATAATTACGAGAACATTTCTCATTATTATGAGAAACTAAGTCATTATTACGAGAAAGTTTCTCGTTATTATGAGAAATGAAGTCATTATTACGAGAAAGTTTCTCGTTATTATGAGAAATTAAGTCATTATTACGAGAAAGTTTCTCGTTATTATGAGAAATTAAGTCATTATTACGAGAAAGTTTCTCAATATAATGAGATACTAAGTCATAATAATGAGAAAGTTTCTCATTATTATGACTTACAGAATTATATTTTTTTACTCAATTGTGGCGGAAACGGGCTTCCATAGCATGGTCAACCTTTTGACGGCAAACAAGAGAGAAAGCTTCAAGCAAGAAGCCAACTGTCTCTCATCCAGTAGGCTACCTATGAGATTGTCGCTGTGGACTGAATGACAGTTGCCGAATTAAAGTACAGGAGGCCTGTTGCTGGAGAATTTGTATCCGCCATCGTCTATTTACAGAGCCCCACACATGGGAGGGAAAATAAATAGTAGGCTAAATCGTGAGAACAATTTACTAATTCTTTCCCTCCATTTACTAAATTGAGTGCACGGTTTACTAATTTGTTCCCTCGATTTATAAATCATGCGCATGATCAAGGGAACGAATTAGTAAATCATGCACACAGTTTATTTATTTTTCTTGCATTCATATGCGGGGCTCCGTATCTATACGAAACACACAAAACTGTATACGGTACCATGACAAAGACGAACTGATGTGAAATTCTGTAGAGGATGTCGGATGGCGTGCCGTGGGGACATAATGACGTTGCACTTTTGAGCATGAACACAAAAACTTCTTTACTTTTCCATTGTTCTCTATTCAGAAGTATTGGGTTTAGTGTTGCACAAAATATTCTCTATTTCTGTAGAGCTGGACATTTTAATAATGATCAAATGACTGAGTTCAGCTGTGAGAATAAAACCAACCTGTTTGTTCCTCAGTATCTTCATGTTTCACACTGAATGTTTCTTCAATCTTCATGTCTTCAGTCTCATATTTAATAAACTCCATCTTTATGTCTTCAGCCTCCTCCTCTTTATTAAACTCCATCTTTAAGAAGAGAATAATTAACGGTTTAGACAAAAAAAAAAAAAAAGCACTCAAAACTAACACTATAATAAACACTTCATATTTAGGCATTTATGATCTACACTTGGTATTTATTGAATTCTAGATTATATTTAAATGATTACTCTTTGATGAAAACATGATTAGTTAGTTTGTTAGTGTTTGTTGTTCTCGTTCATGTTCACTGTTTGAGCAGCACGAGTCGTGATTCACTGAATCATTTCTCAAAGTATTTGATTCAATTGACTCGGAGTTGAAAAGTTCAGTTTCTCCATCATTACTCGCCAGAGACTGAACTCGTGCTCATGATAAACTGATTTATGATATATAGAGAGAAATGAGACGCAGGTTTACTGTTTCTCATCAGTGGATGAGCTTTACTCACACAAATATCCTTCATTACACTTAGATAAATAAATACATTAAATTAACTCATTTCACATCGCTTGTTTAAAAAAACAAATGTATAATTCGTTGAACTGTTTCTATCGGTTAAAACAGCTTAAATTCATAAAACAAACCTTTCTTCAGCAGAATCACAACAGATGCAGGAGTTCGGCGCAGTCTTATGACGTCATGTCGTCACTCCAAAATAAAAGTCCTGTTCACACACAGCATTGACTAACAGGGTGTCCGCGGGGCATTAAAAAGTTAATAAAAGCATTAAAAGTATAAAAAAAATGTACTACTACCAGTTTATATTGAATATAGCCTTCATAATTAATAACTTTGATTTGCTGTCAAAAAATATGTACATTGATGTGATACACACACAGAACCAGTTTGGTAATTGCCTCCGGCCGGTGCAAAATTGTCGTAATGCCGTTTTGGACAGTGGCGGGCCGTGACCTGGAGAAAACTGCTTCAGTGTTGCCAACTTAGCGACTTTTCAAACCCCTTTTGCTACTTTTTTCCAAGAAAGCGCATTGTGATGAATATACTTGTTAAGCTGATCTAGCGAGACTCCCGGTACTGCCGCACGAGCGCGAGATCTTGCTTTCCTGACGCTGCCGCACCTCTCTCTGCGTCTGCTGTTCTCTGCCAGAGAATGATTAAAATAGATACTATTGCTTCTAACCTGAGTGATCATTTTACGTGTAGATATAGCCAAAATCACAGCAACTGTCTTTATCTTATGTGTATGGTGAAAAAAAAAAAAAAAAAAAACACGAGAATGATTTTATTACATTTAGTGTCAGTGGCGATCGATAGTGGATAATAATAGGCTGTATAATGTACTGATGATAACAATGATGCACTGTCGAGGCTCGCGCAGCATCTGGAGGAGAAATGGAAACATGAGTGAAGCACACACAAAAAGAAACTTGGTTAAACATACTGCGGTAAAAATTCAAAATGTGGAGTTTTTATAACTTGATACAGTTAAGCAAAATCACATGACCAAGAATGCTGTTTTCCTAAACAGGCTACCGTCACGATTAAAAACGTGACACTGATTTCATACAACAGTTCAGTTAACAAACAGTTCATATTAAGTCACTTACATTTTAGAAGGAACATTGACTGTTTTTGTTCTATATTAGCAGCAAAAATCTGTCCAATGACTGACAGCCACACTGGGCGGGGATTTAAATGACGCCGCCCTCTGAATGATGGCTGAATCACTTTTTCTTTACACTGAGATCCGACCACAATGCGTCCTCGACTACCTCCAAACCAGGACACGTTGATCGGATAACACTCCGATCACAAACGCGTTTACACTTGTCTTTTCAATGCGTATGTGGACAACATCCAGACACAGGTCGCATGTTAATGCCAAGTGTAAACGCAGCCTCTGTCTCTCGAACTTTGTCGGTTAGACCAAAGGCGTTTCAGTGTCTTTGGTTGAGACTTTCCACACAGCAAAAGGACGCCGCGGAGGTATCGCGGCTTCCGGAATGTATCCGCGAAACGGACCCGTATCGGCGTCCACTTGCGCGCAGTGACTGATCCGCAACGAAGGCGGATCGCGGACCCGCCGTGGCTCCGCGCTGCATCCGCGATTAAAACCTTACATCCGCCGCGGACCCGCAACGGACTCATAAAAATCCTGGCTCATCTGGCCCATGTCTGTTTTTGACCCCTTTATCTCTTTTTCAAAATCCCTTCTGTTCTTGCTGTAGGATAAAATAGGATAAAACTAAAACTATCACTAGGCCTAGGCTACTACAGCAATATAGGCCTAAGCTTAAATCTGCATTGCCTTGTATTTTTACCCTAACAATATTGTAAATAGGCCTAACAGAAAATGTTCAAGACTTCAATTTACTGTACAAAAGTAATCACTACTCGATGGCAATATAAAATTGATATTATTAAATGACCAAACCAAGTAAACATCATACTAATATACCATACATGTACAGCAAAGCAGATGAGCCCAGAATATGAACGCAATTTGTTTAATTACACGTTGTTTTCCTCCCATAGAAAACCGTTATAAAGAAAAAGCTTAACGTCGCTTAATGTAGCCTAAGTGACAAAAGATCAAATTCTGCACAAAACAATTATTCTATATAGTGTTCTTTATTAGTATAGTATTGACTAAGTTTGGTCTTTTAATGTCACTGTCTTACTTACATTAATCCTCGTTAAGCGTTTTCTTTATGGGAGGAAAATGCTTAACATGTAATTAAACGTGTTGCGTTCATATTCTAGGCTCATCTGCTTTTCTGTACACGTTAAACGGTTTAGAATGTCCCAGCGACAGGCCTGAACAAACCAAGCAAAATCTAAATCTTTTGCGTACTCCCTGGAACACGCACATGTACCCCAGGTCGGGAATCACTGATCTAAACATTTGTAAAATACTCCACATATCCACTGGTTTATGACAGCTTTATTTTCGATACAGTTCTTAATACAGCTTATTTTATATAGTTTTTACCATGCCTAAAAATATATTTAACAAACATTTTAGAAGTAAAAATGATAAATTTAGGTCTAAAAGTTATTCATGTGTAATCAAAAGTCCCGTCCCGTTTCCACCGTAACGATGCTGATTCTCCTGCCGGAGATGGCCTCGCGTTCGGCGGCGGAACTTATTTCAGACCACCGCCCTCCGTCTCACTTGTAGCCGAAAGATGCTTTGGCTGCTTCCATAACCTGCCCATAAACAATCAGTGCACAGTTCTGAGAACATATTTCAATATCCAAAGTATTTATATTCAGTATCTTTAGGAATAAATTGATAATTTTAGGCAAGGCAACAAGCGTTTCCATCATCCGAAAGACGGATGCGACACTCGTTAACTGAGATCGCATCCCTATAGTTTGCGTTGCATTAAATAAAATGATTTACAGCACAGCAACGATTTTATAGATGAAATAAAACATACACAAACCTGTATTTCATAGACAAAATGCATCAAGTCGGCGGAGCAGCGCTGAGAAGCTCACGTGATGATCGGACCTGACCTGCCTTCCGTTTCCATCATGCTCTCTCTCACACACATATTTTCTTCAGACATGCATGTGTGAGAGCAGAATATGTATATACAGTGGGTACAGAAAGTATTCAGACCCCCTTAAATTTTTCACTCTTTGTTATATTGCAGCCATTTGTTAAAATCATTTAAGTTCATTTTTTTTCCTCATTAATGTACACACAGCACCCCATATTGACAGAAAAACACAGAATTGTTGACATTTTTTGCAGATTTATTAAAAAAGAAAAACTGAAATATCACATGGTCCTAAGTATTCAGACCCTTTGCTCAGTATTTAGTAGAAGCACCCTTTTGATCTAATACAGCCATGAGTCTTTTTGGGAAAGATGCAACAAGTTTTTCACACAGGATTTGGGGATCCTCTGCCATTCCTCCTTGCAGATCCTCTCCAGTTCTGTCAGGTTGGATGGGAAACGTTGGTGGACAGCCATTTTTAGGTCTCTCCGGAGATGCTCAATTGGGTTTAAGTCAGGGCTCTGGCTGGGCCATTCAAGAACAGTCACGGAGTTGTTGTGAAGCCACTCCTTCGTTATTTTAGCTGTGTGCTTAGGGTCATTGTCTTGTTGGAAGGTAAACCTTCGGCCCAGTCTGAGGTACTGAGCACTCTGGAGAAGGTTTTCGTCCAGGATATCCCTGTACTTGGCCGCATTCATCTTTCCCTCGATTGCAACCAGTCGTCCTGTCGCTGCAGCTGAAAAACACCCCCACAGCATGATGCTGCCACCACCATGCTTCACTGTTGGGACTGTATTGGACAGGTGATGAGCAGTGCCTGGTTTTCTCCACACATACCGCTTAGAATTAAGGCCAAAAAGTTCTATCTTGGTCTCATCAGACCAGAGAATCTTATTTCTCACCATCTTGGAGTCCTCCATGTGGGCTTTCATGTGTCTTGCACTGAGGAGAGGCTTCCGTCGGGCCACTCTGCCATAAAGCCCCGACTGGTGGAGGGCTGCAGTGATGGTTGACTTTCTACAACTTTCTCCCATCTCCCGACTGCATCTCTGGAGCTCAGCCACAGTGATCTTTGGGTTCTTCTTTACCTCTCTCACCAAGGCTCTTCTCCCCCGATAGCTCAGTTTGGCCGGACGGCCAGCTCTAGGAAGGGTTCTGGTCGTCCCAAACGTCTTCCATTTAAGGATTATGGAGGCCACTGTGCTCTTAGGAACCTTAAGTGCAGCAGAAATTTTTTTGTAACCTTGGCCAGATCTGTGCCTTGCCACAATTCTGTCTCTGAGCTCTTCAGGCAGTTCCTTTGACCTCATGATTCTCATTTGCTCTGACATGCACTGTGAGCTGTAAGGTCTTATATAGACAGGTGTGTGGCTTTCCTAATCAAGTCCAATCAGTATAATCAAACACAGCTGGACTCAAATGAAGGTGTAGAACCATCTCAAGGATGATCAGAAGAAATGGACAGCACCTGAGTTAAATATATGAGTGTCACAGCAAAGGGTCTGAATATTTCAGTTTTTCTTTTTTAATAAATCTGCAAAAATGTCAACAATTCTGTGTTTTTCTGTCAATATGGGGTGCTGTGTGTACATTAATGAGGAAAAAAAATGAACTTAAATGATTTTAGCAAATGGCTGCAATATAACAAAGAGTGAAAAATTTAAGGGGGTCTGAATACTTTCCGTACCCACTGTATAGATAAACGAACTAATTATTGATTTTTTACAACGGAATGAATCTATACTGAATTTACTTAAGCTGGACAATGACACCATTTTCTTTAAGAGCTGCTGTGCAGTGAAAATGATTTACTTTAAATTACACTGTAAACATAGGAAGAATATTTGGATTTGGCAGAAAATGCAAATAATAAAACATATTGTCACTGAAGAAGAGCATGTCACCAAATGCATTGAAATTAAGTGGTTATATGAATATCAAATTGGTTTAAAACAGGTAATAGTAGACACTGAGACATATTCCTAAGATACATTTTTTAATTAAATATAAAATATTAAATGATGGAACAGCTGAAAATTATGGGATATTTATATATGTATGCAATGGTATGAAGAATCCACTAGGCCAGTGGTTCCCAAACTTTTTAGCTTGGAGAACCCCCTGAAGGGATTACCATCCTTCTGCGTACCCCCTCTCTTCCACTTAGACTGCAGTCACACCTTTACTATTAAGGGACAATATTTGCTCCCTAAATTGATTTTCCAGTGCATATTTTTACCTTTATGAATAACTTTATAAAATAAATGTTTTAAATAAAAAAAAATCACCAGAGAAATATGCAACGATGGTAAAACTAAAACTTTTTTAGTATTATACTAAAACCGGCAGTAGGTGGCAGCAAGTCACTGTTTTTATGAGTGAGTCATCGAGTCATTCATTCAGTAAAGAAGTACGTGGCTGTGGATGAATCATTGACTCTCACGATTCGTTCAAAGCCGCAGAATTGTTCGCGAAACACAGACGTGTGTTGTAGTTCTGCTGTGGTTTTCATTAGAACTATTATTTCATTGCAAATTAGAGTAAATACTGGCAGTACTGTGTTTAAAATGGTTTGTTTTTTGACCTGTTGTATAATAATGTCACGTTTGCAGTCATGTGGATATTTGGGAACAATTGCATTCTTGCTCGTTATCAGCATTAAATACAAGAGCTCACACAAGGTATGTTTTTGTATTGAAGAAAGTTTGAGTCTTAAATCGAAGTTAATCCACTATCTGTGTCTATATTTGTTCTTCATTCGAGTAAGTGCTAAATCCCCACTTTTACAAAGGTGCATTGTTGAGAACGACAGTAATTTAGCTCAATTTAAGGCAGCAGATTCGGCACGCAATCTATCATATGCATGCTGCTTCTGTGGATACAGTCAGTTTTGACTGCAAATGATGAGGTATTTGATTAAATTTATTGAATTTACGGCACTTTGGCCGTTAGAAATACATGTTCGGTTTTAATATTATTTGTAAGGTAGAATTAAATGAACTACTCAGCATTTTGTTCGCGTACCCCCTTTTGTCACCTCACGTGCCCCAGTTTGAGAATCACTGCACCAGGTAAACTAGAGTCCACTGGAAGATAGATGAAGTAAATGAGGGGTAAATATTGTAAAAAGCTGAAAACCCTCAATGATATTAGTATTACAGACTAAAACAACAAGATGTTTTGGGGAGGATGTTCAGATAGAGATGTATGAGTAGAGGAAGGCGGTACTTATACGCTATAGAGCTTGGCAACTGACGTCACTGCGCAGTGCATTCTGGGACGTAAACAAGAGGGCGCCGCCATATTGTGAGGCCACATCGGGCGAGACTTAAAACATGAAAATATCTGTAAAACTATGTTGAAATGTCGATTAAAAGAACGAAATGTACTATACAGAGACAAACTTCTACCGGACGCAAGAAAACGGTACCTGGAAAAGATGGCATTGATCGGAAATCTGGATCCGTATGAGGTGCCTGCAAGAGAATGTAGTCGAGACCCCGATGATTTACCTCCTCAGATATTTTTGTATATGTAGGTGTGAGTGCTTAAAATTGATTTGTGATTAAAACAAAAATCTCACTGTTTTTGCCTTTTCATGTCTTTTTATTTTTTAAAAACAGGACTTTTTAAAGTCCCGATGTCCTCTACAGAGGATATGACATAACAATGAATAAAATATAATTGTTCAAAATTTTTCTTATGCTCTAAACAATGTAATGACCTGACAAAATACTAAATCAATCCATTTTATCCTGGTAGTCAGGAGGATAATGTGTATGTGTGTGTGTATATATATATATATATATATATAGATATAATACACACACACACACACACACCTGTTCTTTTCATTTACTGTTGTTCTGTATGTACACAGGTTATGCACTCACAGAGATTTAATGAGCCTCCTCTAAAGCCCTGGGTCATTGTGAGCAGTGCTGGGAAGGTGGAGACCTGTACTCATGTTGGTCCTCTCTTGTTTAAGTTGTTCAACACAAGAAGCACAAGAAACTAAACATTGCACTTTGCAGGAGATTTTTTTTATTAAAATAAAGTTTTTAATTATCAAATTGTCATCTGAAGTATTTAATGTACAAATAGCATAGCATGTTCATTCTAAGGAAGGTGCACACACCCCCACACCAAATACAAACATGTTCAATCTCAGGAGGGTACCACACATTCACACACACCAAATAGAAACAAACATTTCTCCTGGAGTCTTTTTACCATTCAGCATGCACATTTTTCTGTTTCATCTGGCCTAACAACAACACTTGGACACATGTTAACTAGAATACAGCAAACATTAACAATCTTATCAAGAAGGGTAAATTCTTCATCCTTACAGGGGAAGCAACAAACTAATTGGTATTGTGTTATATAATAGTGTGTACTTATTGCGCAAGCTACTTATTACCCTTTCTCCGTGTATCCTAAGGTGTGCTAAAGCACGTGTGTCTTCCACATCCTTAGCATCGAGTTGACATCTGCTTTTAGTGAATGCAGGAATTTTAACTTCCGCGCACATCATTCCCACACTGTCTTTAATATCAAAGCCTCGGTCCGCTAACACTAAATCGCCAGGCAACAGTTTGTTAAGAAGTCCACAATTCTTGGTTATGTGCTTGTCAGATGCTCGTCCCCCCCCCATCCCTTTGAAATAAATGAAATTAGGCCTTGGGGTGTAATTCCTATCAGGTATTTCATTGTGTGTGTACCTTTGTAGTGGGAAAAGGATTGTGCGCGCGCCATAAAATTTGACAGCCTCTCTGTACGTATTTCAAAACAGTCGACAATAATCACAACACGCTTTCCAAAAGCTTCCAAAAATTGATGTGGCATTGTGGCTTGTAAACAGTGTCTCTCAAGCCAGTACAACAAGGGAGAAAGGCGTGCATACAGCACATCGATGGTGTCGGCAAAGGAAAGAGTTCTACGTGACACATTAAAAATGTGTGAGAGATGCTGGATTGGAAGATCAAGCCTTAGACGATGAGTGTAAGTAAAACCATTTGAAATTGTGACAGCTTCTTTGAAACTGGCAGGAAGGGCTTAACAGTAGCAAACATTGACAACAAAATTGCAAAACATGGAAGTCCTGTATAATATCGTACCTTCTCCGTATTATCTTTAAGGAAACTTCATCCATCTTCAACCTGTTCAACTCAGACCTAAGCTCCCTATTTTCCTGCAAAACACGGGTTAGTTCTGCACTGCTTTGCTCACAGAACTGGCATTCTACTCTAAGGCTCTTAGCTGCTGGTTTGTCTGTTTCTGTCTGTTCACTATATTCCTCCTCTTCCACAGCTCCTGCCTCTGCTTGATCCCCATGCTCCTCTTCTTCTTCTGCAGCTCCTGCATCTGCTTGATCCACATATCCCTCTTCTTCTGCATGTTCTTGGACTCCATCTATCTCATCTTCATTCATGTTGTTTCGTTCACTCTGGCCTCCTCCCTCAGATTCTCTTAAACGGTGTCTATGTTGTCTGCGGCCATGCCGATCTGACACTGTGGCTGTGACTTCAGAGTGACCCAGGTGCAGGGTTGGAGCCCAGTCTGGATGAGACTCGTCCATCTCATATGCTGGTTTACCTTTGGGGAGACAAAAGTATCCATATTGAAACAAATTATTGCAATCAACAGTGGAAATACTATATATAATGTTATACAATACTACACGTTATGTTATAATGTAATATTTATTAGGGCTGCACGATTAATCGGACGATTAGAAAAAAAAACATTGAAATCGCACTTAAACGATTTGGCTTAGTGCGATTATGAAATCGCAAAGCTGCGATTATTTGTTTATGCGTGGCTTGTCAATGAACTATGGCTCCAAATGTGGATCTATCTGAAAGCACTGCGAGTTTGAATCGCTTATAATGTACATTTGAAAAAGCAACATGCGTCAAACATCTTTTTTAGTAAAACGTTTTTACTCCAAACTCACTTCATAACGACAGTTGAGCGTCCTTCTGTGAGATGATGTGGCTTCTTACACAGAATAAGGCAGTTGTGTGTTTATTAGTCATGTTTAATCAATCAAAACGTTTCAATCTTCTGTTTATTCGTGTGATTTTTTTTTCCCCAAACCAGTTAAGCGCAAACCACGCCCCTTACGTTAAAACCCCACCCCGCAGCCTTGACTCACATCTCTAGCTCACTTTCATTGGTCTAATATATCACAGCGCTGATTTGCCACGCCGCCCCACATGAAAAAACACTATCGTAATTTATATTAAATACGATAGTGTTTGTAAACCGCACTATAGTGAATTGTAGTATACTGTATATATTTTAGTATTTACAACACTTTGTTAATGAATGCTATATACTGTAGTATTAACTATGAACTGATAAACTGTAACGAACACTGTAGTATACTTTAGTTTTTACTACAGTAAACTGTAGTGTATTATAGTATAAGATACCCTATAGTTGTAGAAAACTTAGTACAGTATTGGGTAATTTGTTTATATTACTATAGTTGTTATATTACCACTGCAACTATAGAATTTACCACCACAAATTAATTCAAGTACTTTACTATAGTATGGTTCAAAACACTATAGTATTTACTATAAATTACTATAGTATTTTTCATGTGGGAAACTAATTTTAATACAATACCCAATATACAAAAGGTATACACAAGTGTGTATACAAAGTGAAACGTTGCACACACATTTTACAACTTAAAAAAATAAAAAGGATGCCTAAAGTGAATATAAGCGTGAATAAAGCGAAAAAATTCAAGCTCCAGAAAGGTTCTAAAGACATTGTTAAAACAGTCATGTGACTGCAGTGGTTCAACCCGTTATAAAGAGACGAGAATACTTTTTGTGTGCAAAAACAAAACAAAAAGTACAACTTTATTCAACAATCTCTTCTGTGTCATTCTCTTATGCTGTTTATGTCCAGCGCTTCCAGGTTCTACATCAGAACGCCGGCTCAGTATTGGCTAAAGCTGATCACGTGATCAGCACGACACATGCGTGTGATGCTGACGCAGGACCCGGCCAATGATGAGTCGGCGTTCTGACGTAGAACCTGGAAGCGCTGGACGTAAACAATTATGAGAATGACACAGAAGAGAAGAGATTGTTGTATAAAGTTGTAATTTTTGTTTTGTTTTTGCACACAAAAAGTATTCTCATCATTAATAACATTAAGGTTGAACCACTGCAGTCACGTCTACTGTTTTAACGATGTCTTTAGTACCTTTCTGGACCTTGAAAGTGTTGATTATATTGCTGTATATGGACAAGTCATATACCACTTGGATTTCATCAAAAATAACCTAATTTGTGTTCTGAAGATGAACGAGGGTCTTACAGGTGTGGAAAAACATGAGGGTGAGTGATTAATGACAGAATTTTCATTTTTGGGTGAACTAACCCTTTAACTTGTCTACTAATTGATATTTTGAAACATTCAGGACGAACAAATTAAAAACACCCAACCCACTCACACTATACAAATATTGGTACCATTTTAAGTTTGATGCGAGTAGTTCATTGCCACAGATTCTGACAATTTGTGGCGAACCCTGACAGCCCTTTTCCTCCCTTTTCCTGTATTTCTGCTGTAGTCATGCTCTGGACCAGAACTACTTTTTCTGGGCCGTCCAGCTGTCAAACGCCGCCTAGAGCCGGTCTTATTTGTTTATCGGGCCACTGCTGTTGGCTGACAACCAATAATAGGACCTGGTCGTCTAGCAGCTCGTCTTAATGCTGCTGCACGTTTTGACACCGACATCCCTTTACCAAAACAGTAAAATGCAGAGATCACTTGGGTCGGGTTGTGCTGCATCTTTTCAAGCTGCTTGGCCATTGTAGTCATGGCATCACTGTAGTCAGAGATTTCAGCCAGTTCACTGAGCAATTCCAGCATCCGTCTCATAGGAGACTGAGGTATAGTTGCTGTTTAATAAGAAAACAATAAAAACAATTAAACAACAACAAACACTTGGACCAGTAAACAAAACTGAGGGTTGTCAATTGAAACTAAATCATGTAACAGTAATGTCTTTCCACACAAACATCTGAATACAGCTGCAAACACTGCAAGCCCAAGCACTGCATGGCACATGCATTTAACTCTCTAGTAGTCTTTGTTGTTAGTTGTATGTTTTAATTTTTTACATCTGTTTACTTTTTCAGAATGGTATGATACTTGGTGATTTTAGTAGCACTTAGCAAAAGGCTGAATGATCTTAAAAATATAGTCATATTACTTGTATTCTTAGGGATCTAAAATTAAACCCATAGGAAACCAATGGAACTAATGGAAAATACAGAACATTTTCTGGTAACCAATGTTGGTAACCAGTTTGTGGTAGCCATTGACATAAAGTAGTATTTTTTTCCATGATTTGCAAGTCAATAGCAACCAACAACTGATCAGTTACCAACCAATAACCATTTTGGGATAAACTATTCCTTTAAAGGATTAATTCACTTTCAAATGAAAATTAGCCCAAGCTTTACTCACCCTCAAGCCATCCTAGGTGTATATGACTTTCTTCTTTCTGATGAAGACAATCTGAGAAATATTAATAAAAAATATCCTGCCACATACGAGCTTTATAATGGCAGTAATGCCTATCAAACGCATTACTTCCTTTCAGAAGGCCTTTATTAACCCTCCAGAGCCGTGTGGAGTATGTTTATGACGGATGGATGTGGATGGAGACACTTTCTTCAGCTCATACTCGTTTGGTAGCTCATTACTGCCATTATAAAGCTCGGACGCGTCAGGATATTTATTAATATTTCTCTGATTGTCTTCGTCAGAAACAAAAAAAGTTATATACACCTAGGATGGCTTGAGGGTGAGTAAAGCTTGGGGTAAAGCTTGGGGTAATTCTCATTTGAAAGTTAATTAATCCTTTAAGGACCCCAAAATGACCCGAAACTTTAACTTAACTTTTTCTCTTAGGAAAAGCTTCTTTGGCTCTAATAACAATTAGACAGAATTTTTAACGTAACTAAGCTTCATGGACTCACCTTCCTCTGAGTCACTCGGCACACAGGGTTGTTTGGAGTATGAGTCCTCTAGAGTAGGTGATGTTTGGTGCAGTTGTGCAGAGCTGAGGAAAGACAGGCCCAGCTGATGCAAGTCTACGGGTTCATAACAAACATAGAGACAAAATTAAATGTAGCATGAGGTATGCCATCATTAGAAAGAAAAAAAAGAATACATTGGAAAAAAAAAAAAAAACAGCACCATCTTTCCCTTTATACTGACCGTCATCTTGAGCACTGAGAAGGTACTGATGATCAGTATTGCAGGTTTCTTGCCTCGGAGGCATGTCTATAACAGTTGTATACTAAAGTCACACTGCTGTACAAGTTGTTTTTATTAAGAATTAATTATGTATAATGAAGGTTTTATATCCCACTTGAACTTTCTTACCTACGGCTAACGTGCTTGGTTTAGGCATATTTTGCCGTAAAGGGTTCAGGAAGTCAAGAGAAACTGAGGCTGTGAAGATGATAAACAGGACATTTGTTCAAATATCTAAAGAAGGTAGTGTCAGTCCATGTGTGACAACCTATGCTGCAAAGAAAGAAAATTACCTTTTGTTATTTTCAGCAGCTCAGCCCTCATTTCAGCTGTTGTGGGAAGAAAGTTGATGGAGGTGATGTTGTAATTTTGCACTATTGCTGCCTGGTGTTTGCATGGTGCTCCACTATGGCCAACGGGACATGTGCAGAGCTCCAACTCCATGTCCACTGTATAGGTGTGCCCTGATGTGGAGGATTTCACCTGAAACTTCTTCTCTCCAACCTAACAGTGACATGAAGACATAAAATACAGATATATTGGATGTTTCTCAATTCTAAGAATTCAAAGACTAGACTGCTAGACTAGCTTTAAAGAACGAACTTGGAAGGACACAGAACTATTCTTTGTGAGAATTGAGATGCAATGACCTTGTTGCTCAACTAACTTTCCCAACACATTTTAAAGGGTTAGTTCACTCAAAAATGAAAATTCTGTCATTAATTACTCACCCTCATGTCGTTCTACACCCATATGAATCTTTTGTTTCGAATTAGTGATTCGGATCACGTATCAAACTGCTAAACTGCTGAAATCATGTGACACGGCGCTCCGAACCACTGATTCGATTCGTGAAGCTTCAAAGCAGTGTTTTGAAATCAGCCATCACTAGATATTGTTGAAAAAGTCGTTATTTTGCTGTTTTGGCGCACAAAAATATTCTCGTCGCTTTATAATATTAAGATAGAACCACTGAAGTCACATGAACTGATTTAAATATGTTTTTAGTATGGATCTTCAGAGGTGCAGTAACAATGCTGGCAATGCAGGCCTCACTGAGACATCAGATTTCTTAATTTGTGTTTCAAAGATGAATGAAGGTCTTACGGGTGTAGAACGACATGAGGGTGAGTAATAAATTACATTATTTTCATTTTTGGGTGAACTAACCCTTTAAGTACCACCCAGTGCACAATAAATAACATTTTACCACACAGATGTTACAACCTATTGAAAAATTTGATTACATTATTTATATTATTTTTTTATATTTTTATTTTACTGCATGTATTCACGAAAATAAATATGCATATTTAATGCTACTAGTGCTTTGTCAATGTTAAGATTCTTTTTAATATGCCAATAAAACATACTGCAGGCTTTCTCCAAGTTTCTATCACTTAATTTCTGTGTAATTTCTGTAAAACAAAATGACAAATGTTTACTTTTTACATAGGGGTGCTTTCATGCCTCCTTTGTACTTGTGTTCTTATTGGAATCGAAATTTGACGGTTGATGATGACAGGACGAAAACACAAGGCTGGCTTAAAAACATATAATGAGAAAAGAATCGTCAATTTTATAATGATTTATATTTAAAAATCATACTTTACCTGAGAAATATCAGATGTTTTAATATTACTTTCTGTAGCAAGGAATCTTGATCGGTGGAATGCTTCCCAATGGCCAAGTGCAACGTCTGTCACACGTGCTTCATAGTACATCTCTAGTCGAGTGACGAAAAGGTTGAATAATTGAGGGAGGTTGAAAGCTTTTGTCCTTTGAAGTATTTTGTCTTTCAAGACACGCATTGCAGCTTCCACATAGTTATTTGTTTGATTGCCACGTGTTGGCAAGTCCCTTCTATAGCTGAGAGCCCAACTCTCACGTCGACTGTAAAGACTCTGTAGGTAGGTCAGGAACTTCTTGTATCTGTAATGAGTTACAAAAAAAAACTGTAAAGAATAAATACAGTACAATAAAAGCCTCTAAATAGGCCTCTCAGGGTAAACACACCAGAAATACTAAGAAAATATTTAAGCTACCTCTACCTGTCTACTATTTTCTCTACCTGGTGGTCAAAGGGTTGTCCAGGGCTTGCTGGTAGAGTAATTCAACTGTACTCATCTCCCTGGCATAAAACATGTCTTTTACTATGCTGAACAGTGTCTGTCTGTCCTTCATCTCAACTTTGTGTTCTTTGTTCCACAACCATCTCCACACAGCTTGCAGAAGGTGAAATATGCAGAGCAGCTGTGTGGCTTCAGGAAAGACCTGGGCTATAGCTCCCTTTTCTGCCTTTGAGTCATCTGTAAGAAACACAAAAGGACCTGCCTCACCTCGCCCCTCCAAAGGCATCCTTTGTCAATAAGGACTTCAACAGCTCCAATCCCTCACTAATTGTCCTCTCATCTTCCGAATGGGTTATTACTATCCCAAGAGGAAGACCACCTGCACAGGTGTGTGTGAGAAGGAGAAACACCCTGCAGTTCTCCCGGTCCATGTTACCAGAAGAATCCATAAAACACATTTCTCCGCTATTGGAAAGACTGTGTGTTCGTTTCATCAACGGGGAACAAATGGCTACAAGTGGTGTTCCTGCTGAAGACATTCCAAGCTTTGCACAGCTGTCATCACATGCTGCATTGTAGGATTCTACCTGCCTTTCCAAAGCTGCTAGCATTCCCTCCCCACTCTGCTCTCCAAACTCCTGCTTATTTACCTTCTGATACAGTCTGCAAATGAAATTATTTTTTTGAACTACATAGGTCTGTCAAAGCTACTGATTTTACTTAGTAGACCTAGTACAATTTCACATACCTGTAGCAAAACTGAAGGTCTGGGCTAAGGGCACGGTTGGCTGAGGCATATACATATTTGTTGCCATGCTCAGCCAGCAGGTCACTTTTAAGTACAGCCAGAGCTGATGTTGGGCTGTGCCCGATATCAAACAACTGAGTCAGGGACTCTATTGCCTTGGCCCCTACATCCCTGTGTATCAGTGCCTCCGCAACAAAGATGTTATGATTATGTACATTGTACAAATGCACAGAAGTTGAGTAGGTGGGTATATGGGGATCATTGCTCCTGAAAAATAAAAACAAATCTCACAAAGGAGCTGGCAAAAACACTTATTTTATCTCATCTTCATATTTCTAACTCACCTACTAGATCCTCCCCTTTTGTCTATAACCTTCACCAGAGTGCAAACCATTTTGTTTTACCAGGATGTTTTTAAAAATTTCATAAATAAATGTTTTATTGTTGTTTTAGATTTTATTGTTTAGATTTGCAGGTAGATTTCTCCAAGTGTATTAGAGATGTTGCCACAGTTTTTTTCTCTTTATGCAATCCCAGATGGACTACGTTATGGACTACATTATCTATGTGCGAACCATACCACTCTGGACTCGCTGTGCATACGAAAATCCACTTGTCCTAGGGTTGTGTGAATACTGTGTGAAGCCTACAGATGTCCAGTCCATCACAGGGATACAAATCTCACTGAACTAGTACAATGAATGGTAAAAGGAAAGTTTGAAAATGTTAATCGATATTTCTTACCGGCACACTAGTGAAATATATAATTGTCTTAAAATTTAGGTGAAGAATCTAATGTGCCTCTTGCACAGTACAGTACTGTGTGTTAACACCATTTAGACTACTGTAAAGAAATTTTCAGTGTAACAAATTGTCCTACACTAATTTAGTGTAAAGATGAATGAACTGATTTGACATTACCTTATAAAGCACACGTTGTCCCTTACTTGGTTTTGTCACTGCCACTCTCCAGCTCACTCCTGATGACTCACTAAGCTTTTTCACCCATTTCTTTACTTCACAACTTTCTGTCAGTGCAATCCTGAGCGACGCATCAAAGCTTGTGTGGTCCAAGTTTGATTGTGTAGTGCATGAACGATAGGCGCAGAAGTGATAGTTATACCCAGGAGGTAACCAGTTCTGTAAAAGTAAAAAGATGGTCTAGCGTTTAGACACACAAAGTTTTTTTTTTTTTTTTTTTTTAAATAAATCATTATCAGAAAAGTGATGCATCAAATTAATTGAATTAAAATTTTTAACCTTAAGATGTAAGGCTTGCTCTTCATCACAGCCAGAACAAGCGTACTCCCCTGAGGGCGATCGAAATAAAGATAATATTTATAATAATAATACTTAAAAAACTCACATTGAAACCTACAAATACTTATGATAATAAAATGCAAATAAAAACAATTGGCAGGCTTATCTTACCGTTTGTCAGCGACGGATCCATCAACGGCCTTCATTAACGCCTCAGGTGACAATGTAACAGAGTTGACCAATGAAATCGAGCTAGAGATGTGAGTCAAGGCTGTGGGGTGGGGTTTTAACGTAAGGGGCGTGGTTTGCGCTTAACTGGTTTGGGGAAAAAAATCATGCCTCTATACTTTTCTCATACTTCTGAGATCAGAAATACAGAAATCCATATAAATACAGCAAAATCACATCCCTGTGTTAGACACTATAGACTCACATAGCCTTTACCCTGGCAATCCTTAAGGCATGGAAACTGTTCAGCTACTGATGAAGCCATGGTGACTTTTGTACCTGTGCTTGGACTAAAAGAAACAACAATTTCATATTTTGAATTTTAACAATAGTACAAATGTACACTCTAAGGTATTTAATATCTCAAATCTTTTTTAGCATTAAAATGTTTTACTTAAATTTGTATTGAAAATGTGTACTCCCTTTTCTCCAAAACGCTCAATAAGATGTGACACCAAGATCCGAACCATGGCTTGTCGCTCTTCAAGTGAAATGCAGTGCTTGTTTTCAATAGAATCCACAATACCTCTGCCATTGGCTGTTGCAAGAAGGATGTCTCTTACTTTCCAAAAAATATATATTTAAAAAAAAAAAAAAAAAAAAATACTACAAATTGCTTCTTAATTAAAACATATCAATTAAATGTAGGTTTCTGTAATTCATCCAAAAACAGAAACAAAACAAATATACAGGCATTTTCTAGTAACAGACTTGTCCAAACCAATTAAAAAAAAAAGAAAAACTTACAAATGCTGCTACCACTGATATTCTGTGCTCTGGACCATGCTGCTGCTCCCTTGGTATAGTAGGCGTAGTTGCATGCTCTTTGATTGATTCCTTAACATCGAATAGAAAAATCAAATGGTAATGTACATGTATGCATTTTTACAATACGTTAGGACTGCACAATATATTGTTTCAGCAAGATATCATGATGTGCACATCTGCAATTCTGCCAATTTGACTAAATCATTATTTTGAGTCAACTTACAAGATTTTTATGATGTCATCAAATTGAGAAACCCTCTCCATGTATTGTGATGTGCCCATGATGACTTTGATATACATTGATATTTTGAATGAATAGAATATTGTTTATCCCTGCAAGAAGGTAGTATTTGGTAGGAGGTGTAGAAAGCATAATTTAAAGGATTGCATCACTCCAGAATTAAAATGTCCTGATAATTTACTTACCCCCATGTCATCTAAAACGTTCATGTCTTTCTTACTTCAGTCGAAATGAAATTGAGGAAAATTTGGAGAAAAATCTTGGAACGTTTTCGACTGAAGAAAGAAAGACATGAACATCTTGGATGACACGGGGGTGAGTAAATTATCAGGACATTTTAATTCAGGAGTGAACCATCCCTTTAAACTAATGTCATTTTTGTTCACCACATCAAGTGCAGAAGAAGGAGACACAGAGAAGGCAAAAAAATGTCTGTCAAATCCAACTGTATCCCATTTTTTCACAATGAATTTGACTTTGGAGTCAGTGACCACAATTGGCTCTGAATGGTTGCAAACTGGGGCTCACCATCAGCAGAGTGAGACACAAAAAGTGCCATTCCTGACCTGTAAGTAGTTCCCTTGCATTTAATCCAAGATGGCAAATAGACATATGAGAACAATGGAATTCCCTCAAATCCACATTTTACTTTCTCAAAACCCTCTATAGATCCCAGGAATGTGGTACCAACTTCAAAGTCCTGGACCAACTTCAAAGTCATGTGAGAACATCTTCCCAGAGAGCAGGGTGTAGCACAACATCATCTGGTGTCAGAAAGCCTGTGTTTTACAAATATTGCAAAAATTGTGGACTACATGACTTAGTTTTTTGAAAAAAACATGCTTTGCCTCAAAACGCATGCACCAGAACTGAACCAAAGGTCCAAGTTTCCTGATGGCCCCAGGATAATGAAGCATAAAGTGGTGTTTTGTTTTCAAATGCCTATCTGGATAAATGAAAGTAGTAGCTCCCAGTGTTTCTCACCTTCTGGAATCAAATCTCCTATCATAAGAGGCAACAGCCTTAGAAGGCACCACATCTGTGCTGCTGTCTGTCTGATGGACCCATCAGGGTTTTTAAGATCCTGAGGTTTGACAGCAGATGGCTTGTTGTGACTATCAGAAAAACCATAGTCAAAGCTTGTCAATCTATTATTCAGCTGATCAAGTGTCAAGAGTTTTTGTTCAATCAAAGAACTGAGAACAAGCTTGGTTTCATAACCTCCAACCCCTTCCAAAATGCCATGCATGACATTTGGAGTAACATTGTCAGTTACATGGTAGAACTGCAGTTTATTGAGTGAACACTCTCTTTTGATGCCAGTTTTAGTTGGGTTATTCTGAAGTAGACCAGAATGGTAGTTAATCCTGTTGCGCATTACTGACAGATCCTCAGCTGTCTGTCCTCTCAAAACCTCTTTGTGTACCCGACACCATTGACACACAGTTTTCTCTGAGAAACTTTCTGTGTAGCCTAGGATGCCATTAAGACCCAGGTTATCCCCACAAACCTGTGTGACTCCTTGCTTTGACAGTGCCCTTGAAATGATTTGTCTCAACCTGAATTCCTTCCAATTCCAGATCCTTAATGTCACACACAATTGGATCTAAGACAGCATTTATACCATAGGTTTTTACATCATCTGTCTTGTAAACTGCCAGCAAGAAGAGTTTAAGCTAGAAAGATACTCAGGTCGCAAGCATTTAAGAGTAAAATAAACACAACCTAGCTTGTGAACTGAGGTTTTCGATCCAAGTGGATTGACCATCTCACAATCATCACTGTAAAGCACAAGAGGAATGGACAACTCTTTGGAAAAGAGTTCATTTGTTTTAAAGATTGTGCCATCTCTAAAATCTTCAAGAGCAGTGCTTTCTTGATTTTGCCACTCAAAGATTTTCTCCATCGTTCCTGGACTTTCTAATACCTGCTTCAGTATAGGCTTTAGAGGAACACGCTGAAAAGTGTCTCGGACTGCCACTTGTCTAACGGTCCCCGTCGATGTGTCTCTCTGTTGAGTGTATGAAAAACTAGGGAGAGGTACTTCCTCTGGCTGCACAAAGCATCCAGACTGAGTAAAATACTGCATTTGCTTGTACTCTGACTCAAATCCCTGAAATGGTTGAGCTGCACATGCAAAATGCTCTAAAAGCTGCTGGCCCCCAGGACTCTCGCTGTGGCCTATCTCTCTTAAAAAGGAGACCGTTTTTCTTTAGAGATCCAACAACATCACTGATAAGGCTAGATGTGTGATCTACCACAAAATTAACAGCACTCAATGTTTGGGAGGAATTTGACCTTAATTTCGCTAAAAACAAAGCTACTCTGTCTTGTATATTTTCTTCTTCTAACTCATCACATTGTTCCTCACAATTTCATCCCAGTCGTCATCACACTGCTCAACAGCATCTAAAACTGAATCTGATGAATTATCATCAGGCTCAAATAAAGGGGTTTCCTCCATTTCATCTCCAATTTCATTAACATGCTCCAGTAGGTGTCTTCTAAATGATCTAATAAGACTAAATGTGCGATGACATCCAGCTTGAGCACACTGAAAGTAACTAGATGTAGAAAATACATGATGTACTACCCTTAAATGTGCAAACAAAGCTCTGATATTAGGTCCCAAAGACCTTTTGCATTTAAAGCAGATGTACTTTAAATGCTCGCGCTCCCCGCCCCCAAGCTCGCGACTCTATAATACGTTGCATAAACAAAGTTCACATAGCTAATATAACCCTCAAAATGGATCTTTACAAAGTGTCCGTCATGCAGCATATCAGATCATGTAAGTACAGTGTTTATTTGGATGTTTACATTTGATTCTGAAGGAGTTTCATAGTGCTCCGTGGCTAACGGGGCTAATGCTACACTGTTGGAGAGATTTATAAAGAATGAAGTTGTGTTTATGAATTATACAGACTGCTCCGTGAATACAGTAAGAAACAATGGTAACTTTAACCACATGTAACAGTACATTAGCAACATGCTAACGAAACATTTAGAAAGACAGTTTACAAATATCACTAAAAATATCATGATATCATGGATCATGTCAGTTATTATTGCTCCATCTGCCATTTTTCGCTATTGTTCTTGCTTGCTTACCTGCATAAAGTCTGTTGATTCGCTGTGCTGCTCCAGACGTTAATACTGGCTTGTCTAATGTCTTGAACATGGGCTGGTATATGCAAAAGTTGGGGGTGTACATATTAATGATCCCGATTGTTTTGTCACAGTCTGTGTTATGTTGAGATTCACCTGTTCTTCAGAGGTCTTTTAATACATAAGAAGGAGGAAACAATGGTGTTTGAGACTCACTGTATGTCATTTCCATGTACAGAACACTAATTATTTAACTATGCCGAGGTAAATTAAATTTTCAATTCTAGGGCACCTTTAAAACAATAGGGAAGACTTGGCCTGTGTAAAATCTACATCATTTCCCAGTAAAATTATCACTCAAGGTATTGTTGCACATATTCACGCTCTCCTGACTTCATCTGGTTCAACAACTTTGCCATGAGTATAGTTATTATAATAGAATTGGCTGTCTGCAGTTTTACATGTATCCCCTCCATGCCCATGGTGTTTGATTGGTAGGCAGACAGGCTCTTTAAGCCCATACATTTATACCGTGCAGTATTTTTTTAGATGACCAGGGGAACACTGCTTGTGTAACTTCTGGTTCACCTCATCTCCCTGACTCAGTTACTCAAGGTATTATTTAAATGCGGTGTCATGTCCATCACTAGGCACACTTGCTAATGTGCAGTCAACACTTACATTATGTTTGGTTAGACATATAAAGCATATAAAGAAGCTGCATGTATTTTGTTTTTAACAAGCAGTGTAATGAAATATCATGTTAATGAAAACAATCAAACTTGATTTTCAGCAGATCTAAAGTCAATTTATTATCACACACATTTTGTTTATACAAGTTCCAGCTTGTTTGGCAATTTTGAACAGCAACATCCCTACCTGCAAGTACATCTCACAGGATCTTTTATCTTTTTTAATCTTCTGATCTTTTTTTAATTGTTCATGTTTCCATGTTTCATCAAGGCGGTGTGTGAAGAGACCATGGTCTGAGGAGATACAAGCTGTGATGAAACATATGAGGCCTTTTATTGAAAACGGTGTCACTGTCACCAGTGAGCAGTGCCTGAATTGCAAGGAAAAGGAACAACCTATCTTGGAGACAAGATCCATTCAAAACTTTAGAGATTTTGTACGCAACAGAGGCTTGGCCTTTAAAAGGCATTCAAATGCTAAACACTAAATGCACTTTTGGACAGCCTGAGGCTTTACCTTTCTAGGCATGTTTTAAAAGTTGCTGACCTGTGTTCAGAAATGGTTTAGGTAACTTCATTTATTTTGCTCACAGGCAGTGTTTTGTTTTGTTTGTTCTGCTATGTGGTTAGCCTGGGCCTTTTAATGTCAGGATTCACTTTTATTTTCCTTAATTTTTACAATGCTGTCCTTTGTTAAGGAATTGATTCTTGAGGTGACTAAATCAAATATAGTTCAGTGATTCAACAAATGTTGTGTTGTGTGTTAATAATGACAAACCTAGATTATTTATTTCAACATTTTTAGCTTAAATGCAGATGTTAAGATTAGTAGGCAAACATAATGAAATCAACTAATGAGCTAAATATACTTTGAGACCTCAGCAAGTTGTGATCCTATTCGCAATCTCCACAAAACAACAAAAGAGCAAGCATAAATCAAGCGTATAGCGTCAGTTCTGGCAGGTAACGTTAGTCAAGCTTGCATCAGCTGACTGTCAGCTGATCACATCTACCTATAGGAATACGACGTCTATCACAGCATACATATATAATATAGCTCCTCAGTATTATCAGCTGCTATCGCGTTCTCCAGAGCTCATTTACCCTCCTCCATCCCCAGCTCCTCCTCTTGTCCAGTCAGGATTTGGTATTCTAATTCCCCTTGAATCAGACTGAATTCCTGAATTATTTTGTACATTTAATACCAACATTGATATCTGCAATACATTATGTTGGTTCTGTTCTGTTTACCCTTAGGGGGGTTATTGCTGCTCTCCCTGCCCTTATCCATGCTTAGTGGATATGCTCTTATCTGAAAAGTATGTCCCGATGTGATTTACAACTTATGTGCCAAATTGTAATGCACAACAGAGGTCAACAGAGAAAACAAAAACTCTTAATATATTCCATATTATTATAATGGTGTGCCTCAGTCACTTTGGTCTTATAATCCTTGTGTCCTTTCAAAGCAGGTTATACTCGGTGCGTGTGTATGGTGACATCACTGGCCTTGTACTCAACACTGTCCTTATAGACCGTGTTACAGAAAAGTCTTTACAAACCACCAGAGGGGCTGAAAAAGTGCCTTTTTTTATATCTCAGTTGTGCAAAGAAAATCTTTTAATTTTAAGTTGTGAATAGGTTTGCAGATTTTTTTCATGATTTTTGTAGCTCTAGCACCACTGGAACCCGGTGTCCCCATATCCCTGTGCCCAGTCTGATTTGTGAAAAATTTAAAAAATTGTCCCTCTAGCCCGACAAACGGTTGTGTGTGTGAGAGAGAGAGTGAGAGAGAGTGTGAGTCCACTGATCGGCCACAGGACCTCCATCACAACACAAGAGCTACGCAGCGGCAGTTCAACAGCCACAAAACCCTGCAGCTGCTGAACTCAACCAGATAAGACATCTACTGAACATCATCTGCTCCAGACTGAGGACCTGCATAACTCACACACACTTATACATATGTACACACACAAACACACACACATTACAGAAAAACTTATCCATGAAATTATTTAAAATCAGTTGTTGGATTATACAGGGTCTGCACTCTTCTACATTTGGTAACAAGACTGCAGACCAAGACTTACTCAGCAGTGTAACAGATATGGACATCTGTATCTTTTATGAGACGTGGTGTTGTAGTAATGAGACTTTACATTGTCCAATAGGATACAAGGAAATTTTTGTTCCTTCATTAAAAAATTAAAAAATAAAATGTGGCCGAGACTCAGGTGAAATACTTAAATGGCACAAAGACAATTTGAAACATTCGATTAAAATTGTTAAAATTGAAAAATCTTCTATTTGGCTTGAAGTGAAATCTGTCATATCACAGTCTAATCTTTACCTCTGTGCAGTCTATATTCCACCTCATGATGAAGAGCAAAGCTTTTCCAAACTACAGACTGACATCTTACACTTTCAGTCCAGAGGAAATATCCTCATATGTGGAGATTTAAATGCCAGAACAGGGAGAGAAATTGATTATTTAAATATTGTAGATAATGACCATATACTCAATGACACCATGTTTCACTCCTCAAGTATCGCACCAAGAAACAGCTATGATAGTTTAGTCAACATGAATGGAAAGCAAATATTAAAACTCTGTAAAGGTTTAGGGATACACATCATTAATGGCAGAACTAGATGAGATACATTAGGTAGATTCACCTATTGCTCCAGATTAGGAACCAGTGTGGTTGATTATTCAATAACAGATATTGATCCAGATTTTATTAATGCCTTCACAGTCAGACCTCAGCTCCCGATTTCCGATCACTGCCAAACAGAGCTTTACCTGAAACCACCATGTGAAAGGACCAACACTTATCCACTAGAATCTGAAAAAATGTTTCCTTTGAAACCTAAACTAAAGTGGAACCAATCCAGCTCTGAACAATTTAAAGAACACATAAACAATCCTACTAGATTAAAAATGCTGGATGACTTTATATCCACTAATTTCACCTTAGATGTTAATGGGATAAATTTAGCAACAAAAAACTTAAATTACATATTCAAAACATTGGCAACTCTATCTAACATTAAACGACAATGCAAACGTAAAACAAATCAACAGACAATAAAAAAGGATGTTTGGTTTGATGATGAATGTCTCAGAAAAGAACTAAAGAGACTTTCTAACAAAAAGTACAAAAAGATCCATCCAGCCAGACATCACAGCTTACTTATTCTGACTGTCTGAACAATTACAAGAGACTAATGTGGAACAAAGGAGAAAATTATTATAAAACCCAAACTGATGAAATTGATGAATCAGTTGATCAAAATACTTTCTGGAATCTATATAAAAAACTTGAAAAACCCAAATCAGAAATATCATTACAGAGTGGCACAATTTGGAAAACTTATTTTGAAAATCTTTATCAAAAAATTGAACATACTGACCTTAACCAGCCTCAGAGTAAAATAAAGAAAACACTAGTAGACTTGGAGAAAACAATTAAAAATTATCAAAATCCATTAGAAAATTTATAACAATATCTGAAATAACAGAGCATATTAAAAGACTTAAATTAAAGAAAGCATGTGGCCAAGATGACATTAGCAATGAAATGCTTAAACTCAACAGTCCCAGCATGAATGAAGCTCTAGCCAAATGATTTAATCTGGTTTTATGGTCCGGTAACTTCCCTGAGATCTGGTGATCAGGGACTGATCACCCCTGTGGGATTACAAATTTAAGAATCTGTTTAAGA
Source organism: Ctenopharyngodon idella (assembly GCF_019924925.1). NCBI lineage: Eukaryota > Metazoa > Chordata > Actinopteri > Cypriniformes > Xenocyprididae > Ctenopharyngodon > Ctenopharyngodon idella. The sequence goes on from NC_067222.1 coordinate 50,612,795, forward strand.
TCTGCTGATCCTACATCCTGACATAACCTCACATGAAATATTAAGGTGAAGTATATTGTATTTAACATTTTGAGGTAAAGATAATGACAATTTAAGGAGATCAAGGCAGGCAGCCCAGGTGTCTGTAACATTAACCTTTTGTCTTCATGCACTTCCTAACCATTTGGCTCAAGATACAGCTGTGCCTTTGTCTCTATGATAATGTAAAGGTATGGGCCATGCTGTCAGACTGAGTGGATTAACACCTATGCATTTGAATGACACCGTTATGCTGATTAGATCATGGCTGGGAAATGTAGGGAATGGGCTGATTCCTGCACTGCATTTGCATGCTTTGTTTAGATTGTCTCCACCTCTACTCTATGTATCCCTCCCCCTTGAATGTATATGAACTACCAAGTACACTGCCTTGTTTGGACTTGGATGACTACAGCGACCCACAGCACGTTTCTCAATAAAGAGTAACTTCTGCTTGAAAGATATCCCAACGTCTCCTGGTCTCTGCTTCGACGAGGAAAAAGTTTCCTACACCCCCATATTTAAAAAAGGTGATCGATTTGACTCCAATAATTATCGTGGCATCTTTGTGGGCAATGCGTTAGGAAAACGGTTCTGCAGTATCATAAACAGCCGTATTGTCACACACATCTCCACACACAACATTTTAAATAAAGCACAAATTGGATTTTTTCCCAAAACAACGACATCCGACCACATCTATTCTCTTCACACTCTAATTAACAAAAACATCAAGGACAAACAAAGGAAAATATTTGCATGTTTTGTAGATTTTAAAAAAGCATTCGACTCAATTTGGCATGATGGTTTACTGTACAAACTCCTACAAATTGGCATTGGTGGGAAAACTTTTGATACAGTACAATCCCTGTACACCAACAGTAAATGTGCGGTGAAAATCAATAACTACAGAACAGCGTTTTTCCGGCAGGGACGTGGAGTGAGGCAGGGATGCAGTCTGAGTCCGACTCTATTTAACATCTACATAAATGATCTGGCAGACGCGCTGGAGCACTCTACTGTCCCCGGCCTCATTCTACAGCACACAGAGGTCAGAGGTCACTCTACTGTCCCCGGCCTCACTCTACAGCACACAGAGGTCACTCTACTGTCCTTGGCCTCACTCTACAGCACACAGAGGTCAGAGGTCACTCTACTGTCCTCGGCCTCACTCTACACCACACAGAGGTCAGAGGTCACTCTACTGTCCTTGGCCTCACTCTACAGCACACAGAGGTCAGAGGTCACTCTACTGTCCTCGGCCTCACTCTACACCACACAGAGGTCAGAGGTCACTCTACTGTCCCCGGCCTCACTCTACACCACACAGAGGTCAAAGGTCACTCTACTGTCCCCGGCCTCACTCTACAGCACACAGAGGTCACTCTACTGTCCTCGGCCTCACTCTACAGCACACAGAGGTCAGAGGTCACTCTACTGTCCTCTGCCTCACTCTACACCACACAGAGGTCAGAGGTCACTCTACTGTCCCTGGCCTCACTCTACACCACACAGAGATCAGAGGTCACTCTACTGTCCTCGGCCTCACTCTACAGCACACAGAGGTCAGAGGTCACTCTACTGTCCTCGGCCTCACTCTACACCACACAGAGGTCACTCTACTGTCCTCGGCCTCACTCTACACCACACAGAGATCAGAGGTCACTCTACTGTCCCCGGCCTCACTCTACACCACACAGAGATCAGAGGTCACTCTACTGTCCTCGGCCTCACTCTACACCACACAGAGGTCAGAGGTCACTCTACTGTCCCTGGCCTCACTCTACACCACACAGAGATCAGAGGTCACTCTACTGTCCTCAGCCTCACTCTACACCACACAGAGATCAGAGGTCACTCTACTGTCCTTGGCCCCACTCTACACCACACAGAGGTCAGAGGTCACTCTACTGTCCCTGGACTCACTCTACACCACACAGAGATCAGAGGTCACTCTACTGTCCTCGGCCTCACTCTACACCACACAGAGGTCAGAGGTCACTCTACTGTCCTCGGCCTCACTCTACACCACACAGAGATCAGAGGTCACTCTACTGTCCCCGGCCTCACTCTACACCACACAGAGGTCAGAGGTCACTCTACTGTCCCCGGCCTCACTCTACACCACACAGAGGTCAGATGTCTGCTGTACGCAGATGATCTGGTCCTGCTGTCCTGCACACCTGAGGGTCTCCAGCAAAGCCTGTCCCTGCTGGAACAGTACTGTCATGAGTGGGCCCTGACAGTCAATCTGGACAAAACCAGAGTCATGGTGTTCCAGAAGAAGACCAGATCTCAGGGAAACAAACACCAGTTCACTTATAAAGGCCAGGTCCTACAGCACAGCACCAGCTGCTGTTTTCTGGGCATCGACATCGGGAAGCTTTGGTCTGGCTGTCAAAACACTGAGCGAAAAGGCTCGGAGGGCTTTTTATGCTATAAAGTCAAGATGCGGTCACTTAAAATTATCCACTAAAACTTGGATAAAATTATATAATTCAATAATAAAACCAATTCTTTTATATGGATGTGAAATTTGGGGACCAGTACAACATTTTAGAAATTGGGATAAAACTTCAGTAGAAAAACTACAAATGGAAATTGGCAAAAACATTTTAGGGGTTCACAGAAGCACATCCAATGACGCCTGCAGGGCTGAATTCAATTCAATTCACTTCACATTTATTTGTATAGCGCTTTTCACAATACATATCGTATCAAAGCAGCTTTACAGAGAATGTATGTCAACATTACAATTTAAAGAATGCAGTTAGCTAATAATGTAATAATTTAGGCAATTAATTTACAATCACTGTTAGCAATTTAATTGAAGGTAGAAGCAATGAGCTCCTGGAAAAATGAATTACATATTAACAATAATTAGGATATATAGAAATTTGGGAATGTGCGTGTTGATCCAGATGTTGCATCTTCTGAAGTCCTCGCAGGAGTTGGCGCCGTCTCTTCAAAAGTGTTGGTCATCTGAGGTCTTCTTAAGAGTCTGGGTCCAAACTGAAGCTGATGTACTCTCTAGTCACCTCGGGACGGGCGTCCCAAGATAAAACAGAAAAGCAAATGGAGAATTAGCATAGCTGCTGTTCATAACATTAAGCAAAGATAGTCATGTGCAATTGATCTGATATGAGATTCATTATGTGAATGCTTGGCTAAAGAGATGTGTCTTTATTCTAGATTTAAACTGGGTGAGCGAGTCTGAGTCCAGAACATTATCAGGAAGGCTATTCCAAAGTTTAGGAGCCAAATGTGAAAACGCTCTCCCTCCTTTAGAGGACTTAGCTATCCTAGGTACAACCAGAAGTCCAGAGTTTTGTGATCTTAAAGAGCGTGAAGGATTGTAGGACGATAGAAGATCGGTTAAGTACACAGGAGCTAAACCATTTAGAGCCTTATAGGTCATTAGCAATACTTTATAATCGATATGGAACTTAATAGGTAACCAGTGAAGAGATGATAAAATTGGTGTTATATGATCATATTTTCTTGACCTGGTAAGAACTCTAGCAGCTGCATTTTGTACTAATTGTAGCTTGTTTATTGAGGAAGCAGGACAACCAGCTAGTAATGCATTACAGTAATCTAGTCTAGACGTCATGAAAGCATGAACTAACTTTTCTGCATCAGAAACAGATAACATATTCCGTATCTTAGCAATGTTTCTGAGGTGGAAGAAGGCTGTTTTTGTAACATATGAAATATGATTTTCAAAGGACAAGTTGCTGTCTAATATAACACCCAGGTCTTTAACTGTCGAGGATGGAGTAACAGTACATCCTTCTAAATGCAGACTGTAGTCTGAGAGATTCAGTGTACAGGTTTTTGGCCCAATAAGTAATACTTCAGTCTTATCTGAATTTAATAGCAGAAAATTACTAGTCATCCAATGTTTTACTTCTTTAACACACTCTGTCAGATTGGATAATTTAGAGTTTTCATCTGGTTGTGATGAAATATATAACTGAGTATCATCGGCATAGCAGTGGAAACTAATTCCATGTTTTCTTATAATATTACGAAGTGGCAGCATGTATACTGAAAATAGCAGAGGGCCTAACACAGATCCTTGCGGCACTCCATAATTTACTATCGTTATCTTAGATTTTTCCCCGTTTAAATAAACAAAATTGTGACGGTCTGATAGGTACGACCTAAACCACCGTAATGCCTGTCCCTGAATACCAGTGTAATTCTGTAGTCGATCTAGGAGTATTTTATGATCTATAGTGTCGAACGCAGCACTGAGATCAAGTAGCACTAGTATTGAGATACAGCCTTGGTCAGAAGCTAGAAGTAAGTCATTTGTAATTTTAACGAGCGCAGTTTCTGTGCTATGATGAGATCATGCTTGCTTGAACTTGCTTGAACGGTCTTGAGACATGACCTAGAGATAAAGACGAGTTAATAATATTGAGAAGAGGCTCTTCTGCTACAGGTAACAATTCTTTCAGTAGTTTAGTGGGTATTGGATCTAATAAACATGTTGTTGGTTTAGACGCTGTGATAAGTTTATTTAGCTCTTCCTGTCCTATAGTTGTAAAGCACTGCAACTGTTCTTGAGGGACGATAATTGAGGCTGAATCATAAAACTCTGTCAAAGGTTGTACATTTACAATTGTATTTCTGACACTTTCAATTTTTTCAGTAAAGAAATTCATAAAGTCATCGCTACTAAACTGTAATGAAATGTTTTGTTCTGGTTATGTCTGTTTATTTGTTAATCTAGCCACTGTACTAAACAAGAACCTTGGATTGTTTTGGTTATTTTCTATGAGTTTGCGGAGATGCTCGGCCCTGGCTGCTTTTAGAGTCTTTCTATAACCGGACAAGCTGTCTTTCCACGCGATTCTGAAGACTTCTAAACGAGTTTGTCTCCAATTGCGTTCTAGATTACGAGTTTCTCTTTTGATAGCATGAGTAATACTGTTGTACCATGGTACAGTATTTTTCTCTCTAACCTTTTTTAATCTCATCAGTGCAACAGTATCTAATGTACTAGTGAAAGTGGTGCACATACTGCTAGTAATTTTCTCGAGATCATTTGTGTGTTTGGGTACAATGAGCAGGTGAGACAGATCAGGCAGTTTATTTGTGAATTTATCTATAGTTGTCGGGAGAATTGTTCTACCTAGTCGATATCGAGGCGCAATTTGACAAATATCAGCAGTATGCAGTACGCATGTTACAAGGTAATGATTAGTGATATCATCACTTTGCGGTCGAATTTCTATATCAGTAGGATTGATTCCATGTGATATAATTAAATCTAGTGTATGATTAAGACGGTGAGTGGGTCCAGTGACGTTCTGTTTGACCCCAAACGAGTTTAGTAAATCTGTAAACACAGCCCCTAACGCATCATTTGTATTGTCTACATGAATGTTAAAATCTCCAACAATCAGCGCTTTATCAACGTTGACCAATAGGTCTGAGAGAAAGTCTGCAAACTCTTAGGAAATCAACATAAGGCCCTGGAGGTCTATAAACGGTAGCCAAAGCAAGAGATAGTAGCGACTTTTTACTTATATCTGAGAGTGTAACGTTTAGCACGAGAATTTCAAATGAATTAAACCTGTAGTTTGTTTTCTGGGTAACGTTAAGAATCTCTCTATAGATTGTTGCAACACCACCGCCACGGCCAACCGGACGGCATTTATTTTTATAACAGTAGCCAGGTGGACAAGACTCATTAAGACCGAAATAATCATTTGGTTTAAGCCATGTTTCAGTAAGGCAAATTACATCAAGACTATTATCTGTGATCATTTCATTTATAATAACCGCCTTAGGTGTCAGCGATCTAATGTTTAGTAGCCCTAGCTTTAGAAATTGTTTTTGTTCAGTAATTTTGCGAATTTCTGGTTTAATCACGATCAGATTTTTTTTAGATCCTTTATTTTTATAGTTGAACCTCACTATTCGGGGAATAGACACAGTTTCTATAGACTGTACTACACTCACATTTCTATCAATTAAGTGGGCAGAACACAGACTGTGATTTGAGGTTTGACTTACTAGTCATACTGTGCGAAGCATCTTGGAGATGTTCTCCGACAGAAGATCAGCTCCGATTCTGCTGGGGTGCAGGCCATCAGCACGGAAGAGCCTAGGTCGCTCCCAGAAAAGATTCCAATTATTTATAAAGAGCAGCTTCTGTTCAGTACACCAAGACATTAACCATTCATTTAAAGCAAATAATCTACTGAACCTTTCATGTCCACGTCGGTACGTCGGAAGCGGTCCGGACACGATGATCCTCGTCGCAGGTGATGTGGCTCGTACCGTCTCGATCAGGCTCCTGAAGTCCTGCTTCAGCACCTCCGTCTGCCGCGGCCTGGTGTCGTCCACCCCCACGTGCAGAACAACAGCTCCGATGCTCTCAGCGCCATTCAGGATCGCGGGAACCTGTGTAGCGACATCGAGAACACGAGCACCAGGAAAACAGTGACTGCGCACCTTACCTTTGGTTGTGGTAGCGTGGACGTGGCGGACGATGGAGTCTCCGATGACCACGGCGTCGCGTTCTGCCTATTAATGTAATAAAGAGACTCTATAACATCTCACGGTCACTGATTCATCATGAGCTCTGTTGGAAATCTCAGAAGCGAAGACCAGGAGACTTGGATGTATCATCAGCAAGATTCTTTATTGAGAACACGTGCTGTCGGTTGCTGCAGTCTAACTAAGGCAGTACAGTATAGTTTATATACATTTTAGGGGGCAGTGCTTAGGGATAGAGACAAAGCACCAGATGTCATCTGATGTCATCATCTTTACCTTAAAATGCTAAATACAATGTAGTTCACCTTAGTATTTCATGTGATGTTATGTCAGGATGTAGGATCAGCAGATCTTAAATAGATTCTTAAATTTGTAATCCCACAGCTCAAAGCATTATGGGTAGAATCTCTACAGTCTGTTCTGATTCATCAACACAGTTTCACTGATCCATAAGATAAAATCCTAAACCCAGGATAGAGCGGTTGAGTGAATGTGGTCTGGACTGTGTGGATGAGGCTCATTGTGTCTCCAGAGACGCTGTAGAAGGACAGAGTTCCTGCACTGTGATCCACATACACTCCTATTCTACTGATGATGGACTCTAAATCATCATCATCATCATCATACACTCCTGTTCTCCTGCTGATGGGCTTTACAGGGAGAACAGTCTGTATGTTATTGTGCCAGAATGAGTAACTGGAGGGAGAGCAGACCAAACTCCAGGACTGATCATTAGATCCAAACATACACTCAATCCGTCCCTTCCTGCTGATGCTCTTATATGACACTGATATAGACACAATATCTCCACTCCACTCAATCTCCCAGTAACAGCGTCGATCACACACACTCTCTCTGCACAACACCTGAAGATGATAATCAAATCTGTCTGGATGATCAGGATACGACTGCGGTGTGTCAGTGTTAGTAATCACTGTGTTGCTCTCAGACAGACGGAGGTGTTCATTCACTGTGTTCAGATCCGGAGTGAACTGATGGGAATCTGATGGAGATAAAACATCACAATCAGGAATTATCAATCTGTCCATTTTTTAATCTACACTGTAAACATGATTTCTGCTGCTTGTTAAATGAACTTAATTAAAATGAGTTAAAACCACACAATTACTGCACATTCTGTCATGATTTAATTGAGTAAATCCACTTAAATATGTCAAACTGAAGTTTACTTCATCATTTGTGTGTGGAAGGCCAAACCTGCAAAAAACAATAAATAAATACATACATAAATAAATATATGAAGAAATGTAAAAAATAATAATAATAATAATAAAAATAATAATAAAAATAAATAAATGCGTATATAAATATACAAGGAAATGTGAAAAAAGAAAAATAAATGAGTATTTATACCTTTATTTCCTTATTTATGTATAATTGTATTTATTTTATCATTTATTTATTTATTTATGTATCTATGTATTTATGTCTACATTTTTTATTTCCACATGAATTTCAAGGTATAAATACTCATTTATTTTTCTTTTTTCACATTTCCTTGTATATTTATGCATTTATTTATGTATGTTTGTTTTTTTACAATTCTTCATATATTTATTGTTTTTGCAGGTTTGGCCCTCATATTTGTGTTGAGTGAACTGAAACTGGGCAGTGGATTTTTGGTTCCCAGCATGCTTTGCTCTGGTCTGGATCTATTACAGAATCTTTCTATCTTTAGTCTTGAGTTCAGATCTGACAAGTTAATGTAGGATTTGTCTCAGATCTGAACTTGATTTAGGATCTTCTCCTCTCCTCTCTTTATATTTCTGTTTGCGCACAGCTTCCCTGTCAAACAAATATATTTACTGAATAATAAAAAAAAAACTATATATCAGGCCGGTTTTGTCAAGCTCAGATGCCCTCCCTTCACGACACACCATTCATATTCATTCCCGCGCGCCCTGCCCTGCCTCGTGTTTGCTGCTGGCTGACAACTTGAGACAACTATTCCCGGGAAAAGACAACAGCTGTCTGTTGATGAGAAGCGAAAAAGAAAAAAGCCCTAGATGCAGGTTTGCAGGTTGACCTCAGCTCCCTATAGAAGGAATAATAGGGGGCTTTTATTCTTTATATCCCAGGCGCTTCACACCAGGCCTGAGGCTGGACCAATGATGTGTTGGTTCCATCCTTTTTTAACCCGTCTGTGGATCCAGCACAGAGCTTGTCAGTGAGCGCATCCTTTTAGACTGCAGAGTATGGCAGGCCATTTTTACATTTAGGCCTCTGCTCTTTGAAGTCTCAGGTTGAGCTTTTAGGTTACCTCTCCCTCTGTGAGAGCCAATACAAATTTAGTGACCTCAGCTCCCTGTAGAAAGGAATAAGAGGATGTTTATTCTATGTTTTTTGTATTGGGGCATTTAAACTGGGGCCCTGGAGCACCCATTATTAGGGAAGGTTATCGTGGCACCCTTACTATGTGCCTCTTTTCTTTATGAGGTCTTAATAGCGGGTAGCATTAACTCCCTCGGGTCGGCGGTCATGCCGGCGATACCACCTCGGTTTTTTTCTTACCAGTGTGAAAGAGACTCAAAATACTCTGTCAATGTTGCACATATAATTAAGAGTTATACACCATTAAAATTTGTGGAATATCTTCTTTTATTTGTGTACACTCAGAGTAAAAACAAAATGATGTGCTTTTTGCAAAATAAAGAAAACTAACATGATGCGTGATCTGTCGTCTCCCTCTGAACGAAGTTTAATCTGATAGTTCTCAGAAAATGAACTGTAACTTAGTGAATACTAATGACACAAAAATGAGACTTATGTCTAAAAAAACGTTGAAATGTCAGGTTTTAAATCGTGTAAGTCAAATCGAAAACAAATATTCTGTGTTTATGTAATCTGTATGAAAAGAGACACATGTCAGACGCCCGTGATTCAGCTCATTATCCGCTAATCCGGCCACTCCCACGGAGCGAGCGCTATTCAGACGCAAATTCTGAGGCAATACATGTATACATCATCTCAATCGTGCATTTATTGTCTTGAAAAGTGTTTATCTGGATGTTAAAGCCATGGTTAGCGATCTCTGGAAGACATGCCGTTAGTTCCTGAATGTCCTGTTCTTCTTTAGAGTAATTTGTGGACTAAAGGTGTACAGAGCGCCCTCCGGCTGCCAGTATGAATTGAAAACACAGTATCCAGCGCTCACAGTGATGACAATAAATACTGAATAAATATTACTCCTCTGTATAGAAAATTGACATAAACATATGAGAATCCATCAATATTTCTCCAAATGTGCATGCTTTTAAGCTAAAAGACTATATGAAATGCCATAGAGGTAACATGAATGTTCAGACGCTTTGCATCACAGAAATACATTATATTTTAAAGTATATAATAGAATACCATTATTTTAAATTGCAATAATATTTCACAGTATTGCTGTTTTTTCTGTATGTTTGATATACACCATGATGAGCTTGAGACATGATCACAGAGGGTTTTTTCACAGCCTACCTGACTGAAAGGCCTCATTAATATGCAGCTCATTAGAGGCTCTTTATGCAATTCTTTTGTCTTCTCAGATGTAAATCACCCATTATTCATGATGATTCACGCCTCCATACATACTGTGTTTCTTGACAAAAAGTGTCTTACAAAAACTAAATCAATATATTGTTATAAATGAACAAGTATGCAGGATAATTTTTACATCATTTTGAAGTAAAAATTCTAGTCTACAACCTCCAATACCCAGAAGTCTTATGAGCACAGATTTAATATATATTTTTTGGCTTTATTTCAGTGACTTAAGTTTTTTGTTTTTTCAATAACCACGCATAAACGTTATTCCTTCAAAAACACAAACATGTACATACATGTTCCTCACATATTATGGTAGCCTAGTTTGTGCTGAATACAGTGTAATGACACTTTTTCCATTAATATGTTTATGAACAACTGAAAAAAGCACAAATGTCAGGGCATGTCAAAACTTCTCCAGGGCCCCGAAAATCCTCAGACCCCAGAGGGTTAAGAACAAAATATCACCTGTAGTGAATGGTACGACCTCCTTTTGATCTGAGAGTTGGTTTTTTAGGCTGCCACTCATCCGAGCTTCAGGTAGTTGATATGTCAGGTGTTCGGCCCTCAGGTGCCGCCCTGATAATCCTCCTGGGTTGAGTGGGCTGGCTTCCTCTCATTGAAGAGAGTCATTTGTCGAAACCACCGCTCTGCTGAGCTCCAGGTAATATCACGATTTGAGGTGTTTGGCCATTGTTAGGCCCCCTTGATACCTTCCTTAGTTTGAGTGAAGCGGTTTCCTCTCACTTAGAGAGTAGAAGGCGATATGCTGAAGCCTCCGCTCCCCCGAGCTCCAGATAGATCATGACGGTAGGTGTTGGCCCTCTCTGGGCCACCCTTGACATCATCCTTTGATGAGTGAGCTGGCTTCCTCTTGTTTGAGAGTCTCTATTCAAGGCTGCCGCTCCATTTGAGCTCTAGGTAGTTGAGGTCTTTGACATTGGCCTACTGCAAGGCCACCTTGACAATCACCTTATGATGAGTATGTTGGCTTCCTCTCATTTGAGAGTTTTTATTGAAGCCTCTGCTCCACTGAACTCCAGGTAGTTGATGTCCTCAAGTGATGGCCTGTTAAGGCCACCTTGACATTCCCTGTGGTGAGTGTGTTGGTTTCCTCTCACTTGGAGAGTCGTTTTGTTGAAGTCACCACTCCATTGAGCTCTCGGTGGTCAGTTCCCCTGAGTGGTGTGTGAGCCGGCCTCCTTCTTTAGAGTTGTTAGGCTGAAGTCTCCGTTCCATTGAGCTCCAGGAAGGTCATGGGTGCGTGTGTGCCGGCCCTTCTTTTGGGCCGCCCCGATATCCGGCCTAGGCTTGTACTCAGGAAAACGTCTTTTTTGACAGAGCCAGTTCAGCTGTAGCTTTCCGCCTCCTAGCATGCAGTAGCCTGGAGTAGGCTACTCTTTGGAGAGCCTCTCCAGCTTAAGACTAGCAGCTAGTGATCTTAGTACGCCTCCTCTCTTTGTGAGAGTTGTCCCCGGCCGGGGCCCGCCTTCTGCATTAGGCTATTAATGCAAACGGCAGGCCTTACGGCCTCCTCAATGTATCTAGATTAAGCTGAAACTCCTCTTGATATTAGAGTATAAGCGATATGCTGAGCTTCAGTTCCCTGGTGGTGTTAGGCACAGACAAATAGCCAGGTGTTGTAGGCTTTTGTTGAAAGCCTCCCCTGTGGTTGTCCTTGAGCGATGTTAGACTTCCTCTCGTTTAGAGAGTGGAAAGCACTATGGTGAAGTCTCCGCTCTCCAGAGCTTTGGTAGTAGCTAGTTTGAGCTTGGAGCATCTCTCCACCAAAAGCTTCTTGATTATTATCAAGTCGCAGAGTCGAGTGTTGCTGGCCCCTCCTGTGGAATTTCTTCCTGTTGGGGCCTCCATTCCTCCAGAGCTGAGCTCAGACGGCTTTTCTCGTCTTGGAGCGAGAGTTTTTGCTCAGGTTTTTACCTTTAAGCCTTTTTCGGGTTAGCTCACTTTGCTCTCAGAGCTCTGTGCCCCATATGTGCCCAACACCAGTGATGTTCAGATCGAGCGTGTCGAGTACTCCCCCTTTTCAGGGCGAGTTGAGCACGCTCCCTTAGAGCTCAAGCATTAGCCTCGGGCCTGTGGCCGTGTTATGCTAGAATAGTAGGCCCTGACTGAGGCCTCCTTGTCAGCTCGGTCGCATAGTTTTGTACTCCCCTTGTTTTAAGGGCAGAAAGCGATATGCTGAGTACACGGCTCATTTTGGCAATGCGAACGAGTATTCCAAGACTGCATACCTCTAGTGGCTACCTCTGCTGGGTTAGATTTGCTACCAAGTAGTTGTTCCTCCTTGGGTCACCTTGAAGGCGATCCTCTGGGTTGAGCTAGATTCCTGAGTGTCGTAGTTCCCTAGAATTGAGCAGATGGTTATCAGGTAGCTCAGCCATGGAGTTCTAGATCTTTACCAAGTAGTTGGCCCTCGAGCAGGCCACCTTGAAGGAGATCCTCTGGGTCGAGTAGGTCCTTAGCACTTCCAGCTAAGATGGTATTCTGACTCCCTAGAGTTATATCAGAGTGTAGGCTCATTGAGGGTCATTCTTTAGAGTACTGCGCTCCCAAGGTCTGATCGGAAGGTTGAAGGTCTCTCGTGAGACCTCCCTGGGAGGTCAGTATTGAAGGTTGAGGACCTCGCCCCTGAGTTGGTCATTGAGGTTTAAGAGGTTCTTTTTAGTAAGAACTCTCTTAATCGATCAGCTCCTGTTGGAGCTGGAGGTACGTCTCTCTTTAGGGACCCTTTTTAGAGTATTCAGTCTCCAGAGTGCTTATTAAGAAGCGCTCTGTAGATCCTAGGTTGAGCAGAGTAACTCCCTTCGATTGCAAGGGTTCTAAGCGCTATGCTGTGTTCTGCTCCCCAGGATGCCCGTCTCTACATCCGGTCTGAGTTGGTTACTTCCAGTTACTGACAGTTTGCAGTCCCTCTTTCTGGACCCCTCCTCTGGAGGTTAGTGCTTTAGAGATTCTGTTTTGGTGACAGACAGGTTGCTGGCCAGACTAGGTTTCTACTAAGTAGGACCAGGTCGGCCTCACTGGTGGCAGTCAGGGTAGACTATGCTCCCCTGAGAAGTGATTGGCTGGGGCTCCTTTCGGCTCCCTGGCCACATTCCCTTAAAGGGACCCCTTCTGTTTGAAGTTGTTGGTTCCAAGCCTTTGAGCGGCCTTGGTAGGCCTCTAGATGTTTCTGGAGGCCTCTTTGAGGCTTATAGCTTGGGTGGTGGCCGTAGGGAATGCTGTCACTGACACCCTTAGGAGGAGTGTTTTTTGGCATTTCAGTTGAAATGGTTTCTTATATTTGTCACAGCCATTCTTTGGCATGTACTCCCCTCAGCGTGGCGGCATGGGTATTCGTTCCCCAAATGCGTTAAGACGCAGTGCGAGTTCCCTTTCGAAAGGGAACGTCTCAGGTTACGCATGTAACCATGGTTCACTGAGAACAGGAAACGAGACACTGCATCTCCCTGCCATTCCTTGGGGCCACCTGCTGAACAGTCCCTTCAGACAATAAGTGGATGACTTGTTCTCTAGGCACCCCTTATGTGCGTTCGGGTCGCACTAGTAGTGACGTCATAGGCTGTCGCCAGCCAATACGATTGCCGTGATTTGATAGCGTTTCAGACACTGGTTCCTGCTAAGGCGTTCCTTAAATGCGTTAAGACGCAGTGTCTCGTTCGCTGTTCTAAGGGAACCATGGTTACATGCGTAACCTGAGACGTTCTTTGGTACTTTCTCGACATTTCTAATTGGTTGTAATCATTTAAAGAAAAATGTACTAAACATAGGGCTTAAGAAAACTTTCCGTTGCCTAAGGGCAACGCTGTGCTGTAGAGGGATAAAACAAACACCATCTAAATGTGTATTTTTTCTTCCATTAGAGTAAAAGACATGGAAGGAAAAATAGACCAAAATCTTAAAATTGTCAACTACATGAAAGAAGTATTCTAATAACATCAAAAGAATTAAAATGATTTATTGATTTGTGCAAAATAAACAAATTATTATTGAAACTATATCCCTCTCATTGGTGCAGAATTTATTCAGTATGTGCATGCAACAATTAGGGCTGTGACGGTAGGCATGACAACCGTGCCACCGTGATGGTGAAGTTGCCACCACGGTCGTGGAGTGTCACCGGCGGTAATATATATATATATATACATATAATCTCAGAGGTCGCGTTATTCGAAAATTTTCCGTCATTGATGGAATTTTTTTTAGCAGTGACGGAAAAAATCTGCAGCCCGTTCGTCATTTTGACAGATTATGTAGTTTATAACTGTAATTCCCACCCCTGTCCAGTGTGGCAGCAGAGGAGCGCGAGTTCAGTCTCCAGAATAAAATGAAAACAATGCGCTTGATTACACACAGATGAGCACCCAGTTTAAGTCAATTTTATAATAATAAAGTTACTTATGCTTACTTGCATAATTATGTTTTGTTATTTTTCTCGCTGACTATAAGTTTATGGTCAACGAATGGCTTTTCTGAGGTATAATGTTATTTTCACTGATTTCACTGATTGAACTGACGTGATACAGATTTCAGTAAGCTACTGTATCTTTCAACATATTTTTTGATTTTCATTTCGTTTATTTCGTTCTGTACAGTAGTAAAGAGGAAAGGATGATCGCATTCACTCACAACCCGTGACAAGTGTTCAAGATGAAAACTGAAAAGTGACGCAGTTTTTAACTTTCTTTTCATAATATAAATAAATGCATAGCCTATGCCTATTTCCTTATCCTGTAAGTTTGTGAATAAAAATGAAAATGTGGACGAAATCAGAAGCTATTAAATGTCTTATCATTAAAATATATAAATTAAAATGACGGGTAATTATTGATTATGATGGATTTTTTTTTACGATCCTGTCCATCAAAATGACGGCGAAACGCAAGTCTAACGCAACCTCTGATATATACATATATATATGTATATATATATATGTGTATATATATATATATATATATAAAAACCAAACAACCCCGCCCCCCCTTCGGACCCCACCACCGCAACACCGCCGGTTGTTGGTGATTTACCACCGCGGTAGTAAAAATTTGCCACCGTCACAGCCCTAGCAACAATGTGCATGTTTTCTACACTACTATTTTCAAGTAGCTATATATATAGCTACTTGAAAATAGTAGTGTAGAAAACATGCACATTGTGGCATAGTGTCATAGTGTTGTTGCTTTGCTCTTGTGATAAACCTAGTGAATACTAAAGAAGACCATGGTCTTTGTGTGAACTGATTATTCTGTAGAAATCTGTGGAGTATGAAACAATTGCATGAATGTGAGGGAATTAAAATAAATTGGTAAGGAAGTCAGAGTTGTATTAATATATTTAACGTTTTGTTTATTTAAAAAAAATAATAATAATTATGAGAAGTGCCCTTTTTTCCACTTGAGCCCCTGCCCCCCAAAATATCTGTGCACGTCAATCAGTTCAATGTTAATTCAGTTCAATATCAGGATTGATGTAGTTCATCAGTTATCAAACAAATCTGAATAAGCTATTATGAACCTTTACTGATATTACTAAGATAAATATAAGATTCTTTTAAACTCCAGCCAAGCCCAAGATCACAGTGGCACTAAGAAAAAGATGTTCTGATGTTGTTTTAAGAGTCAAAAGTGATGCTGAAGATGTTATTGAAACTCAACTATTGTGAAAAATCTCTCAAAGCCTCCTAAAGAGTGTGTGTGTTACTGCCCCCTAGAGGAACACAATGAAGTTGATCTGACTAAGATTGATATTCAAACATTTAATAAATTCATTTAAATTCATACAGTGTTCAATCTCATCTTCACAGGGAGTGTCTTGATACTTGGACCTGAAAGATCACATCCATTTATATATTTATGTCATTTGTAATTCAGGATAAATGCTGTTGAATTAAATTTAAGACTGTTAATAAATTCATTTTAACCAAAATTAACAAAGCATATTATCGATTTAAAACATGTTATAATCCAGCGTAATGTCAAATAGGCTTTCCAGCTAATGTAAATCAATATTTCCATAGTAAAACAGTAGTAAATGTGTATGTCTCTCACACAAACTCACATCTGTGTCCTGTGACAGAGCAATAACAGCTGTTCACCTACTGCAACTGTGAGGTAAAAGAGCGCTTTACCTCATCACAAACATACGTTCAGTTTAACTTAATGCTAAGTAGTTGTAAAATAATTGTATGTGGAACCACAGGTGATAATTTAATTGTTTAATATTGTTTAAAAAAACAATGACATATTTTCTGCTATCGTTCTGTGACTAAAACTTTTTTATTTTATTTTTGAGCCAACAACAACACCCTTTGAATTTAGATGAAAACTGTGTGCATTTTAAATGAATTTATTAACAGACTTGAATTTAATTCAATAGGATTTATCCTGAATTACAAATAAATATATGAATGGAAATGATCTTTCAGGTTGAAGTATCAAGATACACCCTGTGAAGCTGACATTGAACACTGTATGAATTTAAAATAATTTATTTATTTATTTATTTTTTCACATTGTTTTCAGATAACTTTATACAAATAAATAGACATCAATATTGAATAAAATCTATTGAATATATAACACTGAACTGTAACAAGTGAACTAATCATAATATTTACACTATGTATTTGTAAAAAAAAATTAACATACACTAATAAACAACATCATTTTAATGTCATTTTATCATAAATAATTTTTTAATCTCATACATTTTAACTTTTAACCATGTTCATACTTTTTAACTTAAATAAATTTATTTATTTATTTTTTATTTATTTATTTTTTTTAAGGCAATCTAGAACTCCAGGGGGAGAGGGCGAGATGAGGTGATCTTTTATTTGTGTACACTCAGAGTAAAAACAAAATGTTGTGCTTTTTGTAAAATAAAGAAAACTAACATGATGCGTGATCTGTCATCTCCCTCTGAACGAAGTCCAATCTGATAGTTCTCAGAAAATGAACTGTAACTTAGTGAATACTAATCACAAAAAAATTAGACTTATGTCTAAAGAAATGTTGAAATGTCAGGTTTTAAATCGTGTAAGTCAAATTGAAAACAAAAATTCTCTCTTTATGTAATCTGAATGAAAAGAGACATGTCAGACGCCCGTGATTCAGCTCATTATCCGCTAATGCGGCCACGCCCACGGAGCGAGCGCTATTCAGACGCAAATTCTGAGGCAATACATGTATACATCGTCTCAATCGTGTATTTATTGTCTTGAAAAGTGTTTATCTGTATGTTAAAGCCATGGTTAGTGATTTCTGGAAGCCTCTGTTAGTTCCTGGAATGTCACATGGCCTGTTCTTCTTTAGGAGGCATTTGTGGACTAAAAGGTGCACAGAGCGCCCTCCGGCTGCAAGTATGAATTGAAAACGCAGTATCCAGTGCTCATAGTGATGACAATAAATATTGAATAAATATTACTCCTCTGTATAGAAAATTGACATAAACATGAGAATCCATCAATATTTCTCCAAATGTGCATGCTTTTAAGCATATTAAGAAATTATGGTCAATATTTAAGAGTAAAACAGAGGTCAAAATGTGAAGCTTGAGTCTTAGATCTTTTTAATGATGTATAGTTTGTCAACTGCACATTAACATTTAGGCTATATAATATAACAAATATAGTAGCCTATATGAAATGCCATAGAGGAAGGAATGTTCAGACGCTTTGCATCACAGAAATACATTATATTTTAAAGTATATTAAAATAGAAAACCATTATTTGGTTTGAGACTTGAGACTTCTTTTAAAAACATTAGTAATGCGTCCAATCTTTTGACTGGTAATGTAATTTAACATAGGCCTATACAAAATTTTCTTCACATGATGTGCAATAATACGTGCATGCATGAGCTCAGAAAAATCATGTTTTTTTGTCAAGAGTGGACATTAATCCTGTTATCAGCATGATCACAGAGGGTTTTTTCACAGCCTACCTGACTGAAAGAGCTCATTAATATGCAGGTCATTAGAGGTCATTATGCAAATCTTTTGCCTTCTCAAGTGTGAATCACAGCATTATTCATGAAGATTCACGCCTCCACGCATACTGTGTTTCTTGACAAAAAGTGTCTTACAAAATGTAAATCAATATATTGTTTTATATGAACGAGTAGGCAGGATAATTTTTACATAATTTTGAAGCAAAAACTCTAGTCTACAACCTCCAATACCCAGAAATCTTGTAAAAACAGATTTAATTTTTTTTTTTGGCCTTATTTCAGTGACTTAACGTTTATGCGTGGTTATTGAAAAAACAAAAAAACTTATTCCTTTAAAAAAAACAATGTTCCTCACATAATATTGTAGCCTAGTTTGTGCTGAATACAGTGTAATGACACTTTTGTCATTAATATGTTTATGAACAACTGAAAAAAGCACAAATGTCAGGTCATGTCAAAACTTCTCAGGGCCCCAAAAATCCTCAGACCCCAGAGGGTTAAGGCCGGTAAACTGTAAATAAATCCTGATCAAAAATAAAAAACATTTGTTTTTCTTTTTTATACATGCCTCAATTAGCTCTATATCCATTGCTTCGCTCTTTTTTTTTTTTTTTTTTTCTTTCTCTGGACTTCAATGTTTTACAACCTGGATCATCTTGAGGAATATATCGATGTGTAGTAGAGACTGTTATAATGCGCAATGAACAAGGATAAGCCAGACGACAACAAAAAAAGCAAAGGCAACCCCACTCCGAACCCCAAAAGACCCCGTCCCGACTCTCTGTCCAGCGCAGGTACAACACCATCTACATCACCTAAACCGCTGTGCTGCACAGAGGTAAGCGACATTCTCCTACTCGATAGAAAATAAACTCTCCGGACTTGATGCTAGGATCGCTCTAATAGAAGTAATACATAAGGAATTTCAAGAAGGGCGGCACAGCTTGGAATTCAGTCAAGAACAGATAGATACTCTCACCAAAGAAAATAATTTTTTAAAGGACTCTGTTCACACTCTTACCACTCAACTCTCCTCCGTTGTTACTGAAAACAAAGCCATAAAAAGAGTGCATTCTGGACCTACAATTGCGCAGCTTGAGTGCTGATTAGGGGTTCAAGAACTGCTGAAACGCTATTGTAATTGTAAGGATTTTTATTATTATTATTCCGCCATAAAACACATTGGGCAGCCCAAACCTTAAGGCTTAGAGACTTGAAACTTTGTCAGATGGTAGTAGTCTTGCTCGCTACTCAGCTACTCCAATAGGTGGCACTACAGCGATCAAAAATGTAAAATCACTCATAACTCCTAGACCGTTTGTCCTAGAATCAAGTGTCTTTAATCAATGGAATCCTTGGCTCAAATCGGGAAATATGTGTTTCGGCGATTTCATTTCTGCCTAGAAAAATTTTCCGCCATTTTGAATTTTGTCCAAAACCTACTTTTGCAAACTAGTCCTAGGTTTTTCGCCCGATCGGAACCAAACCAGTGCAGAAATGTTCTCTGGAGTCTGAATATCAATAATTATCAAAAAAAAGTTGATATTTTGATTCACGGTCGCTAAGGGGCGCCAAAAAGTACTAAAATGGCTATAACTCAAAAACAAAATGAGATATTTGCACCAAACTCGGAACACCTGTGTACAGGCTAAATTTTTGTTCACGATATAAAAAATTGCGACGATTGGCCACTAGGTGGTGCTATAACACGAAAAAAAACATGAAAACAGCTATAACTATGCAACCGTTAGTCCGATCAACTTGAAATTTGGCATGCAGTGTCTTGGTCCAAGGGGGCATGATAGCCTATGAGGACATGGACGAATCTCAAAAAACATGGCCACCATAGGCCAATGAAATTTGAGCACCTATTAGACAAGGTTAACAGAGGCCGATTGGAACCAAACTCGGTGGGCATGTTCGACTCATGGTCCTAGAGGTCTGTAAGAATTTTGAAAGAAATCGGCCACTAGTTGGTGCTAACGAGTTTTACGCCACAGTAATCACGTGGTGTTTCACAAATCCACACAATATGCATATCATTTGATAGATCTCCTCATTCTGAACAACTTTGCCTCAAGAACTAATGCTGTCAATCAAATCGTTTATTAATTATTCGCAAATATGTGAAAAACCTACTTTTGCGAACTAGTCCTAGGTTTTTCGCCCGATCGGAACAAAACCAGTGTAGGACAATTCTATGGACTCTCTAGATCAATAATTATCAAAAAAAAGATGTACTTTACCCTTTGGGTCGCTATAACTGGGTCATTTAGAAAATGGCCATGGCTAAATATACCCAAAAGCCTATAAAGCCTAAATGAAAACTCAGAACTTCACGAAAACAGGTGAGCACATGCAGCATATGACTCTAAAGAATCATGCCAATTTTTTTGCAGATCGGACCATAGATGGCGCTATAACTGTTAAAAAACTTTTAAAAAACATATGTTTTTAATGGTTTTGGATGAAAATGTGTATAACTTTGTGTGTGGTCAACTTATTTTCACGGGAGTCATGTCCTTAGACTTCTGAAACCTTGCTGAGTCCAACGATACCAGACTTGCCAAGTTTGGGCTTATGGTTTGTGAAACGTTGTGATTTAGCGCTTAAAAAACTTTTGCGAGTATCTTCGAAACCAGCGTAGGAAACACGAAACCTAAGTTGATTAACTATATGCCTTAGCCCAAATGTCAAAATTTTGATAGGAAGTGCCAAAAAAATCCAATCAAAGACGTTCTTGGGTCATTTTTTATGCTCTCATATATATAAGTATCTATAACTTCAAAACGAAATGAGATACTTTCACCAAAATTAACACGCACATGTATGGACACACTCTGAGGACACCTAAAAAAAGTGGTGGCGATCAGGCAATAGGTGGTGCTATAACTGTCAAAAAACCTTTAAAAAACATATTTTTCCTTACTAAATTGCCTGTATTGGCTGTAAATGGTCTTTTCCATCTATGATCTAAGTATTTACATGCTTGCTAAATAAAATATAATACCTTTTTATGTGCTTAAAGGCCTTAAATGCTTGAACCCCGGTAAATGCTGCTTGCAGCTTTAATGTATTGTTATTTTGTTGTGTATACTTGGTGTTTTGTGTATCTTTAGTTATGTCAGTTTGCCAACAACATGGACACACAATGCACACACACATACACGCTCATACAGAAATATACGCTTTCACTCCACAACATGTCATCTATCACTTTTTTAACATGGAACATTCGTGGAATTGGTTCTCAGACAAAGAAGTTTAAAGTTTTGATTCACTGAAATACACTACAAGCTGACATATGCCTTTTGCAAGAAACACACCTATCAGACTCAGATCAAAACAAAATTAAATCATCAGAATATAATCATTTATTCTCAGCCCAATACAACACAAAACAAAGAGGAGTATGCATCTTAATCAGTAAAAAAAAATTTCATTTGTTCATAATACTACCATTATAGATCCCGAAGGACGTTTTATTATCATAAATATTTCAATTAATAATAGCCCAGTTACGACTGGTAATTTATATGGCCCAAATACAGATGACCCATCTTTTTTTCAGACCTTTTTTTTTCCTCCATCTCAAATCTTTCCAACTGTCCAGTCATAATAGCAGGCGATTTCAACACAGTTCTCGACCCAGCAATAGATCGATTTAATAGTTCAAGTAATAAGCACATTTGGCAATCTACAGAAACCATAAAACAGTTCATGAGTTATTTTGGTCTTGGTGATAGTTGGCGTCTACAGCATCCAAATGCTAAAGAATACACTTTTCTTTTCACCAGTCCATCACCCGTATTGATTTCTTTCTCACCAGTAATTCTATTATACCAAATATTTCAGAATCAAAGATTCATCAAATAGTTATTAGTGATCATGCCCCGGTAACATTTAAATGGAATTTAACTAAACCACATAAACCCATAACCAGATGGCGCTTTAATACATCTCTTCTGAAAGACTTAAAATTTGACAGTTATTTCAAAAGAGAGTGGGCATGCTTTCTAGAAATAAGTGACAACCCTGAATCATCTCCATCTCTTCTGTGGGAAGCAAGAAAAGCAGTTTTAAGAGGAAAAATAATTTCATATTCCATTTACAAAAAAAAGAAAGAAAAGGAACAAGAAGCAGAATTAGAACAAAAGATCAAACAACTACAGGATGTCAATATAAAGAACCCAACAGAAGAAACACAAATTAAATTAAGAGAATATAAACTTAAACTAAATGCAACAATTGACAAACATACTCAATTCCTTATTCATAGACTAAGACAAAACGAATTTCACCACAGTAATAATTCCGGTAAGTACTTGGCAAATCAAATTAAACAAAATAAATAAAAAACGACAATATCTGTTATTAAGGACTCAGCAGGGAAATCCACTAACTCACCAGAAGAAATTAACCAAATCTTTCAAAATTTTTATAGTAAATTATACTCATCAGAAACAGACCCTAATCACAATGACATCAGTTCATTTCTCGACAGCATTACTCTGCCGCAACTTAGTGAACACCAAAGAAACTGCTTGGAATCACCCATAACACAACATGAACTATTTAGAGCACTACAACTCATGCCGAACAATAAAGCACCAGGTCCAGATGGATTCCCTGCTGAGTTCTACAAACATTTTTGATTCACTTTATCACCACTCTTCATCCGAATGAATGAATCAAAACAAAAATCAAAATTTCCAGCTAATATGAACAGCCACAATCTCACTTCTGCTTAAGTCTAATAAAGATCCAACATTACCATCAAGCTATCGTCCCATTTCTTTGATCAATGCAGACATCAAAATCATTGCCAAAGCACTAGCGTATAGAATAGAAAAGGTTATACCATTTATAATACATCCAGATCAAACTGGTTTCATTAAAGGTAGACTAGCATCCACCAATACACGCAGACTATTCAACTTAATGTATTATTCAGAAGAAAAGGTGTAATGTATTATTCAGATGCAGAAAAGGCTTTCGATAGGGTTAACTGGAAATTCCTGTTTAACACATTAGAGAGGTTTGGTTTTGGGGAGTCATTCATTAATTGGATCAAAATTTTGTATACATCACCTTCAGCCACTGTCATCACCAATGGACTAACATCACGTAGTTTCACACTGCACCGGGGAACTAGACAGGGATGCCCACTTTCCCCCTCTTTATTCACCATTTTTATTGAACCATTAGCAGCAGCCATCCATCAAAACAGATATATTAAAGGAATTCAAACTCAAAACATACACCACAAAATGAGTCTTTATGCGGATGACATTTTATTGTATCTTCAAGACCCACCATCATCTTTACAAGAAACTATTAAACTCATTAATTCTTTCTCTAATATTTCTGAATATTCAGTAAACTGGAGTAAATCGTCTATTCTTTCATTACATCTCAATAGCTTGGATGTGACATCCCAGATACCACCCATCCGTCTATGCACTAATCATATTACATATTTAGGTATTAATGTTTCCCCCAGGCTGTCAGAGTTGTTTAGTCTTAATTTCACCCCACTACTCAAAACAATAAATGATGATCTCCAACGCTGGATGAACCTACCATTATCCATTATGGGCAGAATATCAGTAATTAAAATGACTATACTTCCTAAAATAAATTACTTATTCACAATGACTTCAACACAACCCACCGCCACCTGGTTCAAATCTTAAGACTCAATTGTTACCAAATTTTACTGGAAAAATACGACCCCAAGAATTAAATTGACTACCCTACAAAAACTGAAGACTCAAGGAAGACTGGAAGCACCACATATTCTCAACTACTTCACTGCCAATCAGCTTCAAAACATATATAAATGGATTCATCCAAATGCATCAGAAAACATATGGTTAGACATTGAGCAAACAATTTGTAAGATATTCGCATTTCAGATTTACCATTCTACAGTAAGAGAATCAAAAAACACCCCTGTTTCAAAGCACCAACAATAGCAGTGGCTCTGACAGCCTGATGGAAATTTCACCAAATCATAAACACCCCTCTTACACCATCTAAATACACCTCCATTTGGAATAACCCAGATTTCACTGCCAACAAGAAGGTACTTTACTTACACACATGGGCAGAAAAGGGCATCACACAACTTCAACACGTGTTTCATGATAATAATTTGGCCTCATTTTCTCACTCGGTCCAGAAATACAACATCAGGAGTGAATGTTTTTGGAATATCTACAAATCAAATCATCCATCCAATCAAAAATCAACACTTGGACCATTAACCTAGACCTTTCACCTCCTATCTCAGAGCTAATTAATATACCCTCCTCAAAGAAACTACTGTCCAAAATTTAAAGAATAATATCAAAATCAGATAATGCAATATGCTTACCATATGCTAAATGGGAAACAGATTAATCCATTACTCCTGATCCTGATTTCTGGACACAAATCTGTAAAAATATTTACTTTATGACAAATAATCCCAACCTACAACTCATACAGTATAAGGTAATTTATAGATCTCACCTAACTGGATGGAAATTGTCTAAAATGGGATTCACTTCAGAAACTTGTTCACATTGCTCACAAAATAACCCAGACACATATGTTCACGCCCTTTGGTATTGCACCCCATTTAAAAAATTCTGGGGAAATCACAGAATCACTATCTGTCTTTATGGGATGTCACATCCCAATGTCTCCCTCCCTTTGTTTATTTGGTGATACATCCATAATCAATTTAAGCGACATAAACAAGCAGTTACTTCTAGCGGCGCTAACTATTGCCAAGGATGGTTGTGTTCTGTCCATAGGGACGTAGGAATTTATCTTATTTATTTTCTATGAATTATGGATTGTATCTTTTGGGGCTTGGGGCTTTGGCCTTCCTGCCGCCCCCCTGCGCTCTCTTGGGTCCAGTGCCCTGCAGCGTCTCTCCCTGACACCTCATTGTGGCATGATATGGACTGGGGTCTAATTTACTGTATGTGGTGATAAAGGATGAATTAGTGGTAAACCTAATAATTAATAATAATAATTATTATTATTATTTGCCCTCTTCCTCATCCTCAACCCCCCTCTCCATTTCTTAGCAACATTATTATTATTATAAATGTTATAATTATTATTATTATAATTATTGTTGTCAAAAGTTTTTGTTGTCCTTACTGTTTTATTGTATGTGGCAGCAATGCGCCACTGTAGGTTTTTACTCAAAATGTAAAACTTATTTTTCTCAATAACACTACTATTACCACTACTTTTATTCTTTCCAATATGTAACATTTACAGTGTTTTTACCAGGTGAGACAATGTGTGTGTGTGTGTTTCAATGCTGTACGCAGTTTGATCGCCTTTTTTCGAGAGTAAATCATAGTGTTTTTCCTCTTCGTTTTGTACTTTGTAGATGGTCTACTATTTTACATTACAGAATGTACAGGTTTCTATACCAGGGGCATAAATTTCATTTGACAGTTGGGGGGGACAATAAACATAACATTTCTCAAGAGCAATTTTTGAAGGGGACACAAATAATACAGCCAAAATTAAAATAAAATTTTACTTATAAGGATATATGTAACGTTACACAGAAGAAAAGTCTCAGGTTACGTATGTAACCATGGTTCCCTGAGAACAGGGAACGAGACATGAAATGCATATGGGGAACGCCTCCGCATGAACCGGTGTCTGAAGACAATATCAACTCACGACAATCCTATTGGCCGGCGACAGCCTATGACGTCATCATAGCGCGACCCAGAAGTATATAAGGAGTGCCTAGAGAACCAGTCAGTACCTTATCATCTGAAGGGACTGTTCAGCAGGCAGCCCTGATGCATGGCTAGGAAACACAGTGTCTCGTTCCCTGTTCTCAGGGAACCATGGTTACATGCGTAACCTGAGATGTTCCCTTTCGAAAGGGTACTCTACACTGCATTCGAAAACGCATGTGGGGAACGATATATCCACGCCGCCATGCTTGAGGGGAGTGCATGCATGAACTAGCAGATTCAACTGAAATGCCAGAACCACTCCCTCTACGGGTCATACATAGGCTGTCAGTGACAGCATTCCCTATGGTCAACATCCCAAGCTATAAGCCTCAAAGAGGCCTTCCGCAGAAGGCCTACCAAGGCTGCTCAAAGGCTTCTGGAACCAAACTTCTTTCCGAAGAAAAGAGAGTACCTTTAAGGGAATGTGGCCAGGGGGCCCGAGGGAACCCTAGCCAGTCACTTGTCAGGGGAACGTACTCGACCCTGACGTACTCGGGGGGGGCTTAAACGGCGGCCTGTGAAGGCCACACACCTAGAAAGCTTGCTTGCTGACACGTGGCGTCAGCTAGTGGCAGTGTCTATGCTCTAAGGGAGCCAAATCTGAGAACCAAACTATCCAGTGAGGTTGACTAGTTTAGCTCAACCTGAGCACACCTTCCAACCGGCAATGTACTCAGTAAAAAAACTTTTTACTCCTTAAGCAAGAGGAGTACAAACTTACACCATCATGCTCTGAAGGAGGTCCAAACAGGACCTGCGACCTCAGAATGACATGGGCGTCAGCCAGTGGCAGTCTAAACTCTAAGGGAGCCAAATCTAAGAACCAAACTATCCAGTGAGGTTAACTAGTTTAACTCAACCTGAGCTAATCTTATCCACACACTCCAACAAGCAGTGTACTCAGTAAAAACACTTTTTACTTTTTAAGCAAGAGGAGTACAAACTTACGCCATCATGCTCTGAGGGAGGTCCAAACAGGACCTGCGACTTCAGAATGACACGGGCGTCAACCTGTGGCAGTGCTAGTTTCTAAATGAGCAAACTAACTGAAACATCTACCAACAAGCCTTGTAATACAACAAGCTATTGTACTCTGAAGGAGGCCCAAACAGAGCCTTCTACATCACACAACACAAGTGTCAGCTTGTGGCAGTGTTCAAGCTCTAAGGGAGCCATATATGAAAACCAAACTATGTAGTGAGGTTAGCTTTATTAAACTCAACCTGAGCTTATACATTCCAACAGGCAATATACTCAGTAAAAACACTTTTTACCCTTACAGCAAGGGGAGTACAAACTACATCACCATACTCCAAAGGAGGCTAAAGTCAGGCCTACTACTTCAGAACACACGGGTGCTAGCCTGTGGCAGTATTAGAGTTACTGAGCTCACAAAGTATAGGGCAAGAACCAGAACTAACATATTAAAGTACAATAACCTTGAACAACAAGGGAGTACTATTAATCCAACCCTGAAAAATACAGGTGGGTACTTCACATCAGAAATTCTCACCAAAAACAGATACAATCTGTACTGAACCCTAGGGAACAGGAGCTTTCATAAAAAGCTACAACCATATCACTCAAACTTGAACATAGTTCAAGGGGTTCAGGGGAAAAACTGAAGTCAAAGTACCACTAGATAGTTCTGGGGGAGCGGGGCCACAGCAAAAAAAGTTTCTATTCACATAGTGAAAAGGGCCTACACCGCCTGAGACAATGGCACCAGGGAGACTTAGCAATAGTCTGCTACCTTAGCTGCTATCTATTTTGCACCTACACCGAAGGGACAATGGGCATTGGCCTGAAAACTCTGATAAGAGGAGACCAGAACTAGGAAAACTACACTCACATAACAGGGGTAGTATAAAAAGAGCGTAAAATGCTACTAGCAGACCGCCTAAACCCTAGTTATAGCCTAGGACAGCTATAGCTGTGGGCCTATAAGGCCAACACATAAGCATAGATCTGCCTGGGGCTAAGAAACAACAGCCTCTACCAACGACTCTCAACAGAGGAGGCAAACTTTGAAAATACTAAATTTCTAAGTAAAGCTCAGAGGAGCAAAGCTCAACCCAAGCACAAGATGTCAGGCGGCCTGTAAGGCCGACGCTAGACATAGATTTATCTGAAGTTAGTGAAAGCTAATCTCAAATCTCTAGCATTTACCAGAGGAGAAAGCTAATTAACCAAAAAGGTGGCTAACAGTGCGGCTTAGTTAAAGCCGACATCTGAATACATATGAAAGGTGGCTTCATTATCTGAAGCCAACACATCCAAAAAAGGGGACAAACAAAGTACTACCCTAATAATATATCGTTACAGCCAACCTAATGGAACTTCAGGGCCCTTAGTCCGCATCCTATACAGGAAACTGATTATAAATATAAAGAGACCTACCAAGCCAATTTCAGCAGGTCTAACTGATATGCTTACAAACAGACATTGTGTGTAAAGCAACACCCTCCTGACCTGCTGCCGCGTAGGGGAAAGTGGGGGGTGAGTTGTGCCTTTTTTTACTCAAAGTGACTTTAAAGTGAGGCCATGGCAGTAATGCCTTCAACTTAAGAATGTACATATATTTCAGGATGTGGTGCATCCCTGAGAACAATAACTTTGGATCTGAAATAAATTGTTTCAGAAATATAGCTTTTGGGAAAAAAGTGTTCTTGTGGCACAACTTGCCCCTGGTGCAGGGTAAGTTGTGCCTTTGTGGAGAATATGTTGGGGTAAATTGTGCCAGTCATTTCTGAAGTAAAACAGAACATTTTAATGTTATGAACTGTAATGCTATATGAAAGCAAGACAAATTCAATACAAAATTACTCATTTAAGGTTTATTTAGATATTGTCACCCTATTAAAAAGTCATATTTTGTAGTTTTTGGGAAAACACAAACTTAAATACACAATATATGATATTTGTGAATCATTTCAGGCAAAAAGGCTTTGGCAATAGATGCCTGTTGACATACATAGAACGCTGTCTGTCAATTATGTAACATATAAGAATACACCGCGTTCCAAATTATTATGCAAGTGACATATCAGTAAGATTTCAGTAGAATAAACATTCAGATTTTAGTTTCTCTAAGAAAATGTTTGTTTGTTTATTTATCCATGTCTTTTTAGATAACTGGTATCAATCTCAGACAAGATAATTTGCCAGGTCTATGGAAACCCTACTTAGAGGTTGTTCCACATTATTAAGCAAGTCACAGTTCTCATGCAATATGGGGAGGAAGAAAGATCTTTCTGAAGATGAAAATACCTGTTTGCTGCTCAACACTGGCTTTTTTTTTTATAGCTGCCCTTTTAATACAAATTAATTTTTTTGACAGGAACTTTCATTATTAAGCCTTTATCTGACCGAGTTCCACTGTGCTCTAAATCACTCACAAATCTTATGATAATTTGATAATCTCCATTCAGTTTTCACACAATATTAGTTGTTTTCATGCCTTTTGCACAACATTGGACCATTTCACGCTTTTCATCTTCAGAAAGTGCGTTTTATAAGTGCGTGGCATGATGGGCTTTGGTCTAAAATCAAGAATGTCACATAGTTTAACTGCAAAAATGTAAGAGTACAATGTACAATTACAAATTCATAAAATGTTGAAAATAATCATAAGTGGGGGTGAGTTCTGCCACTGGCACAACTTAACCCAGGCCCTTTGGCACAAATCACCCTGGACCCACAAGTTTGAAAAACTAGCATGATCCAGCAGTTAAGAGCTAACATCATGCTAACTGTATAGACTCATTGTGTAGCCTGCTAAAGCACTAAAACATGTGTGAAATGTTTTCAAACTTGATCATAGAAATGTTTTTAACCTTGATCATAGAAATTTTACTTTGAAAGGAAAAAAACAGTTTTTTGAGCTAAAATGTGCTTTCCTCTCATGCCACGTGTCTCTTTTCTTTGGAGGATGAGTAAAATGGATGGCTTTTCAAAATTATGTGGTCACATGACCAGTTTCTTCTATGGTTTTCCAGAAACAATGGGTGGAACTACTTCCCCCCTGGCACAAATCACCCCACTCTCCCCTATAGAGCGTTGGAGCCTACCTATATCACGAGATAGTTGCACCCACCTCGTCAGTAGGAGGCATCGACGCGTACTCATACTCACTCCATCAACACCAGTGAACTAACCTGCTGATGTTGATGAATGCGAGCTGAATACAGGTCCTTCCATGCCTTCTCGATCTCAGTATGAAGGTCAAGAAGGAACGGAAAGCTTACGGTGGCTGGAGGATTATGGCAAAAAAGGAACCGTTCAATGAACAATCCGCGAGCAGTTTCTTTCTTAACCTGCTCCAATGCCAGCTGTAGTCTGCCAGAGGCGCGTTCCATAATCTCACACAGCTGTACATATGTGGGGGCAAGGTGGCTTTGAGGATTCAGGAGGCTCACCATCTTCATCCTCATCAGCCATCTCCTGCTCTCTTGTTTGGCTTAGAGCAAGAAGAGCAACTGCTGCTGAATCTAATAACATCATAGACAACACATCATCATAATCACATAGCTCTCTCCTGTCAGCCGTTGAAGGTCGCGGGGAATTTCACCCCTTCAACTCTTCAATAAGCTTCAGCTGAGAACCCCATGATCTAGTCTCTACTCTGCCTCAGCAAGAGTAAGACCCGAACCATTAGGTGCAGCTGCCGGTCCTTCTCCTCTCGAGGAAAAGACCAGAAGAGAGTGGAACATTTTACAAGTAAAACACACTCCAATAACAAACAGACAGATCCCTCAAGAACTGCCTGTACATGCTCTTTTGTTCTCATAAAAGACAACGTTATAAGTTATGTGTGTGATCAGATGTCAACACTATGGGACACGGATGTACACACTTCCTGAAACGTTTGTCAGACATAAATTGTCTTACCTTAATATCGGTTTGATATCGTTTCAAACAGAACAGTCCCTGAAGACGAAATGATACTGACTGGTTCTCTAGACACAGGTTCACGTGGAGGCGTTCCCCATATGCGTTTCAATGCAGTGTAGAGTTCCCTTTCGAAAGGGAACCTTACTACTATTATTAGTGTAGCATGGAGACTGTGCCATTATGCTCAACATTTCTCTTTGGTTCAATGAAAAAACTGATTAAATTGACCAAAATATTCTTCTTCAAAACCATTTATTTATTGCAATATTTTTGAAGTTGTTTACAACCAAGTCACCAAAATACAATGAATACACACTGAGCAAAACCCAAGACACAACAGTAAATCTATAGGGGTTATGATCAGATCAGATCGCTTCCGGTTTAGGTCTTTTGTATATGCTTCATGAAAAAATTAGCTGTTTTATTCAAGATAACTTAAAAGGAGCAAGCAAAGATAACTGATGCCTGGAGAAACAGGCATTTATTTATTTATTATCAGTGTTGAGAAACGTAGCCTACATGTGTTGCGTTATTGTGTTAATACTAACTAAAGTACCTAATAATGTTACATAGCCTACTTATTTTGTATGAAAACTAGCACATTAGTTACTTATGCATTTAAAAGTACCATTGTCTCAGTGCTACGCAAGCTCTCTCATACACAAACGTGTGCGCACACAGAGAGAGGGAAAATGAAAATTGCGTGTTTGGTTTAAAATTTGTTCTTGCTTGTGTTATTTTTCTGTCAGAAAACATTTTGAATTATCCATCCGTGTTTTTAAGATTTGTTAAATGATGGACGCTTTAGTTAACACAACCCCTCGTTATATGTCAGACTAACTTCTACTTGATATTCTTGAATACTCGATAAGTTTTGCTCTTATTGGTCCTTTCTATTCATTGTCAACTGTTTTCTATAAATATGTTTGTATTGGCTAACCTTTAAGGTCTTTGCACACTGAGTCCGAAATTTCCGCATGCGTTTTTTCGTATTCGTGTTTCTAAAAATTCGTCACGCACAGAGACCTTACACACTGAGTCCGATGCGTATTAATGAATCCGTGGCGAAAAAATTCGCAAAAGAATACAAAATGGAGTCTTCAAGCAGTGAGCATGATATAGTTGTCCTCTCTCTTCTTAAAAAGAGAAAAAGAAAGGAAATAATGGGTCCATCCAATCCCGAGATTGCATAGAGAGAAAGAAGAGTTCCACCTCATCAAGGAGCTACGTGATTATCCCGAGTGATTCAAAGTTTACTTCAGGATGTCAGTGGCTCTCAGTTTGATGCTTTGCGACTGGCACAATCTGTCTTTATATTCTGTCTCTTTGTATTCCGCGCTTTGGTTGTCATACAGTGCTGCTGCTCAACTTGTCAGATGGCATTCGGGATTTTGGCGTTTGCTTGTATGGTGGCTCTGAATCGTCAAAACGTCTCTCAAAATGCGTGCCACTGATTCGAAAAACACAGAAAATCGAACCTGATCCGAATTTTTTTATGACATACTAAAGTTTTGGAGTCAGTGTGTAAACGTGAATGACATAACATTAGATCGTATTTATTTTTTAACGTGCGAAAATTTCGGACGCAAATTTTGGACTTAGTGTGCAAAGACCTTTATTCAGCGAATGTCTGTCTTGTTTATAATGTGCAATGATCAAATTAAAAGACAGCACGTTACAAATATAAACGCATTTTTTTCTGTGGGATTTAATATCATATTTGGATATTGGAATAATAAATTAAGCATTTTAAATGACTCACATGTAAACTCAGTGTTTTTACTGTTTTCTAAGGGTTTCTTAAATATATACTAGCTTTCATTACAAAACCTGTATAAACGACTCGACTGTCAGGTTAGTCGTAGTATGTAAATATAGCCTACTTGAAATTGCAAACAAAAAAAATATTTTAGTCCATATTAATTAATTGAATGCGATTCACTTGTGGTTGTCAGTTTGTATAAGCACACATTATGCAATGCAATATTAATCATGAATTTAAAAAATGCTTTTGAGCAGGTGTAGTGAAATTTTTGAATTGGGTCAAATAAAAAAAAAAACTAACAGTCAAAATTAGATTTACGAAGATAGATGTGTGTGTGTATGTTTTGTGTATTGTAATCAATTGTGTATTGTATTCTCAAAAATGTAAACAAATATATGGATCATCAACACCACATAATGAAACCATCAACACCACATAATGAAACCACATATGTAAATTTTATAGGCAGATATGACAGTGCTATTGCATTGCACATCGCCACAGATGAGCAGCTGAGGATCTCTTCAGCAAATGAAACTGAAAGTAAGTCCCAAGACGCTCAAAACACAATCATCTTCATTAAAAACATAAATGATCTTACCAGTGCTGATGCCGCTCTCTCCTATTGAGGTCTTTGATTTTGAAATTAGCTGATGGTCAATAAAATACAGCTCATATCTGTTGCTTTCGGTGATGTGAATTCCATTAAAGTGGTGGTTGATTATGATTTGAATAAAAAGAACCAAGAACCCCCAAGAACATGCAACAAAGGGGACAGGGCCATGTTATTCTGCTTTAGAGAAGAGGAAGAGTTGTTGAGCACATTTGGGAGTCTGCTCAAGCTGTCGCATCCGTCTTTTCACATTTACTGCAATACAGTACATAACACAAATACAATAGCATATAAAAGCATGACAACATAAGTTATAACCGTAATTAAACTAAACTATACCTGTTCTGTCTTCATGCAGCATATATTCTTTGACTCTGTAGGATCTTACAACAGTTCCCACACGAGCGTTTTATAGATTATCATGACAGAATATACTAATCAATGACTTAAAGACAGTTTACTCCACAACAGCTATATATATTCATCAACTAACTGTTCAGAAACGTCCTGTTTCAGTCTATGTGTGTTCACTTCTTCTTGAGTCTCTCCATCATTGTCTGACTCTGGTTTGAACATAAAAGGCTGAACAGTTTCTGACATTTTCACTGAGTCTTTGTGAGGTAATAGACCTTTATCACAGTGGAATTGGTTACTGGAAGTGCTTGTCGAAGCAGTGTATCGATTCTTCCGGTTATGTATATTTTCAATGTGTTGTAATAAAATGAGCCCCTTAAAATGAGCATCCGCAGGATGATTTCAAAATCCAGACATTTTCAGAGAGAGGAGAAGAGATATTCTGATGATTAATGTGTACAGAATTTCCCAAACTCAACAGAACTTGTAGTTTTAATCAACATAAGCTGATCTGAGAAAGCTGTGGCTCATAAACATCCGTGATTATTTCACCACACGTGACAGTGCTCGTCTAAATAATGACCGCGACACTGCCATGTGTGTGAGACCTGATGAATAAGATCAGAATCAACATATTTATTCATTTAAATATTTTAGTCATCATTCTGTCATTTTTCATTGACGATCATTTCACTGTATGCAATTCACACATTCATGCCAAAATTCTTAATTAATATTCAAAGTAATCACGCTGTCAGCGAGTTACTGTTTAAGATTGATTAAATGTTTAACATCATTACATTTCTTTAAGGCCATTACCGCACATTCATTCATCTATTTTAATACTGCTCTTATGAAAATTAACCATGGTTTTACTACAAATAACACTAAAAAACATGGTTATTATAGTTAAACCATGGTAACCACAAATCAACCATGGTCTTGCTAACCATATTTAACCATGGTATTTGTAGTAAAACTGTGGTAATACAAATGGTAATCCATCCACGAAAAAACATGGTTACTACACTTTTACTATAATAAAACCATGGTTAATTTCCGTAAGGGTGTTTATCAGTCAAATTCACTTATAAATGTAAATTCAGCAGGTATGAAATATGATCAGTAAGAGAGAACCACAGTTAATGAGAAGACAAGCACTGGACTGTAACAGGTTAGTTGGGAAATACATTTATTTATTATTCAGATGCACATTTGGAAGGGAAGATTTCAGCAGGTTGAAGATATGAAATGTAAACATCCTCAGTTTGGAAATGCATCTACATCACATGAACGTACTCCTGCGTCCGCTTATTATTTTAAAAAAAGGACCTTCATCCTGCCGTATCAGTCTCGTACTTTCCTCAATTCTTGTTGTGTTGGGAAATGGTGAAAACTGAGGTGAGGATGTCGTTGTTTAGAATTAGAGCCACCGGATCGCTGCAGTAACACCGGTGAGAGGATTCAGGCATTATTTTTGACTTGAGCAGCTCATTTGCATTTAAAGGGACACATACAAAAAGGCGTGTTTTAGCTCACACCTGAAAAGTGACAATTTTTAACGTGCTATAAAAATGATCTGTGGGGTATTTTGAACAAAAAGTTGTTTTCTCGAGATCACGACTTAATTTCCTTGTTATCTCGACATAACAAAAGCTCTTTTTACAATGATTGTTTCTGAAACAGACTACTGTTGCTATAGTAACGAACATAACTTTCACACGCATCTGATCGACGGATAAATCGTGCGCTCTTATATCTTATGGATATTTCAACAAAATGTTTACTTATTAATAAAGTCTACAATAAATATAGGCTAATCAATCACTGTTCAATCAATTTTATTAGTGTAATTAACATGTTTAAATGATCAACAGAGCAACAGCTCAAGTGCAGGCGCAGCCTCAGAAGGATTCCAGATTATTCTATAACTATTCTAAAAACCTTTAGAGCTGCTTGGATTCAACCATTCATTCCTCATTCATTTGAAGTAAAATT
The DNA here is from genome assembly GCF_019924925.1 of Ctenopharyngodon idella. Taxonomy (NCBI): domain Eukaryota; kingdom Metazoa; phylum Chordata; class Actinopteri; order Cypriniformes; family Xenocyprididae; genus Ctenopharyngodon; species Ctenopharyngodon idella. The sequence continues at coordinate 50,648,238 of NC_067222.1, forward strand.
ATATTACATAATGTGTTTGTTATTTTTATTCGTCATGTAGGATAGGATGTGATATTATATGTGTTTTCTTACTCCAAGCTATTCCATTAAAAAAAAGTTGTTGTTGTGGGTTTCTCCCTCGGCCAAAATTGCTTCCCGGGAGGATAGGAAATGGGAACGCGGGGGCACCGCGATGTGACCGCAAAGGGCACTTTTTACTTTCGCGATCAAAGGGGCAGGGGCTCAAGCCTCCCTCGAAAGAAAAACAAGGATATTAAACGATGTTTTATTAACAAAATTCGGGAGGAGCAGGTTCAGATAATTAACCTAATTAGCACAAGTGGAAAGCATTCAGCTAATCAATTCAACCAACAACAAGAGGTATATATACTGCAGACTCACCTCTGTTCGTTTAACAGTTATCAGTATCCCTCCACCACCCCATCTCCTCACTTCTATCTATCTATTATTACCACATCCAGGGGGAGTACTCTGGGTTCGGGCCAAAATTTAGAGCTCGGAGCCCTCCCCCCCCGGACAGCACGCCAAATACGCTTAACTTTACTCCATTTACTTATATGTATACGTGTACTCGTGAAACTGAAATTATGTAGGATTAATCTGGAAAGAGTTGAAAGTTTTCGATTTTTGGGGGTGTGGTTTGATTCACAAATAACATGGAGATCACATATTAAACATGTTGCGGATAAATGTAAAAAAGTATTAAACATTATGAGGTATCTTACAGGAGTGGAGTGGGGAGCAAACTTTAAGTCATTATATTATATATATGTTTCCCTAAAAAGATCTACGTTGGATTCTGGGATTCAGGCATTTGGATCAGCAGTAAAATCAGTATTAGTGAGGCTGGACAATCTTCAGGCACAGGCATTGAGATTATGTCTCGGAGCCATGAGAACATCACCAGTGTGCTTACTGCAGATAGAGGCAGGTGAAAAGACTGTGAGCCTATGATGGACACAGCTGCTTATAAATTACTGGATTAGTCTGAGGGGACATAGAGATAGTCACCTAACCAAAAGAGTGTTATAAGACAATTTGGGAAAAGGAAAAGGGGAAAACGTCTCAGGTTACGTATGTAACCATGGTTCCCTGAGAACAGGGAACGAGACTCTGCGTTAACCGCTATGGGGAACCGTCACTCGTGACAGGTGTCCAAAATGCCAAAGAATCACACCGCTCCAATCCTATTGGCCGGCGGCAGCCTATGACGTAATCATGGCGCGAACCCGGAAGTATAAAGGGGGCGCCCGAGGAAGCAGTCAACACCTACTCGTCTTGAGGGACTGTCCAGCAGGCAGCCCGAAGCATGGCATGGCAACACAGAGTCTCGTTCCCTGTTCTCAGGGAACCATGGTTACATACGTAACCTGAGACGTTCCCTTTTGAAAGGGAACTCAGCCAGTCACTAGAGGGGAACAGAGTCACCCTCGACGCCACCAGGGAGGCCGTACCAACTTGGCGAAGGCCAGAATTAGTCTGGGCCAGCCCTGTCTGTTACACAGAATCTCCATAGCACATTCTTCAGAGAAGAGAGCAAGTAAGAGCGACTGTGAAAGAGCAGTGAGCAACTCAAACCCACGTGCAGAGATGGGCATCCCGGAGAGCAGAACTCAGCTGAGTGCTATAAACCCTCGTATTGAGGGGAGTAAAAACCCGCTCATCCTGGGATCTACTCAGTGTCTGACAAATGCACCTGAGGAGGCTGTGCGCTAGAAAAACCCTGGAACAGGGGAGCACAAACCAGCCTAGGGGGCTGGTCTCAGCGGGAGACTTCACAGAAGTCTACAACCAATGACCAGCTTAGGGAGCTAAGCACAATTACAAAGTCAACCCAAAGGGAAGTACGAAGCTCAACCTAACAGATAGACCATACTGTAGGCACATAATTATGGAGGCCGGAAAAGAGCCTACAACATAATTGAAGTTTTGAAGAAGAACTAGAATCACACCAGAGACATAAAAACGGATGGTGGTATTTCAGGGTGGCAAAGAAGCCACTTGCCTAAAACAAATGTGCTGCAGCGCACGACCAACCATGCAATAAAGCCACTGTGGGTGCCCACAAAGTCCATACCAACACAATCCAGCGAGCAGTGTACTCAGTAAAGAACCTTTTACTCTTTAAGCAAGAGGAGTACAGCGTACGCCATCATGCGCTAAAGAAGGCCCCATGGGCCTATAACCTCAGCAGGCACGTGGCATCAGCTCGTGGCAGTGTTATCAAGCTCCAGGCAAGACAAACCGACTACGAAGGAGGTTAATGAGTCAGCCGGAGCCCTGGCCAGCCAGCGACATAAATCCCCTTTTACTGTTTTCAGTAAAAATTATTAAAGAAAACACAAAAAAGGTGTAAGCCTGCATGTTAGTCAAGGAGGCCCCGAGGGCCTACCCGTCACACGCGGCGTCAGCTAGCGGCCACTAAAGTTCTAGGAGCAAAAATAGAACCAAGTAAACAACAAGGTAACTACTTAGCTCTACTAGAGCTCTAAAGGAGACCAAGCTCAAGGAAGTAAATGCATAAAACCACACAAATAGCTGGTTTTAACACAAGAACTTACCCTGAGAGGCAAGCCACTCAGAAAAAGTACTCAGTAAAAGCATCTTTTACTCTCTAAGCGAGAGGAGTACAAAACCGAGCTCCAACATGATACATAGGAGGCCTAAAAGGCCTACAACTCGTAAACACGTGGCGACAGCTAGTGGCGATCAAGACCCATCCATGGTGATGAGTCAAATAGAAACCAAAGCAAACTGAGCCAACATGCAAACTAAAGGGAGGCCCTACTGGGGCCTATAACCTATGAACATACGGCACCAGCCAATGGCAACTAAATGACTAAACCAGCCAGCAGGCCAAGTACTCGTAAAAAACCAACACTTGGAAGAGTACGCACACACAGCACTTAAGAGAGGCCTGACCTAGGGCCTACTTTTACAGAGGTGGGCGTGGCCGATGGCGGTGTAAGTCAGAAAAATAAAGACTCAACCATGGAATGAGTGCAACATAACCAACTCAGCCGTGCCAACATGAAGATTAAAAAGGAGACCTGAAAGGGCCTACTACTTTTAACACCATGTGGCGCCAGCCAGTGGTCATAATAGGGACCAAGCTCCAAGGGAACCAGCTCTAGACCCAACAAACTAGTTGTGGGTAACTAGCTACACAACCTGAGCTAAGCCTACACAATCCAACAGGCAAATGTACATGGTACAAAAAACATATGCTACCATGGTTTAAGGGAGGCCCACAAGGCCTACTACCTCAAACGACATGCGCATAAGCCTGAGGCAGTGCTAAGATATGTGAGCAAACTCATGATCGTAAACCAACAGCGCCCAAGACAAGCTGTACTTGGAAGAGAGGCTACTAACAAAAGAGCCAACAATCTAACAGTAAATGTAAAACAGTTGCTGTGGTCAGGATCAACCGGGAGTGAACAAAGACCAAATCTATTCTAAGCAGAATAAGGCCGTCTACACTCAACCTGAGTGTGCAATCCAACAGGTGATGCACTCAGTGAAGCACAAACCCTAACTGGGGAATACAAAAAACACCACGCACTTAGATAGAGGCTAACCCAAGCCTACAATTCAGAGACAGGTGATAACCTGTGGCAGCACTAAGTAAGCTCACATAATCGAAGATATGTAGGGCTGCGGCTAAGAACCCAAAGCAACAAACATGCTTTGTAATACATGCCATCCAACAGGATAAATGTTTCACAGCCTTAACAACAGAACTAAGATCTGTGATGAACCCTTGAGAACAAGAGCTAAAATCATTTAGCATCGTACATTCAACTTGAATAATATCAAGGAGCTCATGCGGAAACATAAGCATGACAGGTTCTGAAAGTGGGGCCTAGCAACACTGCATAGCTACCACCTGGGGGAACAAACCAGGAAGGCTAACAACAGCCTATAACCTTAGCTGTTAACCCTAGCCATAGCACCTACATATAATGAAAGGGAAAAAGGGCATATGGCCAACATCTCCCTCGGGAGGCAGCCAGAACTAGGAATTATACACCCTGAAAAAGGGGGTAACAAAATAAGGGTGATGTAACAAACAAACACCTAACCTAGCTCTAGCCTAGCTACAAGCTAAGGCCTAGCAGGCTTGGGCTTCACTTTGCAACCTTCAAACATGAAGGGAAAAATGAAGCACTACAAGCCAACAGAGTCAGGTGGCCGAAACAGGCCGACCTGCATACAAATAACTGAAATAATAAGTGCAAACTCAAACAAGACTATAATATAGCTGAAAAGCTGCACTTAACACAGGGAGCTAAACCTAGCGGGCAAAAACAAGGCCTGCAAGAAACTAGCCAGCCTAGTGATTCAGTTATTTTGCCCAAAATAACACCTTCACAATTACTGACTATACTCACCTGCTTCTCCCTCCTCGGCCATCTCCTGCTCTCTGGGGCTTGCAGCCAGAAGAGCACTCGCTCTTGGATCCGAAGACGTCAAAGACAAGACGTCATCGTCATCCAGGAGCACGTCCTCGTCAGCTGCTTCGGTTTGAGAAAGGTTTACACCCTTCTCAAATTTCTCAGCGAGCTCCACCTGTGAGCCCCATGATTTCAGCCGCCGCTCAGCCTCAGCACGAGCAGGGCTGGAACCACCGGGCAAAGGTGCCGACACCTCTTCCCTCGAGAAGAGGGCCAGACGAGAACGGAGCGTCCTCATAGGAAGACGCTCACAATTAACGCAGACAGTGCCCTCGAGCACTGTCCACGCGTGCTCCTCGCCCAAACAAAAAACGCACAGGTTGTGTGAGTCCTCCGGTGTTAGAAACCTGGGACAAGGATCAGCACACTTCCTGAAACGTTTGTCAGTCATGATAGAGAGTAATTCCTTACCGGAGATGAGATCAATGGCAAAGACAAGACAGTCCCGAAAGACGAGAAGATGTTGACTGCTTCCTTGGGCGCCCCCTTTATACTCCCGGGTTCGCACCATGATTACGTCATAGGCTGACGCCGGCCAATAGGATTGGAGTGGTGTGATTCTTTGGCATTTCGGACACCTGTCACGAGTGACGGTTCCCCATAGCGGTTAACGCAGAGTTGAGTTCCCTTTCGAAAGGGAAATGTAGTTTTGGTTGGACAGGAGATGATGCTGCACGTGACCTGGGAGTATATGGAAAGGAGTTTTGTAAAACTGTAGTATGGTCCAGTATCCCTATGTGGATGTTTGACACTCCAGTAGTGGATCTGGAGGTATTACAGACTAAAATAGTAAACAATCAAGTTGATTTGGTGAGTGAAATTTATAGACATGAGAACCAAAAATACATTAATTTTAAGTCTTTTTTTACAGATGGATCAAAAGACCCAATAACAGGAGTTACAGGTGCTGCAATTTTAGTTCCCAGCCAGAAGAGTGAGATGAGCAGGAGAACATCAGATCACTGAAGTGTATATGCTGTTAAGCTGTTTGCCATCTTGATGGTGTTAGAATGGATTGAATACTCTAAGTTAAACAGAACTTTAATTTGCAATGACTCTGTCTCTGTACTGCAGAGTCTCAAGTCCGGTATGGTTAAGAATCATCAGGAGCTTTTTTATGAAGTTACGTCTATCTATTCAAGAATAAAGAATAAAGGTGATGAAGTTACACTTATGTGGGTCCCAGCACATATGATTATTATAGGAAGTGAAAAGGTAGACAAAATAGCTAAGAAAGCACTGCAAGAGTACAGATGCAGTGATCAGAAGGAAAGAGTATAGTGTGGGGAAAAAAATATTAAAGAATGGCAACAAAGGTGGGACCAAGAACTAAAAAGAAGACATTAATACTTGTTTAAAAAAGAGTTGGCATCAGTTGTGATCTGCAATTTACATCTAACACCAGGTTCACACATACTCTGTCTGCAGTGCGTATTACATAAATAAAAATGATATCAAATAATAATTATATTAAAAATTAAAATTAATTATTATTTTAAATTACAAGACATATTGTTGATATTGTACACTTTTGAGAAAAACACTAATATAATAAGGTAACACTGAGACCAGACCGGTGTGTGTATGTATGCACTAGATTTGGTATTTGTTCAAAGGTTACATGCCATTTGTAGGATGGTTTGTATTTATTTGTGAAATATGATGTAGGCTCATTTATTTATATTTGTAAAACACATTACATATATTTGTTACTCCTCTGCGTTTTCGCTCAAACTGACCTTTGTATTTGTTAATCACTTTGTTTGTTTGCGAGTCGAGTTTTCCTTTGCAAAGCAGATCATGTTTGTTTGCAAAATGCTGGATTTGTTTGTTTAATTATGGCACAATATTCACTCTGTAACTTTCACCATCTACACCTGGCACGAGTTAACCCTCTGGGGTCTGAGGATTTTTGGGGCCCTGAGAAGTTTTGACATGCCCTGACATTTGTGCTTTTTTCAGTTGTTCATAAACATATTAATGACAAAAGTGTCATTACACTGTATTCAGCACAAACTAGGCTACAATATTATGTGAGGAACATGTATGTACATGTTTGTTTTTTTGAAGGAATAACGTTTATGCGTGGTTATTGAAAAAACAAAAAACTTAAGTCACTGAAATAAGGCCAAAAAAAAAAAAATCTGTGTTTACAAGATTTCTGGGTATTGGAGGTTGTAGATTAGAGTTTTTGCTTCAAAATGATGTAAAAAATTATCCTGCCTACTCGTTCATATAAAACAATATATTGATTTACATTTTGTAAGACACTTTTTGTCAAGAAACACAGTATGCGTGGAGGCCTGAATCTTCATGAATAATGCTGTGATTCACACTTGAGAAGACAAAAGATTCGCATAATGACCTCTAATGACCTGCATATTAATGAGCCCTTTCAGTCAGGTAGGCTGTGAAAAAACCCTCTATGATCATGCTGATAACAGGATTAATGTCCACTCTTGACAAAAAAACATGATTTTTCTGAGCTCATGCATGCACGTATTATTGCACATCATGTGAAGAAAATTTTGTATAGGCCTATGTTAAATTACAGTACCAGTCAAAAGATTGGACGCATTACTAATGTTTTTAAAAGAAGTCTCAAGTCTCAAACCAAATAATGGTTTTCTATTTTAATAGAAATACATTATATTTTAAAGTATGTGATGCAAAGCGTCTGAACATTCCTACCTCTATGGCATTTCATATAGGCTATTATATTTGTTATAATATATAGCCTAAATGTTAATGTGCAGTTGACAAACTATACATCATTAAAAAAATGTAAGACTCAAGCTTCACATTTTGACCTCTGTTTTACTCTTAAATATTGACCGTAATTTCTTAATATGCTTAAAAGCATGCACATTTTGGAGAAATATTGATGGATTCTCATATGTTTATGTCAATTTTCTATTCAGAGGAGTAATATTTATTCAATATTTATTGTCATCACTATGAGCGCTGGATACTGCGTTTTCAATTCATACTTGCAGCCGGAGGGCGCTCTGTACACCTTTAGTCCACAAATGGCTCCTAAAGAAGAACAGGCATATCATGTGACATTCCAGGAACTAACAGAGGCTTCCAGAGATCGCTAACCATGGCTTTAACATACAGATAAACACTTTTCAAGACAATAAATACACAATTCCGACGATGTATACATGTATTGCCTCAGAATTTGCGTCTGAATAGCGCTCGCTCCGTGGGCGTGGCCGCATTAGCGGATAATGAGCTGAATCACGGGCGTCTGACGTGTCTCTTTTCATACAGATTACATAAACAGAGAATTTTTGTTTTCGATTTGACTTACATGATTTAAAACCTGACATTTCAACGTTTCTTTAGACAAAAGTCTAATTATTTTGTGATTAGTATTCAGTATGTTACACTTTATTTTCTAAAAACTATCAGATTGGACTTCATTCAGAGGGAGACGACAGATCACGCATCATGTTAGTTTTCTTTATTTTACAAAAAGCACAACATTTTGTTTTTACTCTGAGTGTACACAAATAAAAGAAGATATTTCACTGATTAAAATGATGTATAACTCTTAATTGTATGTGCAACATTGACGGAGTATTTTGAGTCTGTTTCACACTGGTAAGAAAAAAACCGAGGTGGTATCGCCGGCGATACCTCCGACTCGAGGGAGTTAAGCACCCTCAAACGAAAGCAAATCTGTCTACATTGGATGCGGCAAGAGGCGACGCGACTACAAATTTCAAATGGTAAACTGATCGCACATTTTATTTCTGACGCACTTCAAGCACTCGCTGGACGGGGATAGATAGATGCGGCGGACCAGGATGAGTCGCCTGGGTGTGTGTGTGGGGGTTACTTCATTTGGTAAAATTTCGAATTCGAATTCATAGTATTAAAATAGTATTAGTAAAATAATAATAAATAATAAAAAATAGTCATTTTGGCACCCCTATGGATGAGTGGTGCCTCTAGCATTTGCATATTCCACGGGCCGGCTCTACACTATTTGTGGAGATGACGATTCAGCACCGTCAACTTTATCACTGCAGCCAAAAATACAGAAAACACTAGTTTATCCATTAATTATTAAAATGGTAAAGCAGTCTCCTTGCTGTTTTTCCCCGACACATTCATAATCATTACTTCTGCCAGTGTGCTGTGGCAAGATTTATGTGTGTGCTTGAACGCTGATTAGACTATGTAGCCATCAAAGTCTCTTTATTATGATTTATATGGTTATTAATAAATGTGCAATTAGTCGACTAATGCTTAAAATGACTACTACTAGTCAACCAGAAAAATCTTTAGTCGAGGGCAGCCCTAATATATATATATGTGGTGGTCAGAATTATTTGCACCCTTGGTAAATATGATCAAAGATGACTGTAAAAATAAATCTGCATTGTTTATCCTTTTGATCTTTAATTCATAAAATTAACAAAATTCTAACCTTTCATTGAAGGAAAAGAATTGAAAATCAAAATCACATTATGAAATAAATGTTTTTCTCCAAAACACGTTGGCCACAATTATTGGCACCCCTATAATTTTTTATGAGTAAAATATCTCTGAAGTATATTCCCATTCATATTTACATTTTTTTGGCACACCAGGGTTATCATGAACATGAAATTGTCCATCCATTACTTCCTGTTCCACAGGAGTATAAACATAAGAAAACACAAAGGCCAAATTCCCTTAATCATTCAACACAATGAGTAAAACCAAAGAATATAGTTCTGATGTGCAGCAAAAGATTGTTGAGCTTCACAAAATAGAGAGTGGCTGTAAGAAAATAGCTAAAGCATTGAAAATCCCTATTTCCACTATCAGGGCAATAATTAAGAAGTTCCAACCAACTAAAAATGTGACAAATCTGCCTGGAAGAGGACGTGTGTCTAAATCGTCCTAATGCGCAGTGAGGAGGAAAGTTTGAGTGGCTAAAGACTCTCCAAGGATCACAGCTGGAGAATTGCAGAGATTAGTTGAGTCTTGAGTCTCAGAAAGCCTAAAAAAAAATGATCAAACAGCACCTACATCCCCACAAGTTGTTCAGCAAGGGTTTCAAGAAATATCCTCTGCTCTCATCCAGAAACAATCTCCAGCATATTCAGTTGTCAGACAAGACTGGAACTTCAAACAGGACTGCCTTCTATGGTCAGATGAAACTAAAAAAAGAGCTTTTTGGCAGCAAACCCACCAGATGGGTTTGGTGCACACATGGATAAAAAGTACCCCATGCCCACGGTTAAATATACTGCTGGATCTTTAATGTTGTGGGCCTATTTTTCTGCTGGAGGTCCTGGACATCTTGTTCAGATACATGGTATCATGGATTCTATCAAATACCAACAGATAAAAAATCAAAACCTGACTGCTTCTGCTAGAAATCCAATAATGGGCAGTGATTGGATCTTCCATCAGGACAATGATCCAAAACAAACATCAAAACCAACACAAAAATGTGTCACTGAGCACAAAATGAAGCTTCTGCCATGGCCATCCCAGTCCCCTGACCTGAACAATATAGAAAATGAGTGGAGTGAACTGAACAGAAGAAACACTACATGGAGCTGGGAATCTGAACGATCTGGAGAGATTCTGCATGAAGGAATGGTCTCTGATCTCTTGTCAGGTGTTCTCCAAACTCATCAGGCATTATAGGAGAAAACTCTGAGCTGTTATCTTGGAAAAAGGAGGTTGCAAAAAGTATTGAATAAAAGGGTGCCAATAATTGTGGCCAACGTGTTTTGGAGAAAAATATTTATTTCATAATGTGAATTTCCCCCCACTTTCAATTCTTTTCCTTCAATGAAAGGTTAGATTTTTTAGATTAAAGATCAAAAGGATAAACAATGCAGATTTATTTTTACAGTCATCTTTGATCATATTTACCAAGGGTGCCAATAATTCTGACCATCACTGTATATATATATATATATATATATATAGTAGTCAACATTTGAAGTGGATCAAAATCTTTCATCTAAACCTTCTTCTTAGGACAATTTAGTTCTTAGGACAGCTTGGATTAACGTTTTTGATCCACTTCAAATGTTGACTACTGTATATAAAATCACAAATAATCATACCATTAAAGATGTAGAAACAACATAAAGACATATTGCTCCAATATTTGTATTTTTAAATATTTGATCTAATAAGTAGGAAATATAAGGAAATTGAATAAAATTATCAAACACTTCAGTCTTCAAATTACAAATTAAATGGAGATTAAGTCCTTATTACAGCTATAAAAGTCTTTCAGCAAAGAGCAATGAGTGATTTCTTTTCTTCTTTGATTAACCTTAATGGCATATATATATATAAAAATGTGTGTGTGTGTGTGTGTGTGTGTGTGTGTGTGTAGACGTACATTTGTGCAGTCCTGCTGTAATCCTGAACTCTCCTCCATGATCCACACTATAAAAAAACATATGCAGTGTCAGTAAATACACATTTAATCAGTAAACAAACACAAACACACACACACACACACACACACATACACACATTCACACATGAATTAGTCAACACAATACAACCTCACACTACGAGCGTGAACGGCGTGTCAGCGTAACTATATCTTCACTGCAGCTGCAGACACACGTGAGTATTCACACTTGAAGAGTTTGTAGCGCCTCCAAGCTACATATAAAGCGAGCATTGCTTTACAAAGACAACTATAAATGTATTTTTATGAGTAGGTCATTTATAAACTTGGGGGAACGCAAATGCGGGTTTGATTTGGGTAGAGCTAAAACTTATACCTGTCTGTGTAATAACTAAAATAATGTTTATATATCATATTTTCTGGCTAGTTTACTTTAGTTTTGTATAATATATCATGCTTTGACCCAAACTGAATAATTAAAAACAAGAAGATTTAAATAGATAAATCTTATATAAATATTTTTGATTCTTCATTTTCTTTTCTTTAGTCTGCTAAAACACACTAGACATGCGTATTCTGTTGAGCATTTTTTGTGTGAAATCACAATTTTTGTCCATAAAAAGTGTGCTTTCACTTTGAGCGTCAGCAGCACAGCAAAAATAGACTCTGCACCGAAACCCCCGCTTCACTGCTGCTCCTGCTTGACGTTCCTTCTTGCGGTGTGAAATGGCTGTGAGTTTTGTAATTTAGTGAAATGTATTATACAGTCATACCAAAAATTATTCAAACATTTTTGATATTTTTGATATATTTTTACTAGTGGGTGCAGGACACTGTAGTTCATTTATGTAAGTGAGGATAGGAAAATAAATTAAAATGTGACATATTATACCTAAAAATTTATCATACAGTGGACTACCAGTAAAACTGATAAAAATTTGAAAATTATTCCGACACTTTGACCTGATCATGTTTTGCTTAAGTGTTATCTGACATAATTAAGGGTGTACTCACACTAGGCACAGTTGCCTTGAACCGAGCCCGAGCGCGACTGTCCCCCCTCCCCACTCCCCCACTGGCCTGCACTCACATTGCACTTAACGTTCCAGGCTGAAGCACGCTTACGTCATATATGATGCAACTTTTTGAATGGAAGAAAACAGGAAGAAATGCACTTTTGCTAAGATACTGCCTAATATAGGCTATTTATAATTTATGCCACGCAGCGATTTTCAATAGCACATATCAGGATTATTACAAAGGCAGCTGATGTTAATGGAGGAATTTGCAGCTTTACTCACAAACTACAATTACTGTTCATCAATAAGGTGAGAATCAGACCCGTTATAAACCGTCTCAGGTTACGTATGTAACCATAGTTCCCTGAGAAAGGGAACGAGATGCTGCGTCCGATAGGATCGCTTTGGGAACGCCCTCAGCGTGATAGCGTCTGATGCACGTCTGTCAAGTAGTCCAATGGCGAGAGTGAACGTCACGGGCGGGTGACGTCACGACCAGGAAAAGATAAATACACATCTGGCGAGACCGGCTTCAGCTCAAATTGCCGAAGCAAATCGATCACAGGGATGCAGGGAGTATGGCAACACAACGCAGCGTCTCGTTCCCTTTCTCAGGGAACTATGGTTACATACGTAACCTGAGATGTACCCTTTCGAGGAACTCGCGCTGCGTCCGATAGGATCGCTTGGGGAACTATATACCAAAATGCCATAATCACAAATGCCTGTCTGTGTGAAACTGTTGCACACTTAAGACAGCAACACCGATGATCCTGGAGCCGCGTCCAGGTCAAGGTCATAATACCTCACAAATGTGAGAGGCGAGGACCAACCGGCCGCATCGCAGATTTCTTTGAGGGAAACCCCCTAAATTAAGGCCTTGGAGGCCGCCATACTCCTAGTCGAATGCCCTCTGACAGCTAAAGGACACTGCTGACCAGAGACCTCGTAGGCGAGCGAAATAGCCTCGACTATCCACTTGCTTACAGTGTGATTAGATGCAGGACGACCCCTGTTATGTGGTCCAAAGCACACAAATAACTGGTCTGCTTTCCTCCACAGGGCAGCTCTGTGGACATATGTGTCCAGTGCTCGCACTGGACACAGCAGATTCAGTTTCTCCTGGTCTGGGGTAACAAATGGAGGAGGACAAAAGGCTTGCAACACAATAGGCCTTGGAACATTAGTCAAAACCTTAGGGATATATCCAGGTTTGGAGTAGAGGAAGGCTTTGACCATCCCCGGAGCAAACTCAAGACAGGTTGGGGACACTGAAAGGGCCTGAAGGTCTCCTACTCTCTTAAGAGATGATATGGCGAGAAGGAAGACAGTCTTAAGTGTCAGGAACTTCTCTGAGACTGACTCAAGTGGCTCAAATGGAGCTGTAGATAGGCCTTCTAACACAATGGCCAAATCCCAAGCAGGGACCCTCGTGCGCATCGCAGGCCTCAGCCTCTGGGTGCCACGGAGGAAACAAATAACTAACGGATTCTTCCCCACAATAGTACCATCCACATGGGCATGGTAAGCAGATATAGTTGAAACATATACTTTAAGTGTAGATGGGGTTAATCCAGATAAGAAGCGGCACTGTAGGAACTCAAGTACTGAACCTATCGGGCAGTAGACTGGATCCAACTGCCGTTCTTGACACCAGGAAGTGAAAAGTTTCCACTTCAAGGTGTATAGTTTCCTCGTGGAAGGAGCTCTGGATTGAAGAATGGTCTCTACAACCTCAGTTGAGAGACCAGCCTCTATGAGTTTGGCCCCCTCAGAGGCCAAACCCACAGATTCCACATTTCTGGACAGGAATGGAGAATCGTGCCCCCCGCCTGAGACAGGAGGTCCTTCCTGATCGGAATCTTCCAAGGTGATCCATCGAGAAGAGCTATCAGGTCCGAAAACCATATGCGACTCGGCCAGTGAGGTGCTACTAGCAGTAGACTTATCCCTTCCTGGCTAATTTTCTCCAGAACTCCCGGGAGCAGAACAACTGGGGGAAATGCATACAGACGCAGCCTCGGCCACGTCTGTACCATGGCATCCAGTCCCAGAGGAGCTGGATGTGTGAGGGAGAACCAAAGTGGACAGTGCGTCGTATCCTGAGACGGGAACAGATCCACTTCCGCTTGGCCATAAATCTCCCATGAGCTTCACCACCTCTGGGTGAAGTCTCCATTCCCCTGGCCTCAGCCCCTGCCTCAACAGGATGTCTGCTCCAATATTCTGAGTCCCTGGAATGTAGATAGCTCTCAAGGAGAGCATCTTCCCCAGAGACCACAGGAGGATCTGTTGCGCCAGTTTGTATAATGGGCGTGAACGCAGACCCCCCTGTCTATTTATATACGAGACCACCGATGTGTTGTCCGTCCTGACTAGCACATGATGGCCCCTCAGGTCTGGAAGGAAGAACTTCAATGCATTGAAGACCGCCATCATCTCCAGGCAATTTATGTGCCACGAGAGCTGATGACTCTTCCACAGACCCTGAGCTGAGTGGCCTTCCATTACCGCTCCCCAGCCTGTGAGAGAAGCGTCCGTTGTCAGAGTGACACGGCGACATCAAGCTCCTAACACAAGGCCCTGGGACAGGAACCAATTTTTCTTCCATATGATCAAGGCGTGGAGACAACGACGCATGATCTTGATCATACGCAGTGGGTTCCCCCTCGGGGAGAACCCTTTGGTCCTGAGCCACCACTGTAAGGGTCTCATGTACAGCAGGCCAAAAGGTATCACGTTGGACGCTGCTGCCATCAGACCCAACAGTCTCTGAAACTGTTTTACAGTGCGTGACTGGCCTAGCTTCAATTCTTTCATGGCTGATAGAATAGCAGTGATGCAAACTGGAGAGAGACATGCTCGCATTGTCACTGAATCCCAAACCACACCAAGAAAAGTGGTCCTCTGTCGTGGAGTAAGCACTCTTTTCTTCGCATTCAGTCTCAACCCCAATTTCTGAATATGTGCGAGAACGACATCTCAATGCCGAACTGCCATCTCCTCTGATTGTGGTATTTCTTGGCTTTTTTGGAACCAAGAAATACCGGCTGTAAAACCCCAACTCCCTGTCGGCAACCGGAATCCTCTCTATAGCCTCTTTTGCTAATAAGGTTTTTATTTCTTGCTCCAACACCAGAGCCTGCTGTGGAAGCACTGACGTTTGCAGCACTCCTTTGAATAGAGGTGGACAGCACCAAAACTGGATTTTGTAACCTTTCTCTATAATTTGCAGGAAGCAACGTGAGATATTTTGAAGATCTCTCGAGGCTGGCCTCTGGTGTTTTGTTCACAGCACATTTTTGATGTAAATTTATCCTCCTCAGAGGATGTGACGCAGCGTTGTGTTGTTCTGAACACTGCGTCACTAATTCGGTGGGAACCGCTGCGCCCCGAAGCACTAGAGGTGGCGGGGTTGGCAGAACGGCCTCCTGAGGGCCACGAGGTGGGACGGGCACCGTATACTGAGGTGTGTACCGCACCACCCCGTGTGGGGCTGCCCTCAGAAGCCTGACACCACTGACGTCAGGGATTCTTCTGCCCAGCCTTCTTCGCCTGAAGCAAAACCCTCAGGTCTGTCTTCGGCTTAGAAGGCTTGGGCTGAGAGTGCCGTCCCAGCCCACCGTGTCTTTGAGGTGGAGCACGAGAGGCGACACTCTCTTTCTGCTGCGCTCGGTATGAGGAGCTATACGGCTGGGGCTGCTCAAGCCCAGCAGCCCCAGAGGATGGATGGCGGCATGGTAGGTACTTTTTGAATGCCTCCGCTTGCTTCTTAGCCTCCTGGAACCTGTCGACGACTGATGTAACTGCGTCGCCGAACAGGCCAGATGGCGCAAGCGGGGCGTCGAGGAGAAAGGCCCTGTCTTTATCCTTTAACTCAAACAGATTGAGCCACAGGTGCCTCTCTGTCTATGGCAGCCTTGGTGGCTGCTCAACGGTCTCCTTGGCGCCCAACGGGCTCCTTGGTGGCTCTTAGAGACAGATCTGTGGCTCGACGCAGTTCTCGAACTGCGTCCGGGCCAATCCCCTCCCCGCCATCCAGATCCTTCAGCAGATCTGCTTGGTACGCTTGCAGAATAGCCATAGTGTGCAAGAACACACCAGCCTGACCCGCTACCGTATACGCTTTTCCCACTAACACTGATGTATCTTTAAGTGGTTTCGTGGGAAGCGTGGGGGTCTTCAGGGGCGACGCTGAACCCGGGGACAGATAGCTCGCAAGCGTCTGTTCCACCCGGGGCATCGTCCCATAACCATATTCTTTCAGCCCTCTTATGTTAGAATAGTGCTTGACGTGAGGGCTGAACAAGCATGATGAATATGGTTTCCTCCATGATCTCGCTAGTTCATCGTGAAGATCATGGAAGAATGGCAGACCCCGTGGTGGAAGTGCTTTATTCGATGACAAAAAGCGCTCGTCCAGTTTGCTTTTCGGATGAGCACCCTGATTCTTGGCTGGCCAATCAATGCTTAACTTTGACACAGCGCGAGAGAGCACATCCACCAGCTCCTCATACTCAGGGGAAAGTGATGGCGAGTCATCTTCCCCCATATCGATGCTCAGCACATCCAATTCCTCAGAACTATAGTGCTGATGCGACGAGCCCTCTCCCTGGGTGGAAAAAGCCACGGGGCAGAGAGGGGCCGAGGGATCTGCCAGGTGAAGGCTGAGAAAGAGCACTCATGCCCGTCTCAAGCCCCGCTGACAGATCCATCTGCAAGCCCCACGACATCTTTCTCAGAGCCGTGGGGAACGCTTGCCTGCGGAGCGGAGCGTCCTTAGAGGAAGCTTTTCGAAGCTGCTCGCATTCAGCCCCCTCAAAGGCAGGATGTCAATGCAGGCAGATGCAAAGCACTGTTGAATATCAAATGTCAAGTGTCCCCAACTAAGCAAGCCAAAGGCAACAGCGGCAAGGAACCCAAACTCCAACAGGTGACATCAGGTGGCAAACAGGTAGCAAATAGGTGTTAAAAAGGAGAAAAAAAAAACTTGGGAGAAACCAGGCTTAGTCGGGGGGGCCAGTTTTCCTCTGGCGAACAGTGCGTTGTTACGATTCAGGTAGCTATCATAAGTCCGATAGGATCGCAACATTCAAAGTATTTATTCCAGTTCCATCCAGTTGAGGATTGTATTCATCACGCCGGTATGTACGGTTTGTTGAGGAACTATGCCACTGGTTGTCGTGTCGATGAGGCCTTCACAATGGATGATCTAGTTGACTCAATCTCTGCTGATACTTTAGGGCTGTGTTGTGGTCGTGTCAAGGCGCAGGTCCCTCCTTGACTACGGTAAACCTCGGGATAAACAGAAAGACTAATATTAACGTAGATGCCATTCTTCTTCTGATGTAACGAGTACATCTGGTGTTATAGGAAGTGTTCCCGGTTCCGGCTGACCTAATTTATGCAGCCTAATAATCGGATTTGAAAATATAAATTGATAATGTGTTATGTGTATGCCAGGTTAAAGAGATGCGTTTTTAGTCTAGATTAAAACTGACAGAGTGTGTCTGCTTCCCGAACAATGCTAGGAAGATTGTTCCAGAGTTTAGGTGCCAAATAGGAGAAGGATCTACCTTAGATATATTTTTAAGATGGAAGAATGCGGGTTTACAGATGCTAGAAACATGGCCTTCAAATGAAAGATTGGTATCAAAGAGCACACCCAGGTTCCTAACTGACAACAAAGGCTTAACAGAGCAGCCATCAAGTGTTAGACAGTATTCTAGGTTATTACATGAAGAAGTTTTTGGTCCAAAAATTAGAATCTGTTTTTTCTGAATTTAGTAGTAGTAGTATTACTGGTCATCCAATTTTTTATATCAGCTATGCATTCCCGTTAATTTTGTGAATTGATAAGTTTCGTCAGGGCGTGACGAAATATAGAGCTGAGTATCATCAGCGTAACAGTGAAAACTAACGCCATGCTTCTTTATGGTATCTTCCAAGCGGGCCAGGGCTGGCTAAACGAACCGCGCCCGGGCACGGAACGGAGCAATCACACTTGTCAAACGAGCCAGGCTTTGGAGGTCAAACGCGCTCGGGCATGGTTCAGAGCTCCTAGTGTGAGTACACCCTAAGATTTTTTTTTTTTCTGACACAGTTTAACGCTGAGATCTTGTCATATTTTATTACCATTTTTTTTTAAAACTATAGTAAATAAACTGAATTAATGAATGAAATGTTCAAGGTGTCTGAATACATTTTGGTTTGACTGTGTATTCATTTACATGTTAGCCTTTTGTGAAAATGACTTTTCCAGATCTGATGAACTCAGACTCTGTGTAGCAGATGTCATTCCCCAGGAAACAGAAAATTCCCCTAATGTTCCCATATCGTACCCATTTGGTTATTTATAAATAAGAACATTTTAGGAGCATTCTTTGTAGGTTTTTTTTTTTTTTTTTTTGTAACCAAAAAGTAACTTCCAGAATGTTACAGGAAGGTGTTTTTTTTTTTATTTTATTTTACATGTAAACTAACCTTCCAATTAAAACATTGCAGATGTTTTTGTGTAATGACTTATAAAGAGCTCTAGTGTTGAAATTAGATTAGTCAAAATGTGTTGATCAGATTAACCCAACTTTACAGCTAAAATATTAAGTCAGGGTTAAGCACAGTGTGAAGAGCACAGAAATCATAAGTTTGTGGGTTTGTTTCTATCTTAATTTACTGTGCGCTTCTGATCTGCATGTGCTTTTCCAGTACATGCTTTCTCTTGTCTTCCACAGAAAGCCATGAACTCGCATAATTTTAAAATTAATTGACATTTCATTTTAATTCCTGACTGACTAACATTCGTTTATCCATCTGTTTATTAAAGAATTACTCATAATTAATACACAGACAGACACACACACACATACACACAGTTATTCTAAAAAGAACATGCCCAGACATGCTATTTAAATGGATACAGCCAGTGTGTTGTAGGATTAATGGTCTTCCTTATTGTCTTGACTCAAATATTTTGACTCAATTAACATAACTTGCTTGTGTAGGTTTTATGATCGATGGATGCACTTTTTTGGACTTCAAAAACTCATCCTCCAATCACTCCCATTATAAAGCTTGGCCGAGCCAGGATATTTTTAATATAACTCTGTGTTAATGTATAGCTCTTTAATATAACTCTGTCTGAAAGAAGAAAGCCATATACACCTAGGATGGCTTGAGGGTGAGTAAATTATGGGGTAATTTTTGTTTTTGGGTGAACTATCCCTTTAATTATCTTATTAGCTTCAACACTGTTTTAGTGTTACTTTTGTACTTTCTGTAGATTGGACTCATATAGACACAGAACAAGTGATAATTTAAGACTGAGAACACATTTAACACATTTTACTGTGCTCCTTTACAGATATGCACTTCTCTAATTCATTAGTATTAGTTATTATTATTATTGCATAAATGTTAATTAAATTTCAGTAAGTTGTGGAAGTGCACTATGACACAGTAGAACTTATTCACTCCTCCTGCTTAACATACTTGAGTTTGACCAGTGTGTAGTTTGGATGGTTGAGTGTATCAGAGAGCAGCTTCACTCCTGAGTCTCCTGGGTGATTGTAGCTCAGATCCAGCTCTTTCAGGTGTGATGGGTTTGAACTCAAAACTGAAGACACATAATGACATCCTTTCTCTGTCACCATACAGCCAGACAACCTACAAACATACACAGCAACAGTCCATATCACATTAGTTTAGCAGTCACACATCACTAGCACAGTCATTTGGGTGATAGCTGTTATTTTTTGTAGTTTCAGTCACAAAAGTAAACAGTCAACAGAAACATTTATCCTCCAGTGAAGTAGAAATATACTTAAAGCCCATTTAAAGTCAATTCAGTACTGAATTGTGGAGTTAAACATTTTTTCACCATTTTTGGGGCGGGCCTGAAATCATGGCTCAATAATGCACTGGAGCCACTGAGCATGGCCCTGCCCCTAACACTATAATAACTAGAGCGCATTAGCATCAGTGGTTCGCCCGCTCAGTCACGAGTTAGCTTTAATGTGGTATATGGCACATAGGGTAATTATGTTTCAAATGTGTTGCCATTTTAAAAATAAGCTTATGTTGGCTTGGCAAAGCCAACATATTGATATTCTACTTAAACATCTTATTATTCTTCTTACCCCCTTTTTCTGACTGCTACTCCTCCTAGAGCTTTAATGCTACCAAACTTGCCACAGACGTAGGTCCTGGTCTCTAGTTAGTTGCTGTATCTTTTTAGACCGATCAGATGTACAGTTTTTTTAATATTAATTTTTTAAGTGAAAATTTTTCCATAGACTTACATAGACAGAGCAAAAAATGCGCCCTCTAGAGGAGCAGTACCGTCCACTGGAGGAAGCAGACTTGGGTAAATTTGGTTTTATATTCGCACATTCGGACTTCCGCGTTTAAGAACGTTTTAATAATGTGCAATAAAGTTAATGTTTGCAAATTCTGAACAGCGACATGATATTTACAACCAACGATTGTAACCCTACAACATTTTTCACAATCGATCAAAATGGGCAAGTATTATTTTAATGGCATACTTACTTGCGAACGTCCACTGAATGTCCAATGTAGTGTACAAAGTTATTGTAGCCTATGCGGAAGTCCGAATGTGCGAATATAAAACCAAATTTACCCAAGTAGGAAGCAGGATAAGAAATCAGCTTGTTTAAGCCCAGTCAAATGACAAATAATGTTACAAAAACAGCGCTTCACAAGTTGTTTATGTCAACTGGAAATATTGATCGGATGATGTCTTACACAGTTTATGGGGAAGTTCATCACTGTTGTAAACCAATTAATAATAATGATAATACATTGTGCAGACGAGACCCGCATTATATTAGACCAGTTTACTTTTGTTTTTGTCCTTCCTATGTTCGTCATTCACATGTGTTTTTTAACCTTACTAAATAAAATATTCCAGCGATTTGACAAGATTCTATCACAGGAACACATTAAAGACTTAAATTTAGATTTTGGATGCGTTTTTTGAGTGAAACACAGACGGCTCACATAATGAAGCTCGCGCTCCGAAGCTCGTCCATTCTCCTCATCATGTCCCAAATACATGGCGATTCTCATTCAAGCGAGCACAAGCACGCAACAAAGAGCTTCTTTGTTTGAATGCTTATGTGTATAACTGTGTTACTGTGTTCATGATGTGTGGCATGTGCAAAGATTTGTGCATTACAGGCACGTCGTGTCGCCGGCACTGCCGCTCCCAGCATGAGCAGATGTGTACAAAATTCCCTATTCTGTCACTAGAGGGCAGCACAATACTGTTCATTTACAGGTGCTGGTCATATAATTAGAATATCATCAAAAAGTTGATTTATTTCACTAATTCCATTCAAAAAGTGAAACTTGTATATTATATTCATTCATTACACACAGACTGATATATTTCAAATGTTTATTTCTTTTAATTTTGATGATTATAACTGACAACTAAGGAAAATCCCAAATTCAGTATCTCAGAATATTAGAATATTACTTAAGACTGATACAAAGAAAGGATTTTAGAAATCTTGGCCAACTGAAAAGTATGAACATGAAAAGTATGAACATGTACAGCACTCAATACTTAGCTGGGGCTCCTTTTGCCTGAATTACTGCAGCAATGCGGCGTGGCATGGAGTCGATCAGTCTGTGGCACTGCTCAGGTGTTATAAGAGCCCAGGTTGCTCTGATAGTGGCCTTCAGCTCTTCTGCATTGTTGAGTCTGGCATATCGCATCTTCCTCTTCACAGTACCCCATAGATTTTCTATGGGGTTAAGGTCAGGCGAGTTTGCTGGCCAATTAAGAACAGGGATAGCATGGTCCTTAAACCAGGTACTGGTAGCTTTGGCACTGTGTGCAGGTGCCAAGTCCTGTTGGAAAATGAAATCTGCATCTCCATAAAGCTGGTCAGCAGCAGGAAGCATGAAGTGCTCTAAAACTTCCTGGTATACGGCTGCGTTGACCTTGGACCTCAGAAAACACAGTGGACCAACACCAGCAGATGACATGGCACCCCAAACCATCACTGACTGTGGAAACTTTACACTGGACCTCAAGCAACGTGGATTGTGTGCCTCTCCTCTCTTCCTCCAGACTCTGGGACCCTGATTTCCAAAGGAAATGCAAAATTTACTTTCATCAGAGAACATAACTTTGGACCACTCAGCAGCAGTCCAGTCCTTTTTGTCTTTAGCCCAGGTGAGACGCTTCTGATGCTGTCTGTTGTTCAAGAGTGGCTTGACACAAGGAATGTGACAGCTGAAACCCATGTCTTGCATACGTCTGTGCGTAGTGGTTCTTGAAGCACTGACTCCAGCTGCAGTCCACTCTTTGTGAATCTCCCCCACATTTTTGAACGGGATTTGTTTCACAATCCTCTCCAGGGTGCGGTTATCCCTATTGCTTGTACACTTTTTTCTACCACATCTTTTCCTTCCCTTCGCCTCTCTATTAATGTGCTTGGACACAGAGCTCTGTGAACAGCCAGCCTCTTTTGCAATGACCTTTTGTGTCTTGCCCTCCTTGTGCAAGGTATCAGTGGTCGTCTTTTGGACAACTGTCAAGTCAGCAGTCTTCCCCATGATTGTGTAGCCTACAGAACTAGACTGAGAGACCATTTAAAGGCCTTTGCAGGTGTTTTGAGTTAATTAGCTGATTAGAGTGTGGCACCAGGTGTCTTCAATATTGAACCTTTTCGCAATATTCTAATTTTCTGAGATACTGAATTTGGGATTTTCCTTAGTTGTCAGTTATAATCATCAAAATTAAAAGAAATAAACATTTGAAATATATCAGTCTGTGTGTAATGAATGAATATAATATACAAGTTTCACTTTTTGAATGGAATTAGTGAAATAAATCAACTTTTTGATGATATTCTAATTATATGACCAGCACCTGTACTGTAGGAATTCCCTTATCAAGCATGCACGAGTTATACTTGTTCAGACGCCAGCGTGCAGTAGCCGAGTTATACGGAGTTTCCTGGCTTTGTTTATTCCATGAAAATCTGCTTTTCCTTGTGTGGTATTGCTGTGCGTTGATAACTCCGTAAGTAACAGCATTTATTATTATTGTAGGTATGTTTCAGAGTGTTTTATAGCATAATTGAGTTCATTTTACCTCAGAATTATTAATGCGTCAATATACGCACAATGGCGGCAATACTCATATGCGACGAATCATCTGGTTATTTATTATTTAAGATGTTTATTTCGTGTGTGAAAGGGAGTTGCTTGTTATGTATGTTGATGATGAGAATATCCAATGTTTGATCGACATTTTAGTAATAATATAAAGAGCGCATGGAAGTGCTAGAGCAGCGCACACACTTTGTAATCTGACACCGCTTGTTAGCAGCGGCAACTCAGTCTGTATAATATAGCTGCGTATAGCGCTCATATTTTACAATAAACTCTGGTTTACTGTAAGATTATATAATTTTAATTTATCAGTGTATAGTTATACAGTTATCTCTGTATTTTCGGTCATGTCATATTATCCTGTATATTTATCATCCTCATTTTGTCTTCTCACAGAAACCACATTGATGTGCATAGCCACACAATAAATATTAGATCAACCACATTCACTCTGGAGTAGCTGCAGTTCTTTCTGACCGAAGAATTAGGCCAGTGGTGTCCCAACCATTTAACTGCACACAGAATATCTCACAAGATGAGACAGAGACAGCTGCGTGGAGCGATTTCCACAAACCCTCTGTGAGAAAACGTTAATATGGAGTAAAACCATCTACAATATCAGTATTTCTCAAGTTGATAGCATGATTTACACAGTTTATTGAACAGGTTAGTTGATCGCCTGATATGATGCTACCCATTCAGAGCTCGCGAGCAAAGTTTGTTTACGAACTTTATCTTTTAGTTATTATTATTATTCTTCTGAGCAAATTTTCTGACTGCTACTCCTCCTAGGACTTTAATGCTACAAGCCCCAAACTGTCCACAAACCTGGGTCCAAAGGTCTAGTTATGTCGTGTTCCAGGCAACCCATAACCCGTGTTTTTCCAACCTTCTACCCGTGAAAGTGCACTGGAACAGCAGTCAAACCTGTGACTTCCCACCCGTGAACTTGTACTAGATCGATGTACTCCCAGTTACGGGTTCTGACGTCACATAGCCCGCGAAACAACAATGGCAGCCCCTACAGATGCGGTGTTCATGCAAGTGCACGGTAAAATAACGTAAAATACAAGGTATAACAGCTTCTCTTGCCTTATGCGCCGTTTTCCTCCTCCGTTTCCCTCAAGTAAGCAAGGAGTAAGCACCTTTGGCAATAGAAATAATTCTTAATGAGCATAAGCCCCATACGTTCTGCCATGTTGGTTTGTTTATACTTAAGGCAGTTTGGCGTGACTTGCCTGGAACGCTACAAAGTTGTGAGTCGTGATTTGAAGTCATGACTTACTGGCTCAAAAAACCTGCCTGGAACGCAGCATTAGTTGCTATATCTTTTCTAAGAGATCAGAGTTACAGATTTCGATTAATAATTTATCAAAGTTCATATTTTCCCCATTGAAATGCATTGATTTCATTAAATTGCGCCTCCAGAGGAGCAGTTCCGCCCAATTGAGGGTGCGCCAACATAAGAAATCATTGGCTCATGCATTCACTTTCGGTTTCGTCAGTTCATCATTTCTGTTTTAAAGCTTGGCAGTTTGAAACTATTCTAGCAAATTTATTAATATACAATCAATGAAAAACATGAGATACTTTTAGAGCTTCTAACATGCTTAGTTCAAGCAGATGAGAGAGATAGAGAGACAGCTGCACGGAGCGATTTTCACAAACACTCTGTAAAAACGTTAATATGGTGTGAAAAGTCATCTACAATATCAGTATTGCTCACGTGATTGCGTGATTTACACAGTTTATTGAACAGGTTAGTTGATCGCCTGATACACACAAACACACATTCACAGAGTTGCCGAGTCTAGCCGCGCCTCTTAAAGGGGCCGTGACTTCATTTCCTTCATAGATGTATTCAAGCAGATATTTAATCTTCTGAATGAAGACAACATTATGATCAAATATTTAAATAAACTTTGACTTATAACAACATAAATTACAATGATTATGTATTGGTAGGTTAACCAAGGTTATACTAATAAGCCACTATAACTGACTAATCAGAAAATAATACATATTCAGTGTCTTCACTTGTAGATACATGCAGCTACTTTTTAACAAATGTAAGTACAATGTAAAAACATGTACACAATATTTAAATGACTAATTTAAATATTAGTACTAAATTGTTTAAGACACCTAATATGAAGTGGGGCCAAAAAATAATAGATAGAAAAATGAATAGATCCATCGATCCTCAAAACAATTGTTTGTCACAGCTCTAAATACAGGGTGACTACATGTTTTAAACAGTTTATTGAACAGGTTGATAGCCTGATACGATGTTACACACACACACAAAAAAAACATGAGCCGAGGCTCTTAAAGGGGCCGTGACTCTTAAAGCGGCTGTTGTGGCGGGGCCACCTTCAGAACACGGAACAGACATGTGCGTTTGGCTCTTTTGCCTCAGGCTGCCCATCAAGGCTTTGCCAAGCCAACATCAAAGTTCTTTTTAGAACTTTATTTTTCTAGTTATTATTATTTTTCTTCTTACCTGATTTTCTGACTGCTACTCTTCCTAGGGCTTTAATGCTACAAGCCCCAAACTGTCCACAGACCTGGGTTACAGTTTTCGAATAATAATTTATCAAAGTTCATATTTTTCCCCATTGAAATGCATTGACTTCATTAAATTGCACCTCCAGAGGAGCAGTTCCACCCAATAGAGGGCACGCCAACATAAGAAATCATTGGCTCATGCATTCACTTTCGGTTGTGTCAGTTCGTCATTTCTGTGTTTTAAAGCTTGCCAGTTTGAACCATTCTAGTGAATGTATTAATATACAATCAATGAAAAACATGAGATACTTTTAGAGCTTCAAAGATGCTTAGTGTAATGAATACAGACACACTTGCGAGTCTCATGTAACCCAGGCAGCGCCCGCGGGGCTGCAGCTCCCATCGGGCAGATGAGAGAGAGAGATAGCTGCACTGAGCGATTAAAACATTAATATAGAGTGAAAAGTGATTAAATACGACTGAAAGATCGAGATTTCTAAAACAGATGCAACAATGGGAAGAAGCTTTGCACGTCTTACACCTTGTATGGGTAAGTTTATCCCTGTTCTATTCGCTCATATTGTAGCAGACGAGCACTTTCGTTTTTGCCCTCGATCACTATGTTTGTCATTTGCATGCAATTTTTAAGCTTTTTAAATAAAACATTCCAGCAATTCGACAAGATTCGATCACAAGAACGCATTGAAGAGTTACATTTAGTAAATGCAAGCTGTTTTGATGACGTAAAGAGCCGCGATTGCCCGTCTCTAAACTCGACTGCCCAGAGCAACGCGTTCTCTCTCTGTTCGTCATTCACATGTGTTTCTTAACCTTTTTAAATGAAACATTCCAGTGATTCGACAAGATTCAATCACAAGAATGCATTAAAGATGTACATTTAGATTTTAGATGAGGTTTTGAGTGAAACAGACGGCTCACGTCTATAATAAAGCTTGCGCTCCAGGTCTCGTCCATTCTCACTTCATTGTGTCCAAAATACATGGCGAATCTCATTCAACGGAGCACAAGAACACATCAAAGACCTTCTTTGTTTGATTGACCGTGTTAATGTGTTAATGATGTGACATCTGTGCAAAGATTTTTGCAGTAGAGGCGCTTTGTGTCGCCAGCGCTGCCGCACCCAGCATGAGCAGATGAGAGAGACTAGATACTTTCGATTCCGTCCTCAGTTTGACAAGATTTATTATATCTTTGTTTATACCATCTAGAATCTCAGTATTGATCGGGTGACTGCATGTTTTAAACAGTTTATTGAACAGGTTGATCGCCTGATACGATACACACACACACACACGAGCCGAGTCGCGCCTCTTAAAGCGGCCGTTGTGGTGGGGCCACCTTCAGAACACGGAACAGACATGTGCGTTTGGATCTTTTGACTCGGGCTGCCCATCAAGGCTTTGCCAAGCCAACATTAAAGTTTGATTTCAAACTTTATTTTCTAGTTTTTACATTGGAATTTCTCAGAAACATTATTTTCAGCAAATCTTTGACGTGGTCTTACTCAGTCAATGTTAAAGATATCAAGGTTATGTTTTCACAGAATATTCTTTACATTGTGTAGGATGATTTTATATAGAAAACAGTAAATCACAAAAAAATTACTTTAGCCGGGCTTTCACAGGCGGGTCACGTGTTGGTAATGTGTCTATTCAGAATGATTTATGAGTAGCAACCTTTTTATTTACCTCAGAATCTCCAGTTTACAGTTTCTCTTCAGTCCATCAGAGAGCAGCTTCACTCCAGAATCCTGCAGATCATTGTTACTCAGGTCCAGCTCTTTCAGGACAGAGTTTGAGGATTGTAAAACTGATGACAAACTCTCACAAGACTGAGCACTGAGATTGCATATGGAAAATCTGATCAAGAAAAACAGTAATTGCATACAGAATAAATTAAGCAGTGTGATTTTTGGTAATTAACTTGTTGAAAAAAAAACAAAAAAACAATGAAAATATTTGAACTCAAACCTCAGTATTTCTAGCTCACAGCTCTTCAGTCCATCAGAAAGAACCTTCACTCCAGAATCCTGCAGATCATTGTTACTCAGGTCCAGCTCTCTCAGGACAGAGTTTGAGGATTTTAGAACTGATGAAAAACTCTCACAAGACTGAACAGTGAGATTACAGTTAGTAAGGCTGAAAGAGAGCAGAATACACACATCGACAGTCAGATCATCTACAAACACTATGACTGACTGACTGTAAGTGATCTCTTATATGTTCTTAAATACCTCAGTCTCTGCAGCTGACAGTTTGGATTCTTCAGTCCATCAGAAAGAAGCTTCACTCCAGAATCCTGCAGGTCATTGTTACTTAAGTCCAGTTCTCTCAGGACAGAGTTGGAGGATTGTAGAGTTGAAGACAAACTTTCACAGAACTGACCAGTGAGATTACACCCAAATAGCCTGTGTTGAGAGCAAAACAAACCAAACAGCGATATCAATGTGTTTATCAGGGAGGGTTTATAATCTTAACTGCATGTTTATGCTGAATACAGTGTAATGAGACTTTAGCCATTAAAATTTTATGAGGGTCAACTGCTGAGGGTTAAGTTTATAACTCATCTGTGCATTTGTGCTCAACACTGCAGCAAATCATACATGAATGCAATTGATACTGACTCAATGATATGGTCACAGCGGTTCTTAAGTTATCAACACACTGAATCTGTCCTACTAAAATGAGGCAAGGACTGGGAGTAATATGATCCTTGGAGATAATATGATCCTCCTACAATCAGGTTGGCTGAATTACCTTCTACTAAAAGGTTTTTCACAGTCCACCATTGCACTTCAATTTTGGAACCTCAACTTCCTCACCTCACCCCCATTGTGTGAGAGAGCTGCACTTATATATTAAAGGCCTACTTAGTTAATAAATTAACAAAAAGACATTTTCCACCATTTCCCCCTCCCCACACAAACTCTTAAAACAGTCCAGCTGGCGGACAATTCAAGCATGCGCAGCAAGAGTCAGCTACAATTTAAGGATTTACGAATCGCCGCACACATTTTGACCCTCTTTGCTGGCCATGCCCATGGCAGATCAACCAGAAAGACATCACACGCAAGACACTTCACAGCTTTACAGATAAGTAAATAAAGATGTTATAATTAAACTTATCTGATGTGTGCGTGTGATTATTTAAATAGTGATAGCAGGATATTTGAAGCATAATGGCAGTGTATGATTGTACACCCTTGGGCCCTTATCATGCTCAAAAACTCTTGAAACTTTGCACACACATCAAAATTATCAACCATCAGGGCTGGGCCAAAGCTTGGCCAAAGCTTGGTCCATATATCAAACACACTTGCATGTATATGTATGAAACTCGGTACACATATAGACCTCATCAGGCCAAACAACTTCCATGCTCTGCCCAACAGGAAGTTGGCTATTTAGGTCTGTTTGAAAAATGCATACTCTGGAATTTGATACACTTCTCCTAGGCGATTCATCGAATCACCACCAAACTCGGTCAATGTGAAGCCAAGATATTGAGGATGCTGAATTTCAGATGGATTTTGATATCTTGAAAGGTTTGGCCTTGGCCTGTAAGACCTGCGAAAGGATTCTTGATGTCTTAAATATTGTTGCCATGGCAATGCATCAAACTTTAATAATATTCTTGAAGCTCAAGTTACATGAAACTCAACACAAACATCAGAGTGGTCATCCAGTAGAAATGGGCAAAGCCTTAGAAAAGGGCATAATGAGGGAGCTTTGTAGTGCCACCTTTTGACAAAAGTAGGAGGTTAGTTTTACCTACAGTCACCAAACTCTGTACATATGTTGTTCTTACTGAGCCGGACAACTTTCTAATTTACAGTCATTAGCTCCGACCAACAAGAAGACAGATATTTAGGTTTGAATGTGATATATTTTAATAACCAGGCTCTCAATTTTTAACTCCCTCGGGTCGGCGGTCACGCCGGCGATACCACCTCGGTTTTTTTCTTACCAGTGTGAAAGAGACTCAAAATACTCCGTCAATGTTGCACATATAATTAAGAGTTATACACCATTTTAATCTGTGGAATATCTTCTTTTATTTGTGTACACTCAGAGTAAAAACAAAATGATGTGCTTTTTGCAAAATAAAGAAAACTAACATGATGCGTGATCTCTCGTCTCCCTCTGAACGAAGTTTAATCTGATAGTTCTCAGAAAATGAACTGTAACTTAGTGAATACTAATGACACAAAAATGAGACTTATGTCTAAAAAAACGTTGAAATGTCAGGTTTTAAATCGTGTAAGTCAAATCGAAAACAAATATTCTGTGTTTACGTAATCTGTATGAAAAGAGACACATGTCAGAAGTCCGTGATTCAGCTCATTATCCGCTAATGCGGCCACGCCCACGGAGCGAGCGCTATTCAGACGCAAATTCTGAGGCAATACATGTATATATCATCTCAATCGTGCATTTATTGTCTTGAAAAGTGTTTATCTGGATGTTAAAGCTATGGTTAGCGATCTCTGGAAGACATGCCATTAGTTCCTGAATGTCCTGTTCTTCTTTAGAGTAATTTGTGGACTAAAGGTGTACAGAGCGCCCTCCGGCTGCAAGTATGAATTGAAAACACAGTATCCAGCGCCCACAGTGATGACAATACATATTGAATAAATATTACTCCTCTGTATAGAAAATTGACAAACATATGAGAATCCATCAATATTTCTCCAAATGTGCATGCTTTTAAGCTAAAAGACTATATGAAATGCCATAGAGGTAACACGAATGTTCAGACGCTTTGCATCACAGAAATACATTATATTTAAAATTATATAATAGAATACCATTATTTTAAATTGTAATAATATTTCACAGTATTGCTGTTTTTTCTGTATGTTTGATATACACCATGATGAGCTTGAGACATGATCACAGAGGGTTTTTTCACAGCCTACCTGACTGAAAGGCCTCATTAATATGCAGCTCATTAGAGGTTCTTTATGCGATTCTTTTGTCTTCTCAGGTGTATATCACCCATTATTCATGATGATTCACGCCTCCACGCATACTGTGTTTCTTGACAAAAAGTGTCTTACAAAAACTAAATCAATATATTGTTATAAATGAACGAGTATGCAGGATAATTTTTACATCATTTTGAAGCAAAAACTCTAGTCTACAACCTCCAATACCCAGAAGTCATATGAACACAGATTTAATATATATATTTTTGGCTTTATTTCAGTGACTTAAGTTTTTTGTTTTTTCAATAATCACGCATAAACGTTATTCCTTCAAAAACACAAACATGTACATACATGTTCCTCACATATTATGGTAGCCTAGTTTGTGCTGAATACAGTGTAATGACACTTTTTCCATTAATATGTTTATGAACAACTGAAAAAAGCACAAATGTCAGGGCATGTCAAAACTTCTCCAGGGCCCCAAAAATCCTCAGACCCCAGAGGGTTAACTACTCCTCCTACGGGATTCATACGATTCACACCAAACTTTCTGAACATGGTGGCAAGACATGTTAAATTGTGAACGGATATTGGATATCTCAAATGGTGTTGCCATGGTGAGTGATTAAAGCAAAAAGGGGACAAAAAGGGGAAACGGAAAGAGTCTCATATCTTGACATAATTCTTTTACGTAAGCCGTCAAAATCTATTACGTGAGGAGATTAAGAAGATGAGGCACTCGGGAGGAGGAAAAATGCCGGCTGTTGCATGTTCTCACACGACAGCATCAAACTTCTGTCACAGTCCCCAAAACTGAATCATGAATATTTTTTAAAAGCCGTTTGACCAAGAATGATTCATTCTTGTCATGGATTTATTGCATTTTGGAAGAAAAAATAATCTGTTTTTATAATAAATCTTTGAAAATCAAAATCTGGATTTGAATTTTTAATGTTATTATAACCTAAAGATGCTATGTAAAAGTTTGAAACAGAAAATAGTGGTTTTCATCCTCCCACTTTCTTGGTAAAGAAAACACATTTTTACTCAAATTAATCAAAATGGATTTATAGCGTTTTGGAACCAAACTCTTCCAATATATGTTTCTGGTTTAGGGAGGTAGGTAAATTTAGGTATGTGGAGGTATTTCTTGAGCTCTCCCATCAGGTGAGCTGGCCTGATGCCTCCCTCAGTGCCTGTTTTCTGATGGGACTGGATGAGAATGCTATTCGTTGTAGCGAACCTGCTTGTTATTTCTCCCTAGTTGAATAGATAAATCTTGTTCTTTATCTAAACGGTTCTAATTTTGAAGTTGAAGAAGTTAAAGTAAAAAAGTATCCTTTTCATCCAGTCCCATCGGAAACACACAAGGCCTCACCAGCTCAACTCACGCTGGTTCCCTTCACATACCGCTCCAATGGCTCTGTCCATTCCTGCTCGCCTGTGTTTCCCCGAGGACGTAAATGGGCTTGACCTGGGGGCCAAGGTTGCAGACCCGATGTCAACATCTGTCAGGTCAGCGCTTGAGTCCGCCTCCCTTCCAGCTACAGCTGCTAAGGCTAAAGCTAGTCCTAAGTCAAGTGAGGAAGATGGCCACCATGCCTGAGCCGCGACCCAAGATGGCCGCCGCCACGCCTGAGCCCTTGGTCAAGATGGCTGCCGCCACGCCTGAGCCATCAGTCAAGATGGCCGCTGCCACGCCTGAGCCCTCGGTCAAGATTGCCACAGCCACGCCTGAGCCCTCGGTCAAGATGGCCACCACCACGTCTGAGCCCTCAGTCAAGATGCCCGCCACCATGGCTATGACTCTCTTCCTCATCCAGGATCCAGTCCCTGACCTCAGTCCTGTGATGGTTCCTGTCCCTTACCACTGTACAGTAATTGTCCCAGTCCCCATCCTGAGCCCAGAGGGGGCTCCTGTCTCAGTCCCAAGCCTAGAGGCGACTCCCCTCCTCGTCCCGAGGTGACTCCCTTCCTAGTCCCGAGCCCAGAAGTGACTCCCCTCCTCATCCTGAGGTGACTCCCTTCCTAGTCCCAAGTCCAGAGGCGATTCCTTTCCTCATCCCAAGTCCAGAGACGACTCCCTTCCTCGTCCCGAGGCGACTCCCTTCCTAGTCCCAAGTCCAGAGGTGACTCCCTTCCTATTCCCAAGCCGACTCCCTTCCTCGTCCTCGCCCCGAGAAGACTCCTTTCCTCGTCCCAAGTCCAGAGGCAACTCCCTTCCTAGTCCCAAGGCGACTCCCTTCCTCGTCCTCGCCCCGAGACGACTCCTATCCTCGTCCCGACTCCAGAGGTGACTCCCCTCCTAGTCCCGAGCCCATAGGCGACTCTCTTCCTCGTTGAGAGCGTAGAGATGGCTCCAGTCCCCGAGTCTACTCGAGAGTCCGCTCCAGTCCTTGAGGGCACTCAAGAGTCCGCTCCAGTCCCTAAGGGTGCTCAAGAGCCCACTCCTGTCCCCGAGCCCGCTCCTGTTCCCGAGCCTGCTCCAGTCCCCAAGCCCGCTCCAGACTCTGCTCCGGCCCAGAGACCCTGCTCCGGTCCAGAGACCCATAGCTCCTCCAAAGAAACCCTGAACCCTGAACCGCCATGGCTTCCCGAGCTGCCTAATCCGCCATGGCTTCCCGAACGGCCTGAACCGCCATGGCTTCCCTGAACGGCCTGAACCGCCATGGTCCCCTGAGTTGCCCAAGCCGCCATGGCCCCCTGAAATGCCTGAACCGCCATGGTCCCCTGAGCTGCCTGAGCCGCCATGGCCCTCTGAGATGCCTGAACCACCATGGCCACCTGAGGTGCCCGTGCCGCCATGCCCCCTGAGTTCCCAGCTCCGTCCTGGAGGCTGCATAGCTACCTGCACCGTCACAGTCACTCTCCTGGTAAGACTCCAGGATGCCCGCCCTCCCTCCCCAGTTGTTCCATCTACGGTGCGAGGACGCGCCTATTGGGAGGGGGGAGTACTGTTTCGGTCACTATCTGTCTTACCGTCCCTGAATTCCATTTACCAGCATTCCTCCTGATCCACACCTGCACCCAGTCAGCTCATCATCTCATGGATTCCCTGCACCTGCACATCATCATTAGCACTTCCTATAAATACTCTCTTCTCCTGCACTCCCTTGTCTGGTCTCGTCAACGTCAACCTTACCATGTTGTTTTGCCTGACCCACTTACCCGTTGAATACTTACCTGTTGTTCCTGTGATGCGTCCTAGTTCTCCACTGCTGCTGTTCTCCACCGTCTCCACGCTCCTCAGCTCCCTCTGGATCCCCTGGAACACACAAAGACACCACAAGACTTTCCCACTCCCTGCCTGCTTACCTGGACTGTCCTCTCTCCTGTGTTGTCTCCATCGTTGTTTAATAAACCTGCTGTGATTTGTACCTCAGAGTCCCTTGTCTATTTGCTGACAGCATTATCCTTGCGGTCTCTGCTATGTGGGTAAAACTAGTACACCTTTAAAAACCCACATTTCAGAAATCAAGATTTCAAAAGTCCGGTACTTTGCTACTTTTAGACATTCGGTCTCTAGACATTCAGACATTCAGATATCCACAGTGTGGAGGTGACATTAATAATTCACTGTTGAAACGTGAGACTTTTTGGATTTACACATATACTACAGCATAGACACTATAGCTAGGCGATTAAACAAAGATTTTGATATCCATCCATTTCTTTATAAAAATCTTTAAAATTTAAAAGGGGGGAAAGAAAAAAAGAAAAAGGAAAGTAAAAATGTAAAAAAAAAATTCTATTGGTTTATGCAGGTATCATGATATTCTTTATTATTAATTTTGCATGTTTAAATTTTGACTCTCACATATAATATCTTATATTTTTCTGTTTGCCTTTGTGTTCCATGATGTATTTTTTTTTCCATTTGTTTCTTGCCACACTGATAGGACAAAGTCAATAAGAGAGCCACTTTTACAGGAAAGTTCTTTTTTTTTTTGTAATTACATTTCCTTTAATGACAAAAAAGCAGGATTACCTTAATGCAGGGATGAGTGGAAGCATGCATGCATTTCCTTGACTTTCTTCATGTATTTGTAGCTTGTTTTTGCAATCTTTGTGAGGCATGCAAGATGTTCATTGGTGAGGCGGTTTCTCTGTTTCCTATTTATAGTGTTCATGGTTGAGAGTATATGTTTGTATTTGGCGTGCTATTTATACGCTGAAATTACTTTTGGTGTGATACGCAATGGGTAGGATTAGTGGTGTGGGGTCAACAAATTGCGTATCATATGCATGCCAAAACTGCGTATTATATGCACGTCAAACGTGTGTATCATATGTGCCAAAGTTAATTTATGCATATAAATAGTACAATAAATATAAACAGAAAATCGTACTTTTGATAAGGACTTTCATGAGATCTGGCTCATTCGGCATTAAGAGCTGGAAAGACCGCCAAAACTGGCAACTCCATGGTGAGTCAGTAAGGGCAGGTATGGGCAGAAAGGACGTAAGGGCAGAGCAAGTTTAAATATCTTTTCTGATTTAAATGTGCTAGTCATAGTTATGAAACAGCTATTCATCCACATATTTGAACATAAGAAATGAGTGAATGTGAATGTCAAACCTCAGTATGTTCAGTTGACAGTGTGAACTCTTCAGTCCATCAGAAAGCAACTTCACTCCTGAATCATTCAGGTAATTGCTACTCAGGTCCAGCTGTCTCAGATGGGAGTTTGATGATTGTAGAACTGAAAATATAGTTTCACAGCATGTTTCATCAAGACCACAGCCATCAAATCTGCCAAAACAGAACATTTACCCAGATTATTTTCTGATGTTCAGTGTTTTGCAACAACACATTGTACCCGTCATAATCAGGACAGCTACATGTAGATGTAGCAATGTAGAAAAATCCTTTAAATAAATAGCAATTAGTAAAATTACCCACAGGGCTTTTCTGCAACATCTCACAGCTGGAACGAGTCTCTTGTAGTTTGAAGATGACGTGAACCTCTTTGGGTTGAACTCATCCAGCACCCTCTCTGACATCAGCAGTATGTAGGTCAGCACTGTGCACATTGAAGATGAGAGTTTTCTTCCTATATGTTCATCTGAAATGAGGTATCTCTGGATTTCCTCATATAATGAATGATCCTTGAGCTCAAGTAAGCAGTAGAATAGGTTGACTGAAGCTTCATCTGAGATATCCATGTCTTGTACTTGTTTAATGTGTTCAGTTGTTTTTGTGATGCTCTTTGCGGTATCTTTGATGCGTGTGAAGAGGCCTTTGAGCAGGTTTTGACTGGATTCTAGTGAAATTCCCAGCAGAAACCGCAGGAACAGGTCAAGATGTCCTCTCTTACTCTTCATGGCTTTCTCAATGGCCTTCTTTGCTAAGTCATGAAATCTGACTTTTCTAAAGATCTTTTTAATGAACAACTGAAGCCTTACGGCTGTTTTTTGTGAATCTTCAAAGAAAAACTGAAGCCCCTGCATGTCCCAGTTCAGGTAACAGAAGAACACATGCACTGCAGCAAGAAACTCTTGAACACTCAGATGCACAAAGCAGAAGACTTTTGTTGCATGAAGTCCATATTCCTTCTTGATGATCTCAGCGATCATTCCTGTGAACTCAGTGTCTTTACTCACATTAATACCACATTCTTTCAGATCTTTCTCATAGAACACAATGTTTTCATTCTTCAGCTGTTCAAATGCTAGCTTGGCCAACTTCAAAATCATCTCTCTGTTTAATTGTAAGTTATTTGTATGTTCCCTTTCTTCTTGTTTATCATACTTCTGGCTCTTCATGTCCATCTGTATTAGCAGAAAGTGAATGTACATTTCAGTGAGTGTTGTGTTGATGTTCTCTGCATTGTTCCCAATGGGAATATTCTGAAATACTGTGGCCACGATCCAGCAGAACACAGGAATATGACACATGATATAGAGACTACGAGACATCTTAATGTGTGAGATGAGTTTGGAGGCCAGAGTGTTATCTTCTATTCTCTTTCTAAAGTACTCCTCCTTCTGTTGGTCAGTGAATCCTCGCACCTCTGTGAACAAACCCACATACTGAGGAGGGATCTGATTGGCTGCTGCTGGTCGTGAGGTCACCCAGACAAGAGCTGATGGAAGCAGCTTCCCTTTGACCAGACTTGTGAACAGCACATCTACAGATGATCTTTTCTCAGCAGTGTTCAATGGTCTACTTTTAAAATTCAAAGTCAGGCGACTCTCATCAAGTCCATCGAATATAATTGCCAGCTTGCATTCCTTATATAACTTTGATTTCTCCAGGTCCTTCAGTTCAGGATAAAATTCTAGCAGAAGCTCATGAAGACTGAAATCTTCATTTGTCATCAAGTTAATCTCTCGGAATGGAAGCAGGAACACACAGTGTATATCCTGATTGGTGTTTCCTTCTGCCCAGTCCAGGATGAACTTTTGCACAGAGACAGTTTTACCAATGCCAGCGACTCCCTTGGTCAGCACAATCTTTTCCTCATTTTTTTTCCTCAGTTCAGTAAATATATCATTGCATTTGATTGTTTTTTCCTGTGTTGGTTTGTTCTTGAAAGCATCATCAATCTTCAGAATCTCATGTTCCTGATTGACATCTTTCATATCTCCTTCTGTGATGAACAGTTCTGTGTAAACATCCTTGAGATGAACTTCATTTTCTTCTTTGCACTCAAAAATGTGTTCTGCTTTCTTCTTCATATTGGTTTTGTGGGTTTCCAAAAATTTCTGCAGCATCAAATTCTCTGTTAAAAAGACTGATGAAAAAAAAACAAAAAAAAAAACAGATTAAACTTAAGTCAACATGTTATAATTAAATTACTGTTGAATATAATGCAGAGCTGGGGCTTATATATAGACTGCAACAATGTCTTGAACAATTTCAGTTTCAGTAATCCTGTGAGTTATTCTGAATTCAGCAAGCAAATTGTTTGTGATGGTCACATCACAATGACTTGGCTATAAAAATGGCATATATATATATATATATATGTGTGTGTGTGTGTGTGTGTAATAAGTCATTGCCATGTTCAGGGCTTGGATGGACCATAGGGCTGTTGAAATAGTCATTGGTGCTATCTGAATTGGTCTGGTGGCATAGTACAGGTCCCCCCTCACACTTAACCTCAGTCCTGATCCCAATAATATATCCCAACCCTGACCTGTCCAACATTATTAGCAATGCCATTGTACCTCATCAGTATATAGATGTAAAAAAAAAAAGAAAAAGAAAAAAAAGAAAAAATATCATGAATAATCAAATGCTAATGTGATTTATAAAGTAAACTTTGTGCAGGATCTAGAATGAAACCAACATATGATTTTATAAGTCATTTGTTTACAGATTTTGTTGTCTGAGCACAGCTAATGATCTTGACTGGAAGAGAGATAAAGAGATTTATCACATTTTATTTTTACATTACAGGTTTGACATTACCAATATATATATATTTATTATTACCTTCCTTGTGTTTGTTCTCTAACTGTTCAGCAAGATGGTTCTGGTTCATCTTTTTCAGGATATCCAGTGTGATCTTCACAGCTCTTTCTGGTCCAAAACGATCCATCATCTGATTCACTGTGTCAGTTGCATCTGCCGTTTCCAGTGCAGAAGCTGAAATAGGTCCATCTCGTCTCAAGAAGCTCTTAAATCTCTTTAAATTTTCTCTTTCCAGCTCATCCAGTGTGTCATAAAGCAGTTGTTCAATAGATGCCATCGTCCTTCACTGACAGCTGTTGGACATGAAGAAAATGGCTGTTTGATGAGAAAGAGATTAAATGTAGTTGCAATAAACATGTTAAGAATCCATAGCAGCGGAGGACTATTATTTTGCTACACTGAACTGCAGAAGAACTGATGATGGCACGGTTTAATGTTTGGTTGACTAATCAGCAGAAAGGAGTGTTTCAATTCTGCCCACACGTAGATATCAAATATTCAAGTTGTTTAAAAGATCCAAGGACCCAACAGCCTTTTACAAGTAGCATGACCTTTTATAAGTACAAACAAGTAAAACTGAACAACATATTAAGTTTAGGTATGCTTATGGCAATGCTTAATAATAGTTGAAAAATGTTTATAATACATTATGAGTTGGTACATTGTAAATGTTAAAAATGTTTTTCAAAATATATTTCTTTTGAAAATATTAAAATTATAAATATATACATATTTAAAATATATTGCAGTAGGCATACACTTGGTTAAAAAGTACATTTAAACCCACTAAAAGCTGAATCATTTAGCTATGTTCTTAAAGTACACATACAATATACTTAATAAGAGTAACAGGGGTATGTTTTCTGTAAATGCAATAAAACTTCACCAAAAGTATGCTTGTGTTTAGAATATTTTTTTAAAAGTGTAACTAAGGAAATATTTATTACCAAAATACTTTTAATATATTTCTAAACAATATACTAGAAGTATGCTTGTGTTTAGCATATTTCTTAAAGCTACAATATGTAATTTTTTTGCCGCTGGAGGTCGCCTATTCAAAACAAAGACGTAGCTTGATGACGCAGAGTTTTTAGTGCGGAATCTTGGGAAATGTCATCTTCACCTCACAGCCAGTGGAAAAGAATCAGGATGAGACTCGAGCAGAAATCATGTTCATGGATGAGATTATTAACATTACTGTAGTATGAAGCAGAGCAGGGCGAGTGATGTTGGAGCTGAACGAGGCCGCTGGAGAGATTGCTAATGAGAGACAAACATGACACACCTCGTGGGCAGCAGAACTTTTATTATGCTGCAGTCGCAGACGCTGCTCCGTCCGGTCAGGCCTATGAGGTAACACAGCGCTCTTTTATCATATTTGATACATTTGACTGTGTTGAAAATGATGTTATAACATTACTCTGCGTTTGCTTGGCAGCTGCTGTGAGACACTTGTTGCACACTGCAGTAAGTTAGATTCATTTTAGAAAATCATAATAAATGCTGGGTGGCTTGTGTTGATAAATGGCATGCAATTACTTTTAAAATGTATTGTATGATGGAGAAAATGTTGTATTACTTAGCTACTTGACAAAATAGTTTTTCTCTGAGGCATGGTAAAAGCATGGTACTCTCAGAAAATCAAGAAAACTAGATTTAAACAATAAGACTAAACGTGTTGAGTTATATAACTGTCACAGAGACGAACTCCGTGATTCCCTCCTCTGGCCATCAGAGGGAGCCTTCGCCGGAATACTGACACACACATTCTCACACACGCACTACATTTCCCACAAGCCCCGTACCTTGGCGCTGATTGCCACACCCAGCTGCTGTGCATTACCTGGACTATTTAAGCCACACTCAACCTCGCTATCGTTGCGAGGTCTTGTATTGCCATGGTGTACATTTCTGAGCGTTCTTTATTCTGACTGTCTGCATGTTGTTGAACCTGTTTAATCCCCGTTAACGATTCTCTGCTGCCTGCCCTTGGACTATTTGCTGTTTACTGGACTTGTGATTCTTATCTGCCTGCCCTGATCTACTGCCCGTTGTAAGGCTACGATTCTGGCTTTTCCCTGCTATTCCCGTTTGCCCCTGTTTGACCACTCCCTGTTTGACTACGAGATCTGTTAATAAAGCCTGCGTATGGATCCCACTTCGTGTGACGACTCGTTACAATAACAATAATTAGTTTTCTGTCTATAAATGTAACCAAACAGTTGTTTCCTTGTATAATAAAACATGTAATATATTAAATTGTCTTTAGTATTTCCATGGTTTCTACAAAATAAAACCGGAAACCGAGGGTAACGCGGATATGACGCCATTGACAGGCGAATTTTGGACACGTCCTGTATCCTTGGTTAAAATCACGATTTTCTCACGATTTACAAATAGTTCGAAATGTTTGGGATATTGTAAGTACTCAACTGAACAAAATATAACACTGGCCTAGTGGTTTTTGGATAATTTACTGCAAAAATCTTACATATTGTAGCTTTTAAAGTGTAATTAAGCAAATATTTATTACTAAAGTACTTCTAGTATACCGTTTAGAAATATATTAAAAGTATGCTTGTGTTTAGCATATTTCTTAAAAGTGTAACTAAGCA
The DNA here is from genome assembly GCF_019924925.1 of Ctenopharyngodon idella. Classification (NCBI taxonomy): domain Eukaryota; kingdom Metazoa; phylum Chordata; class Actinopteri; order Cypriniformes; family Xenocyprididae; genus Ctenopharyngodon; species Ctenopharyngodon idella. Next base: position 50,688,741 of record NC_067222.1, read on the forward strand.
TGTATTTATTACTAAAGTACTTCTAGTATTATTTTAGAAATATATTAAAATGCAATTCAATATATTTTGAATACACTTCAAATAAGCATGTTGGTAATGCAAATGTATTTAAAATGTACTTGCATTTCAAATATATTTTTAATACTTTTAATACTACGTCTTTTTCACGCGGGAATAAATAAATGAAAGTGAGCGGGGCAGTGGACCAAATCAGTCGCCAGGCCAGCGAGATTTCTCCCGGAGCTTCCGATGGCCAGCCTGGGCCTGTGGTCATTCCACAATACAAATTATATTAAATCATCCTAAAAAATATAGGCTACATAAAAACTTGACTTTATCCTGACTGGGATCAGCTGCAATGCCTGAAGTCAGCAGAGATAACCAGTAGATCCTGGCTGATCTGACAACTCCACAGATCAATCATTTTACCTTATGCAGTCATAAAATGGTTCATTGTTGGTTCGGCTCACTGCTTTTTAATTTTTATTTAATTATTTTTTGCGAGGCATGGTAGCCTACTGTCTCTGTAAAAATAACATGACAGTCATCCAGTTGTGTTTGTGGTGCTTGCAGTTTGGTGTATGAATTAGCCTTTAAATGCCTTACAATAAACCTATTTGCATGATGTTAAACGGAAATAAATTGTATCATGTAATCGCGCTTGTTATGTTACACATCTGAACGATCATTTGTGACATTCTTGAGCTGTATTTTTAGGAAGTGGATATTTGCAGTCTAAGAATTAAGAACAAAAATACACTGTATGAAAACATATATAGAAAATTATGGCATAAAATTTTTCAATTTTGTTAAATATCAAATGTTCAGAGTTTAAATTCAGAACTATGTAAAATGGCACCTAACGTTCAATTCCATTAAATGACACTTGTCTATAATTCAAATTTACACAATTCAAATTCAAAACATTTTGTCATATTCCTAGCTCCATAGAGAATCACAGACTCACTAATAAACAGTAAAATGAGACCATGTAATAATATCAGAATGTTCGGCCTTCTGTGATTCACTTACAAAGACACACTTGATCATCTTTTTGATCATGACATGAGTTTTAAAGGGGACCTATTATGCCCCTTTTTAAGAGATGTAAAATAAATTAAATAAATCCCTTTAAATGCAAATGAGCTGCTGCTCATGGCTGTAGCGATATTAGCTCAAAGGGGAAATATTAATAATTATTCATAACTTATTATGATTATTAAATATGATTAATTATGAATATTTGAATCAGTTAATCAGATTAACTTGATGTAGCTACATTAAAATTACAATTAATCAATCAGTTTCATTCTGTGAACACTCAGTATTGATTATTAATTAATTCTAAGAGAAGGATATTTTTCATGACCATAGAAAAATAATTCTTTCTTAGCATTTACAGCACTTAAAACTGGTAGCAAAATCTATCATTTAAGAGGCAATTTATTAGCAGACAGGGAGTCAGAACCAAATATGTATTGTGCACAAGTTTTATTAACTAAATCAGGAACACATAACTAAACTAACGAACACATACATACACAAGTCACACATACATAGGTAAAATGAGCAATGATGAGTTGAACCAGAAGTGGGACAGGAAATGGAGCTATGGAGAAGCCAAAAAAACAGGAAAGAATCATCAGTATTCATTTACAAAACTCATTCGATAACAAAGGAGGTTCATAACTTTAACTAACTAGCAGCAATTTAGTATATTGTACGATACTTGCATTAGGCCTCAGCCTTTGAAGATCATCCGGATATACCGTTGCATTAGAAAGTCCTAAGAGTTCAGTCCGATGGTGTTGAAGTTGCAATTGATGTCTTCTGCGCTGAATGAAGGAACGATGACAAACTTGCATGGTTAGTTTGACTTTTAGTAGGAAAGAGTTCTTTCACTCTTCTAGATGAGCACATGGCTGTGGGCCTGCAGGCTTAGGCCTCCAGGCCTTGCAGGCCCACAGGCAGCACCTCGCAGCTGCAGTGTTGTCAGAGTAGGCCAGAGAGAGAGGGAGGAGCATTGTGTGCTGGCTTTTAACCTCTGGTGCTGGCCTCTCCCCTTCTGGGTCAGTGGGCCAATTATAGGCCTACTTGAGCTTCCGACAGGAAAGTTTATGATGCTTTGTCTACATGCTTTGCATGTAATTTGGGGTTGGTCAGATAGAGAAGAAACTATTAAAGATTCTTGTAATACTGATATGTTGCACAGGTATCGACATATATGCACGAGCATTTAAATCTTCAAAATACAAACTCATGTTTTGAGGGCTATGAGTTTTTCCTATGTAGCCTGACTCACAATGACTAAACTATGCAACGGCCTGCATAGTTTCAGCTCATAAAACCATGGCAAACCATGTCTGATTTATCTCAGTCGTTACATGGCCTAAGAGGGCGGAGCTTCAAGAGCTGATGCTCCGAGCTCCAGTGACAGAACAATCTCACACACTAATAATGTCAGAAACTCTCTGTAGCTGTGTTTAGTTTTAATTGGAGTCTGAAAATGAAGCCTACAGAGCCAGATAATATATGCTGCATGGAGACAGAACAGGTATAGTTTAATTGTGTTTAAATCTTATGTTGTCATCTTGCTTTTATCCACTATTAGTACGAGCCTGTTGTAGCAAACCCGTCCGAATGATGGCCAAATCTTTACTGATGAGTTTATGAAGTTTACTGTACATCAAACAAAACATGAAGCATACGTTATCACTCCAGAAAATCACCATAAGAGCTGAAAAAAACACAGTACAAGAAGTGCGCATTAAAGTCTTAAATCTATAAACTCTCCCTTGCATTATCATTAACATACAAAGTGAATTACACAAAAACACTTGTTACAACTAACAGTAAACAAATATATACAGAACTTATGCCTTTTCGGGGGGTGCTTAATAAAAACTTTATATCTGTAAAACAACTCCGATGGACTGTATAAAGTGTGCACTCTCTCTCTCTGCCGTGACCAGTATTGCTCTGGAGAGGATCACGTAGTTTGTACTGATCCGTTCTTGAGTAATAACTTCAACCACAGTGTCCTCAGTGACTCAGATGGTGGGAGTCTATGAAGCCTCATATGTTCGTTGGTACATCCAACAACAGAACATTTGTAATGTTTTTTTTGGCACAGACATTGTATATCTCTAGCTGATACAGCGAGTAAACAGAAATGGCGGACTCTGTGCTTCTCACTCAGGGCAGGGGTGTGTCTATGCTAACATGACAGATCGTCACCAGTCATGGGCGGGGTTTTCCTACTCTTACGTAGGAGTAGGGGGAAATATCAAACAGCATGTTCTGAGAGATTGAAAATGATACATGGGGATTATAAAAAACAAAGTATTGGGTGGATTTTTACTATTATAGGCTGGTTGTTTACACACACTGTGGACACATCTGTGTTCAAACACCTTAAAAGGTGAATTTTGCATAATAAATAAATTTAAATTAAATAAATTACATACTCTCTAATAAACACAGTAAAACAGAGAAACCTAGTGATTTCACAGCATGTGACAATATCAGAATGTGCGGCCTTCTGTGATTCACTTACAAAGACACACTTGATCATCTGTTTGATCATGACATGAGGTTTAAATAAAACCATCAGAATGACTTCAGCACACCATTAAATTCTCAGAAATGGCCAATGACAACACACAAGACGACACACATACATGAAAACAACTAAAGAAAGATTAAACACTCACCTCAGATCTTTCTGTTTCCTCCTCTGAACTGTCGTGTTGAACAGCAGCTCTGGATTTTCTTTCACTCTTACAGGACCAGCAACTGTTTTCAGGACAAGACATGAGAATGAGTAGAATGTCAATCAGACATGTCAACACACGCACTCAATCTGATCTGGTTTGTTCAAAAAAATTCATTCTCAGGAAACAGAGCTGTAGGATTATCCATGAACGAAGAGAGATCCTCCACCAAACCACAATTGCTGAAGGAGCCCATGCCTGCTTAACCTCAAACTAGGGTTTGTGGCTGATCAATAAATTAGACCCTCTTTTGTTCCACAAACTTTAAGAACAAATGGCTAAGTAAAGCTTTTGTGACATTAATGCATAATCCATGGTCATATTGGGAAACAGAGATTTGTGGAGACGGTCTCGAGGCCCAAATCAACACAAACCTAAACAGTGACATCCTCCAGGGCATCTCCTATCCAGCGGCACATTCCAGAAACATCTTCTCTTAAACCAGCAGAAACTTCAATTAATTCACTCATGGTTTTTAACAAACAACGGTCTCAAAATTGTATAGTGAATTTGGGGGCAGGGCTATCAAGATAGGTGTGTGATCTTTTTAGGAAGGGCGTGTTTATTTTGGTGATTTCAAATATCAACAGCATTTCTCAGAAATCACTTACTGCACCTTTAACCCCTTACTGAACAACCTCCATTTTGTGTTTTTAGAGCAGGCTAATAAAAATCCTAATAAAATTATTTATAGCCCATATAACTCCCCTGCTCTCTAATGTCTGGTGTGGAGAACTGCCCATTCATGACTCTATTGTCTTCTCTCAATGAATGTTAGCACCTCTGATGGTGTGAGACTTAATCTTCATTATTCTTTTGTTTTTATTCAGCCATTATTAGTCTTTATTCTGTCATTACATGGATTGGCCATCAACACCCAGGGGTGTCGCCTGTAACAAGGCGGGACTCAGGATAAGATTCATTAGCAAGCTTTTATTAAACAGAGTTCTTAGTCAAACAGGCAATGGTGGAATAACAGCAAACTGGTATGGCAGAGAGCAGGCAGAATTGTAGTCGGGAAACAGGCAAAGGGTCAGGGCTATTTGCCGGCAGAGCAGAGTCTGGGGCTGACTCGGGCTCTGGTGCGGAGTCTGGAGCTGGCTCGGGCTCTGGTGCGGAGTCTGGAGCTGGCTCGTGGAAGGCTGGAGCTGGCTCGAGGGCAAGGAACTAGGTTGGCACTGACAGGGCAAGGAGCTTGGGTGGCGCCGACAGGGCAAGGAGCTTGGGTGGCGCCGGCAGGGCAAGGAGCCCTGCACGTGCTGGGGCTGCCCCGGCTGGGGCACATGCTCCAGTATAAATCTGCTGTGCCCCAGTAAAATCTCAAGCTTGAATTTTAACATTTTATTATATTTGTCAGTGTATTTAGATTGATAATCCTGAAAAATAAGAAATTGGTCTATATTTAACATATATAATAAACCAATCAACGCTTGTAAAATCAACGCAGTTTAAAGGTGTAGTATGTATTTTTTCAACAATGCTGTTGATATTTGAAATCAACCCAAACAAACCCACCCCTCTCTTCATTGCTCCGCCTCCAAAACTCACCCTCCAATCCTAACCACCCTGCTCAGAGTCAGTCTCGAACCCTGGCTCAAGGCGAGTGCACTGACAATGATGCTAAACACCGCATTCTCTAATGGTCGTCAGTAATTTAACTTTAATCCAGTGTGCCATAGTGTATAGCTTTATAGCTACACAGTACATACAGCTCAGTACAAGTACACATGATGGATCAAGGTTAAAACATAACCTAATATATACATAACTTTCCCTCGTATGACAATGACATGACTGGAGTAAAGCAAATAGACTACAAAAACCGGACCTATCCTCTTAATAGCGCTGCTGACTAGTGTGGTGTCTAACTGAAAATAACTCATCAGCAATCAGATACCACAAAACACACAAAAAGACTAATTCCATGGAATTTGGGCTGCTATCATTGACACGATCATAAATAAAGTAGTCCATCATGAGGTTTTTAATAAACATCACGTTGTGTGAAATTATTTAGTCTTCTCTTCACTGATTTAGCATTTTTATGCGACCTCTTTCACTATCGTGGCGACATGACAAGGAACGCTGATCCTGATTGGTCCTCGTGTGTGCATTTGAAGTGCTGATTGGCTCACGCAGATAGAACCTTATAGAACCAAGTTAGAGTTCGACTTTGTAGATAGAACCTTTTTGTTTTCTAAAAAACACAACTTAAAAAAAAAAGAAACATCACATAATGTAAATAAGTTGTCACAGAATATGAATATGTGAATAACTCAATTTTGACAAAAATGTCAGATAGAACCTTATAATTCCAAGGGGATGCAGTGGCAAATTAGTCTTCCGAGTTCTGACGTCATACTTGCACCACTCTACAGCACAGAAAATAAACAAATTTTTGTGTTCTGTGGTACTGTCTGTGATTTTGTATGATAACAATCCTTTCGGATATGAAATTAATATTTAATTAGCTAGCTCTAGTTTATGATACTACAGTTGGCCGTAACTATGTTTTAATGACTGCTAATTACCTAGTGACTAAAAAGGACTATACTATAGTTTGGTTTGTTTTGAGTGAGTTCCAAACGTTTTTTTTTTTTTTTTTTTTAAACTTAAACCAATTATGTTTGCTAGGTAGTTATTAATTTATAGAAATTACACTTCTGAATTTATAAAGTTTGAGATAGCTTAGCTAGTTTTGCAAGCTAGCAACCAAACTCAGCCACTTTAGCTACCAACTCTCTGCTCATCCTGAGACCTTTTTGTCTGAAGCCGTTTCATCTTAGGCTGTTTTGCCTGACGTTGGCAATTTCATAGACTTTATAGAGGTTTTCCTGAGAACTGATGCCTTTTCGTCCAATGTCTGACTGGGATCCTGCAGGTCGAGGAGAAGGAAGAGAGATGGAGCTGGATGAACAGTCGGAGGCAGGGCAAAGTGTGAGAGTGGAGAAGGACAGGCGAAAGACAAGAGAGCCATGGAGAAACTGAGGGAGAGATGAGCACAGAGGCAGCAGAGAACATTAGACAGGGAGCAAGGGCAAAAACCACTGGTCACAAAATAGAGGGAAACATTAGTGACCTGGGGGAAAAGCAATGTGGCCCAAAACAGGTTAAGTTGTCTCAATATCCCCGTCTTTTAATTTGAATTGGTTTGGAAGCTTTCCCTCATTGGAATATTTTATATCTAGAGATGCAGCTTTTTGTTTTTCCTGTAGAATGTTTGGTAAAAACATGAAACATGACACCTTTGTTAACACTGGCCTAACAAATTGGGAAAAAAGCTCTAGATCTCTTTAGAGAGCACAAGAAAACACCTGCGCATTAAGCAAGCATGATATCCTGACACAGCTTTAACCCTCTGGGGTCTGAGGATTTTTGATCTTTGAGAGATTTAAATTTTGTAAGACACTTTTTGTCAAGAAACACAGTATGCATGGAGGTGTGAATCTTCATGAATAATGCTGCCATTCACACCTGAGAAGACAAAGACCCGCATAATGAGCCCTTTCAGTCAGTAGGCTATGTGAAAAAACCCTCTGTGATCATGCTGATAACAGGAATACGTTAATATAATGTCCACTCTTGACAAAAAAACATGATTTTTGTGATCTCATGCATGCACATATTATTACATCATGTGAAGAAAATTTTGTATAGGCCTATGTTAAATTATAGTACCAGTCAAAAGATTGGACGCATTACTATTATAATGTTTTTAAAATAAGTCTCAAGTCTCAAACCAAATAATGTTTTTCTATTTTAATATACTTTAAAATATAATGTATTTCTGTGATGCAAAGCGTCTGAACATTTATGTTACCTCTATGGCATTTCATATAGGCTATTATATTTGTTATATAGCCTAAATGTTAATGTGCAGTTGACAAACTATTCATCATTAAAAAGATCTAAGACTCAAGCTTCACATTTTGACCTCTGTTTTACTCTTATAGTGACTGTAATTTGTTAATAGCTTATGCGTCAAGAGTTATGAATATGAAAAAGACTCGTTACCTTTGACAAAACAACATCCATCAGGGCTTTTAGCTTAAAAGCATGCACATTTGGAGAAATATTGATGGATTCTCATATGTTAATGTCAATTTTCTATACAGAGGAGTAATATTTATTCAATATTTATTGTCATCACTATGAGCACTGGATACTGTGTTTTCAATTCATACTTGCAGCCGGAGGGCGTTCTGTGCACATTTAGTTTACAAATGACTCAGTGAAGAACAGGCATACCATGTGACATTCCAGGAACTAACAGAGGCTTCCAGAGATCACTAACTATGGCTATAACATGCAGATAGACACCTTTGAAGAAAATAAATACACGATTGCGACGATGTATATGTATTGCCTCAGAATTTGCGTCTGAATAGTGCTTGCTCCGTGGGCGTGGAAAAAAAGCCACATTTTTGTTTTCGATTTAACTTACGCGATTTAAAACCTGACATTTCAACGTTTCTTTAGACATGTCTCTTTTTTTTGTGATTAGTATTCACTAAGTTACAGTTCATTTTCTGAAACTATCAGATTGGACTTTGTTCAGAGGGAGACGACAGATCACACATCATGTTAGTTTTCTTTATTTTGCAAAAAGCACAACATTTTGTTTTTACTCTGAGTGTACACAAATAAAAGAAGATATTCACAGATTAAAATGCAGTATAACTCTTAATTGTATGTGCAAAATTGACAGAGTACTTTGAGTCCCTTTTATACTGATAATAAAAAAAGCAAGGTGGTATCGCCGGCGCGGCCGCTGGCTTGAGGGGGTTAAAGCCAGTGCTGCTCATGGCAGTGTAATCGAACAACTGCTCTCAGCAAATGAGGCAGAAATAAAAGACAGACGGGAGTACCTCACCGTATTGTGGCTGTGACACAGTTCCTGGCCAAGCAAAATATTCCCTTCCGTGGCCATGATGAGGGAGACTCCAGCCAAAACCAGGAGAATATTCTGGAGTGTCTGAATCTCCTAAAATTGTTTGACCCTTTTTCACAAAGACTCCATCATGACAGAAATAATATCTGTATTCAGCCCCGGGGGAATAGGGCCTTTCATAGAAAAACCACCAATACTCAACCCAACGCTTGAACACTAGTTCAGCGGGCTTAAGAGGAGCCTAGCGAGGGCCTACCTGAGCTCAACTTCCAAAATGCAGGCCGCAGCAAGCATTACTAATCACAGGGAACTGTCTATTCTACCTCGACACCAATCTGCACCATGTAGAAGGGGTGCGGGCCTTGGCCAGACGACTTCTAAGAGAGAAGGCCAACACTAGGGATACAAAAGGGAACCTACACTCACTTAATGAGGGGTCAGAGGAATGTTAAACAGACCACCTTCACTATCCCTAGCACTAGCCTAGGCCAGCTATCAGGGCGGCTCGGATGAGGGCCCATAACATATAGATCTACCCTGACGCTCCTCAGAGCAGCGGCCTCTACAAAACAACTCTCAGCTGAGAGGAGGTATAATCACTCAAAATGACACCGCTAAGGTGGCTAAATATCATAAAAGCCTTAGCTGTCCTAAATTAATTTTTAGGATGAGTGACACTAATCAGGTAACAATGTCAGGCAGCCCTGAGGGCCAGCGCTGGACATAAATCTAACTGAAGCAAAGGGCTCTCTTTGATACATAAAACTCTCCAAACCATAAGTAGAGGAGACAACGACTCTAACCTGAGGTGGCTATTATGGCGGCCTGCCTTTAAGAAGGCCAGCCTACATACAAGTAGCAGCCTCAAAACCACTCTCAAATGGGAGGAGGCCAGCTTACTCACTGATAAATTAGCAAAAAGAGAGCGGTGGTCTCACCAGAGAACATACAATAAGCAAAAACCAGCACACTCACATAAGAAAACCGAATTAATGGTATTTCTCTCTAAAATCGTTCAAGCCAACCTACAGGGAACTTCAGGGCCCTATATACAGTATATATTTAAATCACAGAATTTACAAATCTACAGAATTACAAAAATTTTCCTGAGTGCCCACAAACCTACACAGGGAACTGTGGTCTAAGAAATACAGTAGTATTATAAAAGCTTAGAAGAGACCTGAGCGCAGTTCCACCCATGGAAAACCATTAGGTCTGCTACCCTACAAGCCTGAAAGGGTCTCTCACTATCAAAGCCAAGGGCAAACCATCAGAATTGTTTTCATCATTGGCCCAGCCACAGGCCTGATGTAAGAAGCTCCTGGGCTGAAGAAGAATGGAGAGGGTTTAGATCTTTTCAACCCTCAGAGAGAGGAGATCCATCAGCGACGCTGGCCGCGTTTCTGCTGAATCACCTCCCTCAAATCCTTCTTCTTCCCTGAGTCTCACCTCCTCTGCGACCTACTCCGCCATGGAGGGGGCGCACGAGAAGCAACACTCTTTTTATGGCCCTGTCTACGACCCTCGGGCCGGGACGGGCCAGCAGTCTGTCTGGGTGAGGACTCAGACCTCAGCAGTATACAGGTCTTGAAAGCTGCAGAGAGCACCTTCGCCTCTCTGAACTTTCCGACCATCGCCTCAACGGTGGTCCCAAAAAGCTCAGAGGGCAAAACTGGGGCATCGAGAAGAAAGGATTTTCCAATCCAAAATGAATAAATCCAACTTGCAGTCAACCCCAAAAAGAACAGTTAAATCTTCTCAATCCTTGTGCATGAGATCCAAAAGATCCACAAGCTAAAGTAAAGATACAGTTCATGAATGGACATCATCTTTTGAACTCCAAGCAAAGAATGGTAGCCATAAACTGCTAGTAGCAATAAAGAGTCCTTCTACGATATAAGACATAAACTTAACATTAGCAATGAGGCCATTTAGCAAACAATCTCAAACAACACAGAAAACATAAAAAAGCATGTGCATTGATTACAAACCCATACAAAACCACACCAGAAAATATATAGAATAAATAAAGGAAAAGAAAAGAAAAGAAAATACTCCTTACTTTGATTGAGCTTAAAACCTAAGGCCCCATTTACACTGCATGGTTCAAGTGACCCAGTTAAGATTTTTTCCTCCCATGTGGCACAGATCGGATATGAGCTACGACCATGTAAGCAGGAAAAAAACGCATGGATTCCGATATTCACGGATCGGTTTCAGGCCTCATTCATATGTGGAAATAAATCAGATATGAATCAGATACGTGCGTTTGCGCCTGCCATGTATGCGGACAGATTGGATATTCTCCTTGCTCAGAGTGGTTTGCGTCTGTAACTCCGTATAGCTCCGTATAGTTTTGTTTTGAATCTCTTTTATTCATTGATGCTTATATTATCATTACCTTATATATAATATTGCCTACCACATTAATCTGACGTCGCTAGCTTTTAATCTTTGAATCTAAATCGCTATTACAACGCGTTTGCATCTCGCTAGCTTGTTAACTTGTCATCAGTCTCTCGCACACTCCTTTTTCAACGCGGTCATCAAACAGCTGTGGTAAGTCGGATCAGTCTACAAACACGGTGAGTCATGTCATCTTCTCCCAGTATTGCAAGTTGTTCCACTTGTCACATGTTCAGTATAGCTTTCTCTGTCAGCGACGAGGGATTTACATGTCATAAATGTAGGGAATAGCCAGGCTGACAGAGAAAATCTCGGAATTAGAGACACGCATCCAAACTTTAATCAAGGATAGTAAGAATGCAAGGGCTTCAGATACTGTTTTGGATGCGACTAGCTTAGTGAACTCTGTACATTGTTCGGTTCTGGCTGTAGAGCCCGCGCAGCAGGGCACTTTGGGTAACGATGAGGCGGCCTAGCCGCGGAAAACACCACTCTTCCATTCCAATAAGAACATCAAACAGGTTCTCCCCACTCAGTGACGCACCCACTGAGAATCCTGTTGAAAGTGCCCTAGTAATTGGCGATTCTATTACACAGAACGTGAAAATAAAGACACCAGCCACCATAGTCACATGTTTGCCGGGAGCCAGAGCACCTGACATCAAAGCAAATTTAAAAGTGCTGGCTAATGCTAATCGTAAATACTATAAAATTATTATTCACTTCGGCACTAATGATGTTCGACTTCGCCAGTCGGAGATCACTAAAATTAACATTAAAGAGGTGTGTGAACTCGCAAGTACAATGTCAGGAAAAGTAATCTGCTCTGGCCCTCTTCCTGTTCAACGGAGTGATGAGATAGTTAGCAGATTATCATCACTCAATGGCTGGCTGTCTAAGTGGTGTCCGCAGAATAATATAGGTTTCATAGACAATTGGAAAAGTTTTTGGGGGAGACCTGACCTGTTGAAAAGAGATGGTATTCATCCCTCCTGGGGTGGTGCTGCTCTTCTCTCTAGTAATATGGCACATAGTCTTAGAGCTGAAACATGACAAACTGGGGTCCAGGTCAGGAAGCAGACAGACTGGCTAAACCGACCGTCTGCTAGCTGCCTCACGTTACAGATATCAGATAATTCCCAACACATAGAAACTCTTACACCTAGATATTATCACATAGAGACTGTGTCTGTTATTAGTAAAAACAAAAAACTTCCAAACCCATTTAATGGTAAAAATTTAATTGATGTTCAACAAATAAAAAATAGAGATAATAATGATAAACAAATGATAAAGCTTGGGTTGTTAAATATTAGATCCCTTTCTTCAAAAGCACTTATTGTAAATTATATTATCACAGATAATAATCTAGATGTGCTGTGTGTTACAGAAACTTGGCTAAAACCAGACAATTACATTACTTTAAATGAGTCTAGCCCTCAAGGTTACGATTATCGACACAATCCTCGTCAGAAAGGCAAAGGGGGAGGTGTTGCTGTAATTTATAATAATATTTAGAGTATTAGTCAAAAGTCTTTCAAATATAATTCCTTCGAAGTGATGGTACTCTATGTAACATTATGTAAGTTGACATTTGTGCTGGCTACTGTATACAGGCCACCAGGACACTATACAGACTTTATCAAAGAATTTGCTGATTTTCTATCAGAGTTAGTACTAGCTGCAGATAAAGTCCTTGCTGTTGGTGATTTTAATATCCATGTAGATAATAAAAAAGACTCATTGGGATTGGCATTTACAGACATTCTAAACTCTATTGGAGTTAGACAACATGTGTCAGGACCCACTCATTGTCTTAATCATACTTTAGATCTAATATTGTCAAATGGAATCGATTTTGATGTCGTTGAAATTCTGCAGCAGAGTGACGACATCTCAGATCATTATCTAGTCTCGTGTATATTACATTTAGTCAAGGCTGCTAAACTGCCTCCCTGCCATAAATATGGTAGAACCGTCACTTCTACCACTAAAGATCACTTTATAAATAATCTTCCTGATCAGTTTCATCACCTTAGCATACCAGACAGCTTAGAAGACCTCGATGTTGCTACAGAAACTATTGCCTCTGTCTTTTCCAGCACATTAGACTCAGTTGCTCCTTTGCATTTAAAAAAAGATTAAGGAAATTAATCCAACGCCGTGGTACAGTGAGCACCCTCAGGCTGTAAAGGTAGCAGCCAGAAAAATAGAGCGCAGCTTGAAGAAAACAAAACTAGAAGTTTTTCGCATTTCGTGGAGAGAGAGAATGATTGAGTACAGAAAGGCCTTAAAAACTGCAAGATCTGCCTATTTCTCAAAACTTTTAGAAGAAAATAAGCACAACCCTAGGTATTTATTTGATACAGTGGCTAAATTAACAAGAAATAAAGCTTCAACTTCTGATGTTTCCAAAGAGCACAGCAGTAATGACTTTATGATTGACAATATTAGAAAGAAAATTATAACCATGCAACCGTCTACTACAGTATCGCATCAGACAGTGCATAGTAGTTTCCCTCAAACTGCCTCAGACTGAAAAAAGCGCAAAACAATCAAACAGTGCATTCTAAAAATGACAGTGAAATCCTTAAACACTTAAGAAATTTGATTGCAAAAAATAATGCTCCAGAGAACAGCCCAAATCAAGCCGAAAATCAACCGCCAAACCAAGACGGCCCATACAAAAATTTGCAGGCAGATCTCGCTGTCCTACTAGCAAAATATAACAATCCTCAATAGGGGTGCGTGGCCTCCATTGCTGTAGGAAGCATTATCAAAAGCGGCAATCGAATCAAAATAAGAGCTAACCTTGGAGCCAGTTAGTTAACATCCTTGTTGATACTGGCGCCGCCTGCTCCTGCACAAACATTCCACTACCCTTAAGTACACAAACGATCCAAATTAAAGGTATAGGCGATACTTCGATGACAGCAACCCAAACGCAGCCAGTCCAGCTCGATTTGGGCATAGTAGTGTTAAGCGAGTCATTCTGGTATTTGCCAGATAACAGCGAAGGAACTGTATTGGGAATGGATATCATGAGAAAGCATGGTTTTGTAATTCATTGTTTTGAAAAACAAACTGAAGTACAAACTAACAAAACGGCAAAGAAATGGCTGTCTCAAAGCCATGCCGGCATTATGTCCATATCCAGTACAGATTCAATCCAACTTCTCATCAACAAACACAGCGATGTTTGTTGCGGCCTCATTGACTTTGAAGTATGCATTGAGGGAGAGCCCCCTCCCCCACAAAAACAATATCGCATCAAGCTAGAGGCAGAGATTGCTGTTCATGAGATAGTGAAACAGCTTGAGGTTAGAGGGATAGTTTGGCGATGCAGTTCAACTACAAATTCTCTGTGTTTGTTAGTTCCAAAACCTAATGGTAAATGGCATCTTTGTATTAGTGATTATCAACGTCTTAACAAAGTTTTACCTAAGGCAACACACTAGTAGCAAACCCGTCTACCATCTTATCACAAGTTTCAACCGGTGCTTCGTGGTTCACAGTTCTTGACATTAAAAATGGTTTCTGGTCTATCAGAGTCAAACGAGAAGACCAATGGAAGCTAGCATTTACTGTAAATCAAATGCAGTACACATGGGAACGAATGCCACAAGGCCTTCACAACAGCCCAGCCATTTTTCACAGAGCTATGGCAGATGTGCTCACACCCTTACTAGGGACTGCCAAAGTAGTTCACTATGTAGATGACATACTAATAGCCACAGAAGAACCACTTGAGAGCCACTTGCAGCTGGTTGACACAGTGTTAAAGATGTTAAGTGACGCAGGCTTCAAAATGAACAAAGAAAAAGCCCAAATTGCGAAAAGAGAAGTACACTATTTAGGGTACACTCTGACTCAAAGTCACAGAGCCTTAACAGATGACAGAAAAAAATGCATTGCCGAACTGCCCTAACCTCATACTTTAAACTCGCTGCAAAAAGTGTTAGGTACAGCAAACTATTTACGAGATTTTATCCCTGATTTTGCAAATACCGCCGCACTGTTGTATTCACTTTTAAAAGGCAAAACAAAACCAAATGATGTTCTTGAATGGACTGATGAACATAAACAAGCGTTTACCGATTTAAAACAACGATTGTGCGCCGTGCCCGCCCTGGGTTTGCCCAACCCATCAAAAGATTTTCATATTCAAGTAGACGCACATGAAATCACATTAAGTGGAGTCTTAGCCCAGGAACATGGGGGAAAACTGCATCCAATCGCTTATTACAGCCGGAAAAAACCTCTAGCTGAACAAGGATTCGACCCCTGTACACAGCAGGTACTCACGGTGCATTGGATGCTAAAAACAGAACCCATTGTCGGATTTCAACCTGTTGTTATACACACAATGCATACACCTGTATGAATGCTGTTACAAGGCCGGATAAAGGGAGTTTCCTCCCAAAGATTAGCGAGATGGTTAGCAGACATTCAAGCGCGCGAAATCACAATAAAAAACACACGAATCTTGCCACATCTGCTCGGAGATGTTGAGGGACATCCACACACATGCCAGCCTGAACAAGAGGCACAAAGCCTTGTACATGACCAGCCACTACCAGGCCAAGTGCAGGTGTACATTGATGGTTCTCGATTCTGTCAAAATGGTCATTTTTATACTGGCTGTGCAGTGTGGGCTCCTCATCTCCCCGATACAGATGCAAAACAGCAATTGTTGTTTAAATTACCATCTAACTTATCCGCACAGGAAGCTGAACTCGTTGCATTGCTAGAATCAAGGCATACCCTGAACCGCTCTGCGTGTATACAGACAGCCGATACGCGTATGGCGTCTTTACAGATTTTATGGCTCAGTGGCAATTGCGGAACTTCCTCACGTCTGCTGGAACACCTATAAAACATTTCAACACTATAACTGCAATTTGGCAAGAAATACAAGCGTGAGAAGCCCCCATTTACATTGTAAAAGTGCGTGCACACATCAACAAAAATCCTGATGTGCATGAGAAAAACAATAATATTGCTGACCAATTGGCTAAGCTGGCAGCAGTGAAAGGTAACCTATGGCAAGACAAAACACCCTCTGTTTCTGTAGCAAGTGCAGCGCAAATTACACCCATAGACCTCAAACAGTATCAACAAGATCTGTGGGTCTCTGATGGAGAACTTGTGCCACACTTGAAACATGATCAGATGGTTAACATAATCGAAGGCATAGTCATCCGAGATGGAAAATTGGTCGTTCCAGAAGCTCTTCAAAAGCCAATAATCAAATTGTATCATGAATATGCGCATGTGTCTGCAACAAAAATAGCACAATTGATACAAAAACAACACGTCTGGTGTGTGCCACAATTAACCAGGGAAAACTGGGCCGAACAAATCTGCGCAGGCCAGAACCACCTAAAGGACCCTGGGAGTCCTTACAATTGGATTTCATTGGTCCGCTACCCAGTGCCAAAGGGGGGTATCGATATTGCCTCGTGATAATTGATAAATTCTTAAAAATGGGTCGAAGCGATTCCCACTCGCAATAACACCGCAAACACAGTGGCACGTGTGATGGCGAACCAAATCATCCCTCTTTGGGGAGCACCAATTCAAATTGAATCTGATCAAGGGACTCATTTTACTGGACAGGTTATGAAAGATATGTGCAAAATGCTGAACATTAAGCAAAGATTTCATGTATCATTTCGGCCACAAAGCTCGGGGATGGTTGAACGTGTTAACCGGACTATCAAAGAAAATATCTCCAAGCAGATAGCCCAACACCAAAACAAGTGGATTGATGCTTTGCCCACTGTTCTGACTGTGCTGCGAGCAACCCCATCAAAAGCTACAGGCATTAGCCCATATGAGCTTATGACTGGAAGGGTGATGAAGTTGCCTATTGATCCAGAGATTTCCCCAGCAGACCTGGGGCCTCTAATGCTCGCAACGCAGCATACCGTATTGGTACAATTACAAGAAAGATTAAAGGTGTTGCACACTCAGGCTGATCTGAAACGACAACAGTCAGACCTGACAAATGATGCACAATTTAACCCAATCTCTGAAACAAAATTTTCAGAAGGAGATATTGTGATGGTACGCGTTTTTGTAAAACAAAATGCATTCTCCCCTAGATGGCACGGGCCCTATGAAATTAAAGCTGTCTGCAACAGCTGTGTGGCCGTGACCATCAGAGGAAAATTAAGATGGTACCACATGTCCCAGTGCAAACTGTTCAAAGGTTCATTAAATTAATTATGATCTTTTCTTTTCCATAGGACAGTCACTGCAATTCCATGGAGGCCAGATGCCAGGGCGGTGTCTGGACCCACATGCATCGAATTGGGACAACATGTCGCACTCGCACACACCCTAGGATGCAGGAGATGGGTATGGAAATATACCAAGGGGCCATCCACACCTTACATTCCAATTACATACAAAGAAATAGTCACATGGCCCCCCGGATTAGCACCGGAACCAAATTGTGTAACTAAAATCTGCTGTAAGTCAGGTTCTACTCATCTCCCAGACACAAACATCACAGGTTACACACTCGCACCAAAATTTCACTACCTGGAATCAACTTAAAGAGTACCCAGGTTCAAAAATTGGTAGTCAAAACCTACTGTATAAAATCAACAACTATGGTGAAGATCCAAAAAAATGTTACTCCATTAAGGATCTGGAACCAGCAACATATAGGTGTAGGCACACTACAACACATAATGATACACATTTGAAGTTTACTAAACTTCTTTTTAACCTAACAAATCTTGAACCAAAAAATAATTTAAAACATTTGTTTGGACTGGACGAAAAGAAGGAACATACTGTGTGGGAAAATGTGAGGCAAATATGGACGATTTTACTAGCCCTCATAATTGTTCATTGACATTACATCATTGCTTTAATCTAACCACTTGTGGATACAAAAAGCCCACACAGTGTCCAAAATTATATCCCACCCCTCCGGGTGGCCTTATCAAAGGAAATGTAAACAAGACTTAGCTTCAGATGTCAATCTTGTGATAACACATATGACGTATAATATCTCTAATATTTTGTCTGCTTATGTAGAACATTGTAACTATAATGATGAAACTTATACATGGCTACAGTCACGCATCGATGATTTAGTTTCTGATTTCAAAAACAGACTTGCAGTCCAAATTCCAACTGCTCATTCTAAACGAGACCTATTTGGAAATATAGCAGGCCTTTTTGGGTCAGTTAATTCTATATCAAACACTTACAAAATAACAGGTCAATCTCAATTTTCAACATGGTTGGCAAATCAGGTGGCCACTTGTTTTCAACACATTTCATTACAATAGTAATGAAAATATTATCAAAGCGGTCAGATCTGAAGCGCAGGCGCTTCTGACGACCAGTCAAACAATTTTCAATCAGACCCGTACCATCGAGCATGACTTAGCCTGTAGATTGTATGCACAAGATTTTTTTACTGCAGTAAGACAAGAAATTTTAGATCTTCGTCTTCATAAGACACCTAGACATGTTTTAAATGATCTTATAGAAATTTTAGATCTGCATAGATGGCTTACTTCAGAAAAAATTAAGAACATTAACTATTCTGAATTGTTGTCAACATTAATGATGTATACTGGAAATGAATGTATTGGTTGTATTGGATTTTTTGCCACTTTCCCTCTAATTCACCCTGATCAAGTCTACCTAAATTCCACTACCATACGCGCTATTGGCGTTGTAGTGAAAGATCAGATCATTAAATGGGATCACCTTACGGGGTATATGACTTTGAAGGGCACTGAAACTTTACCACTCGCACCTGTTGTCATGAAACATCTAGTTAAATTATTTGTACCTGCAATACTTTGCAACCTTTTTCTGCCAATGATTCTAAGCTCATTAATGTGCAGTCTTTGCATGGCCATTCTGATGCTGTCCAAGTGTCTCATACTCAGTGGTGCGTCGTAAGCGAGATGAATTCCTTCACCTACGGAGGTCTGACCTACCCTGCAAACCACACTTTCTGCTTGGAAGTGAAAGAGGACTTTTCAATGGGCCAGATAAACATCTTGGGAAAGGTACCGCTTGACGTAGATGTTTCCCCATGGTGGGAGGACACTTTTTATGAGCAAAGCACACAAGCTTTGGTCAACACAATGGACTTAGTTCAAGGGATTATTTTACAGACTGAATACCACCTCAACCAAGCACAAGTGGAAGCAAATCTGACGAAGAGGACTGCAGAGATCCTGTCAAGTTCCTCTACCCGCTCAGCTTGGTATGCTTACACCTGGTGGGACTAGATGTTTCGTGGATGCGCCATCGCCAGTGTGCTCATCTTATTCACTCTCATTCAGTGCTGCTACTTCAGATGTCTCCTCCGTGCGATGCGCACTTCAACCAATGTGGCCATCGCGCTCAGTCCATTACGGGTACCGGCCCTACAGAAACTACAACCGTAAGCAAGCTGCAAGAAATCCATAGATAGTGGCCCCTCAGGGACTGCTCTGGATCTGCCCCAAGGGGCCAAGGGCGGAACTGTAAGGATGGATTTTACCAAGACTGAATTCAAGATTCCTATCCTGTAATAAAACAATAAAACTCTCTAATCTGAAGAAAGGATCTGCGAGAAAGAGTGCAGGACAACACCTGGCTCGACCTCCTCTCTTCCCCCCCATGCTGAATTCCTGACTCCTCACACCCTCTCCTTCCCCTCAGGCCATGCAAGTCTCACAAATCTGTTATCTTATCTGTTTTAAGTGACCTCAATGTAAATACTTCTGGTGCGACTGGTAAGATGGTATCACTCCCACATCAATAGAACAGACAAGAATAAAGAAAACAAAACCTGTTCTCCTGGTGTGGGAGATGCCCCAATAAAGATCTTTATTAACCATTTGTTTTGATCCCCAAAACCAGGCGTGTGACCCTTTGGGGCACAAGAAATGGTCCAACATAAGCTGCATAAATATTTGGGTGCTAAATGTTTACAGTCCTTTTGTTAAGACTTGGGGTATTTAAAGGGATTTAGCAAACCACTCAAGGAAGAATCTGCATTCAGAACTTCCCGCACAATTGCTGTGTGTATCTCTCTATTTGCCAGGTATGCTGACTCTTTGAAATTCTTTTTAATATTTTGTTTTGAATTGTACTTTGTATTTTATGCTGATCGGTTGTGTGATGTATTCTTTTTAATTCTTTTAATTGATGTTTTATCCTGCCTGGCAAAAACAATAAATGTTATTCTTGATTTATTCTGCATTATTCTAATTCATTACTTCTAGTAGATTAAAGGAAAGGTATTACCACAAATCTGTGTTCAGGATAGATCATACGGAAGGTTTAACAGATGGAGCATAGGGCACATCAATTAAGTCCATTTCGATTTCTGACTATCGCTGCCTTAAATAAGTTGCAGTTTTCGTAAATATATAAAAACTATGTTTTTTGTTACGAGTAAGCAGAGCGCGACTGACTTAAAGGTAGACATTTGCCCTGCATCCAATATTTAAGGTCAGAACTGACGAGTTTGTGTCCGAGAAGAGCACTCAGTCGGCCGAAGTGACTTTTCTAAAGTGATACCGGGACTGCAGTGAACGAATAATTGAAAGTGTAAGATAATCAGAAAAATCTAAGATCCAAATTAAAGCACAACCAATCTTATGATCAGCTGTTACATCGGAAAAATTGTGAAACTAAGAGTCATTTATAATTGGAGTCAGATTAAATTATTCACGAAGTCAGAATTGAATTAATAAACAAAGTTGTATTAAATTGAGATGATTTTTACAGACGTACCAGAGGACGTACACGCGAAATACCTTCGACCAGACCACTAGATGCCGTCGTTGGGCTAGTAGGTGGAACCTTACACCCTATACCGACTAAGCTATTGAAAGAGATGCTTCCAGAGGTCATAGATCCTCTTCTTAATATCGTTAATTCATCTTTATCACTAGGATACGTACCGAAAACTTTTAAGCTGGCTATTATTAAACCTCTTATTAAAAAACCACAACTTGATCCTAGAGAATTAGTCAATTACAGACCTATCTCAAATCTCACTTTTCTGTCAAAAATACTAGAAAAGGCAGTATCATCACAACTATGTTCCTTTTTAGAAAGAAATCTATCTGTGAGGATTTCCAGTCAGGATTTAGACCACACCATAGTACTGAGACTGCTCTCATTAGAGTTACTAATGATTTGCTCTTATCATCAGATCGTGGTTGTATCTCTCTATTAGTGTTACTGGAACTTAGTGCTGCATTTGACACTATCGATCACAACATTCTTTTAAATAGACTCGAAAATTATGTTGGCATTAGTGGAATTGCATTGTCATGGTTCAAATCATACTTATCTGACCGTTATCAGTTTGTAGTAGTAAACGAAGAGATGTCATATAGATCACAAGTTCAATATGGAGTACCGCAAGGCTCAGTACTAGGACCGTTGCTTTTCACTCTGTACATGCTACCCTTGGGAGATATCATTAGGAAGCATGGCGTTAGTTTTCACTGTTACGCTGATGATACTCAGCTCTATATTTCTTCATGCCCTGACGAAACTTACCAATTCACAAAATTAACGGAATGCATAGCTGATATAAAAAAAATGGATGACCAGTAATTTCCTACTACTAAATTCAGAAAAAACAGAGATTCAAATTTTTGGACCAAAAACTTCTTCACGTAATAACCTAGAATACTGTCTAACACTTGATGGCTGCTCTGTTAAGTCTTCGTCGTCAGTTAGGAACCTGGGTGTGCTCTTTGATACCAATCTTTCATTTGAAGGCCATGTTTCTAGCATCTGTAAAACACATTCTTCCATCTTAAAAATATATCTAAACTACGACATATGCTCTCAATGAAAAATGCAGAACAGTTAATTCATGCGTTCATGACCTCAAGGCTAGATTACTGTAACGCTCTACTGGGTGGTTGTTCCGCTCGCTTGATAAATAAACTACAGCTCGTACAAAATGCAGCAGCTAGAGTTCTTACTAGAACTAGGAAGTATGACCATATTAGCCCAGTTCTGTCAACACTGCATTGGCTTCCTGTTAAACATCGTATAGATTTTAAAATCTTGCTAATTACTTACAAAGCACTAAATGGTTTAGCTCCCCAGTACCTGAGCGAGCTCCTAATTCATTATAGTCCTTCACTCCTATTGCTATCTCAGAATTCAGGCCAGCTGATAATACCTAGAATATCAAAATCAACCGCAGGCAGTAGATCCTTCTCTTATCTGGCACCTAAACTCTGGAACAATCTTCCTAGCATTGTTCGGGAAGCAGACACACTCTGTCAGTTTAAATCTAGACTAAAAACGCATCTCTTTAACCTGGCACACACATAACACATTATTAATTTATATTTTCAAATCCGTTAAAGGATTATTAGGCTGCATAAATTAGGTCAGCCGGAACCGGGAACACTTCCTATAACACCAGATGTACTCGTTACATCAGAAGAAGAATGGCATCTACGCTAATATTAGTCTTTCTGTTTATCCCGAGGTTTACCGTAGTCAACCGGATCCAGGCCGTATCCAGGTGAGATTGAGGACCTACGCCTTGACATGACCACAACGGTGACTCAACTAGATCATCCATTGTGAAGGCCTCATCGACACGACAGCCAGTGGCACAGTTCCTCAACAAACCGTCCATACCGGCATGATGAATACAATCCTCAACTGGATTGAACTGGAATAAATACTTCGAATGTTGCGATCCTATCGGACTTATGATAGCTACCTGAATCATAACAAAGCACTGTTTGCCAGAGGAGAACTGGCCCCCGACTAAGCCTGGTTTCTCCCAAGGTTTTTTTCTCCATTTTAACACCTATTTGCCACATGTTTGCCACCTGATGTTACCTGTTGGAGTTTGGGTTCCTTGCCGCTGTCGCCTTTGGCTTGCTTAGTTGGGGACACTTGACATTTGATATTCAACAGTGCTTTGCATCTGCCTGCATTGACACCATTGTTTAAGAGCTGCTGTGCAGACAAAATTATATACCAGTTATCACTGTAAAGCTGCTTTGACACAATCTACATTGTAAAAAGCGATATATAAATAAAGGTGACTTGACTTTAAATGCGACTCCCGCATCATTGAAAAGTGAGATTTTTTTTAACATTTCACGGTACAGACATACCTATAACAAACGGAACATCTCTAGTTGACTGGCAGAGTATTAATTTCATTTGTTTGTGTTAAATGAAAGACGATCTGACGTTGAAATGTGTGCTCGTTGCCGCTGTTGTCAGTGATAATGGCTCGTGCACAGACGCACGCTTCAAACCCGTTGTGGCCTCCTGGCGCCTCTGGTGGTGTGTAGTAATATTACACTCAGTCAGAAAGAACATGGCAACAGGCCTTTGCCTGTTACATCATCAATCGGTGGCATCAACACATACCCATAATCTGCCAATCCCTCGACACCAGCGAAATTCGCTCGCTGATTTTTCAATAGATTCGCGCCGAGTATGGGTTTTTCCATGCCTTCTCAACCTCAGTATGCAGGTCGGGAAGGAATGGAAGACTCACTAGAGTTGGAGGGCTATGGCCGGAGAGAAACCGATTGTCAAGCCGACCGCACACGGTCTCTCTCCTAACGCGCTGCCATGACAACTGTAATCTGCCGGCAGCGCGTTCCACAACCTACAATAACTCGGCATACGCGGGGCAGGGTGGCTGAGAGGATTTAGTAACATCAATAAACTCACCTTCTCTATCCTCCTCAGCCATCTCCTGCTCGGCTGAAAGAGCACTGGCTGTTGGACCTGAGGATGCAGATGAACTAGCATCCTCTCCTAGCAGCGTTGCCTCGTCAGCTGCCGAGCTGTTCGAGAGGTCCACGCCCCTCTCAAACTACTCGGCAAGCTCCATCTGGGAACCCCATGACCTGAGTCTCCGCTCTGCCTCAGCACGAGCGGGACCAGAGCCACCAGGTCCAGATGCTGAACTCTCCCCTTATATACTTGTGGGTCGCATTATTATGATGTCATGGGCTGTCGCCAGTCAATATGATATTGATTTTTAGACACCAGTTCCCGCGGAGGCGGTTCCCCTAGCCCTTTGGGCACAGCGCAAGTTCCCTTTCGAAAGGGAACGTGTACAATTATTTACAAAGTGAAACAGTAGACCTTGCTAAGGCTGCTGAGTACAAATGAGCTGTGTGTGAGAAGGCTGCTATGCTTTATGATACTATCAGGACCATTTGTGCAGCAAATCAGGTCCCAGAGCCATGTGCTGCTACTAAACAAAGGCAGAAGCAGAAACGCATGGAGGTTTATGTAGTGGACTCTAGTTGTGGAGCAATAAGTGACCTCAGTGATACAGAGAAGCTGAAAAAAAAAAAACCTGTTTCTTCCTTGCGTTGACAGAATGGTTGCTGAGATGGATCAACATTTTTCATCTCTTAATGGCCAAATTTTGAGAGGTGTTCAGGCCTGTAATCCTGGATCAGAGGAAGTTTTAGTGGCTAAAAACTATCTGGCTCTCAAAAATGAAAGCCTTTCAGTTATAGGATATGCAATGTGTTTTCAGTTTGCTGGATAAAGTCATGTTCTTAACCTTGACACAGGTTATGCAGATCTCTCTGACAATCCCAGTAAATAGCTGTAGTTGTGAACATCATTCAGTGTGCTGAGACGGCTCCACACTTGGCTGAGGTGCACAATGGGACAAGACAGGCTTCACCATCCTTGCTGTCTTATCTGTTGAGAGATAAGAACTGTGTAAATTGAGTCAGAGTCAAGTGATTGACCGTTTTGCCAAAACGAATAGGTGGTACAGATTAAGGCTCAAAAAATGGTAACACTTTATTTTACAGTGCCGTAGTTACACGTCACTACATGTACTTACTATAGTATTAACAGTAAATTATGCATAATTACAAGTAACTAACCCTAAACCAAACCCTAACCCTATCTGTAACTCTATAGTGAGCACATGTAGTTAATTAATAGTATTAAGTACTTATTTGAGTAATTACAATGAAACTACAGCACTGTAAAATAAAGTGTAACCCAAAAAATTAACCAACTTAGTTTGGATTTGGCTGGGGAACTAAGGAGTACTTTGTTTTCTTTTAGAATACATATGCTCTTTATTTTAGTTGTTGTCATAAAATGACTAGTTTCTTGATATGTTGTAATTGTAAGTTCTTGAAAAAAGATTTAGTTATTCATTATTATCATTGTGTAATGTAGAAGAATGCAAATGTGCAAGTTTTCTCTCCGGTTTTATTATTTCCATATACAGTGTAAGCCTTTTATGCCATAAAACATGTTGAGGATGTTCATGTAAAGTATGTTGAAGATACTTAAATATTTTCATAAATATTAATATCTGTACATGTTTACTATTCCCAGTACAAGGAATAGTGGGTTATGTAAAGGAAATCTGTATAGTGCATTGTGTTGCACACTTCTTGCATGCAGCAGGCTTTCAAGAAAAAAAAAGTCATGGGGGGCCTGTGCCACAGTCGGGCTTTATGTCTAGCAATGCCCCTGTCAACACTACTTTCATCCCAGATTTACTAAGACTAGGTAAGTCTTTCTAAAAGAATATTCTTGGGAATTTATGTGAATTCCTGAACAAAATAGATCATGAAATAGATATAGCCCCTGGCGCAACAGGTTTAACCCGCTGGTTGTATAAATATCACACGACGAAGAAGATAATTCACAAGGAAGTCTTTACTTGATAATCCAAAGGGAGAATCCAGAATCCAGGCAGGAACACAACACAACACAAGTAGATACGAGACCCAACCAAGACACACCAACAGAACTGAACTAATATACACAGACGATTAATTAAAATGACTAACAGCTGTGATGATGAGATTAGTGTCCATGGTGACAGATTGTGGCGGGAAACTAGAACAAAAGAGCACGTGACAGATGAAAACAAACAAACTAAACATGACGGTGACCGTGTCAACAGATACATTAAAGCTACAATTAGCATCAAGCTACATGACACAATTTAAAAGATTAATATTACTCTTTTACTCACTTTAAACCACCAATGAGTGTTTGTATTAACTTCCAATTGGGATTTAATATGGATTTTGGTAATACAATAATGTTGAAATATGTTATATTTAACATTTTATATGGAGCTAAGCATTACAACTGCTTAGCATTTATAATGTAAACATTATTGATATGAATATACACCAAATCACATTAAAAAAACTCACACACTAACCATACACTATCATAACTCTGTGTTTATTCTCTTCATTTTAGATGTGTAGAAACATTTCTTTGGCTTTGATTTTCACAGAGCTCAGAATGAGTAAGTGTAGAGCGCCATCCAGAAGGGCGGGAATTATGATCACGTAAGATGATTGGGAATGAGAGAGCGCTGAGATCATAACTGACACAAACCAGGAACAGGAGACACAGAGCTTACTCTGAACGCTCTTTCAGTTTTTCAGATCGCATAATTCAGTAGGAAATGAATAGAAATGGTATTCTGTATGATAAAATATTTTGCAAACGTGAGAATAAATCAATATTTCTCCAAATATGTGCACTTTTGGACTAAGAGCCCTGACAGACACTGTTCAGTGAAGCTATGTGAACATAGCAAAAATTACAGATTATTTTGCACTCCTGACAAAAAATTAAACTAAAAATTAATGTCACTGCAATCTAGTTTTATCATAAACAGTGGTCAAATATTGAAGCTGGAGTCTTTAATCTTTCTAATGATACTCAGTTTGTCCCGAAGAAGAGTGTGATGTTTTAACGTGCAGTGAATGTTGAACAACAATAATCTGGGTCCGTCGGCGATCCTTCAACATAAAGGGGTTAGACTATGAATGTTGGTTTCTTAAAGGGGTGGTTGATTAAGATTTCACTTTTTTAACTTTAGTTAGTGTATAATATTGCTGTTTGATCATAAACAACATCTGCAAAGTTACGATGTTCAAAGTTCAAAGCAAAGTATTTTCTTTTACAGAAATCGCTTTTTTAGGACTACAGCAAACGGCTGGTAGGAACTACAACAAGCTTCTTCTCGGGTTGGTGACATCACTAACCCTAAAATTTACATAAACCCCGCCCTCGAGAACAAGCAAAAAAGGGGTGAGGCCATGTTGTTGCAATACACTATGTAACACAAATGCAACAGCATGTCATAAAAGTAAGATGACAACACAAGTTACAACCATAATTAAACTAAACTATACCTGTTCTATCTTCATGCAGCATATATTATCTGACACTGTAGGATCTTACAACAGTTCCCACATGAGCAATTTATAGATTATCATGACAGAATATGCTAATCAATGACTTTAAGATAGTTAACTCCACATCAGCTACATAAATTCATAAACTAACCGTTCAGAAACGTCCTGCTTCTGACAAATTTTGAGCTAAAACTTCACATACACACTCTGGGGACACCAGAGACTTATTTTACATCTTGTAAAAGTGGCATTATATGACCCCTTTAAACACTTGTTTTTTGGGTCGACGGCTTATAAACACCAGAGACTTAAGCCCCATTCACACTTTTTCGCTGCACGTCGCTAGTCTCTGTACTGTGAAGTCACTTGTGGGCGTTCCTAGTGCTGTCGCTCTAGTGTCATTGGTAGACTGCACATCTGATCATATCTATAGAAAATGCAATCACAAATGATATATAAATCAAAGAAATCATTCTAATTTGATTAGGAATTAAAAGAATTAAAAGTAACATTCTGTTGTTGTAGAGTTTTGTGACTGCAGAGCTCAGTGCATTAAATCATTAACTAGATTAACGATCGATCTATCAACTAATTAAACTTATACTGTCAAAAATGACTAAAACGTAATTCAAATTTACAGCAGTACATTCGAATTTACAACAGCTAAACTGCTCACCGCATCATATAATTAACAACACACAAACTATCAATGAATAAATCAAACTCACAAGACTGCCGACCGCTTCTTTTCCACGTATCATTTTATTATTATATGTGGTTACAGTGAAATCATATAAAACTACCCAGAGTCAGGACACAGACGGAGGCAGACAGGTAAGTGATCAACAGGTATTTATTAGACAGAGGCACGGACACTGGCAAATGGAGAATGCAGGTGAGTCAATGAACAAGCACTTTGGAACAGTCACTTAGCTGGAGAATTAACAGATGATTGTCTTTGCAGGAGAAGGATCCATGGGGAACGGAGAGCAGACGACAGAAGACGGATGGAAGAGGATACGGGAATCTCAGGTGAATAACAGGTAAGGAGTCCAGGTACGTTTGACACTGTGATAACCATAGACGTTGTGCTTTCCATTGACGAGACCAGACAAAGAGCAGTGGTGAAGGTGCCTTTATACTACAGTGGTGATGAATAGATGGCTTGCAGGTGAGGAACAGGAGGGATGCTGGGAAATGGAGTGCAAGTGCTGGTGGCTGTGACAGTACTCCCCCCTCCCGGTAGGTGTGTCCTCGTGCCGTGGATAGATAGCCGGGGAGGGAGGGCGTCCTGGAGTTGTGACGGGTGATCCGGGTGATATAGGTTATGACGTCTCCAGGACGGTACTGGCTGATCAGGGCACCATGGAGGATCAGGTGGCTTGGGAAGCCATGGCGGTGCTGGCAATTTGGGAGGCCATGGTGGTGCTGGTGGGCTCAGGGACTGGAGCTGAATCTGGAGCGGGCTCAGGGACTGGAGTGGGACAGGAGTGGGCTCATAGACTAGAGCGGGTTCATGGACTGGAGTGAGTTCTTGGACTGGGTCGGAGTCTGGAGCTGACTCTGGGACTGAAGAAGACACTGGAGTGGAGTCTGGAGGTGAAGCCATCATTGGACTCTGGTCGCGGGCTAAAGCCATCATAGGACACGAGACGAGGACGGGTCGCTTCTGGACTCGGGACAAGGACGGGAGTCGCCTTGGGACGTGGGAGAGAGTTACCTCTGGACTCGGGACGAAGGAGAGAGTCACTTCAGGACTCGGGACGAAGGAGAGAGTTGCCTCTGGACGAAGGAGAGAGTCGCCTCTGGACTCAGGACAAGAAGAGAGTCGCCTCTAGACTATAATAAGGGCTCAGGCGTGGTGGCGGCCATCTTAACCGAGGGTTCAGGTGTGGCGGCGGCCATCTTGACCGAGGGCTCGGGCGTGGTGGCCATCTTGCGACGAGGCTGTGGAGTAGCGGCCATCTTGCGATGAGGCTCTGGAGTGGTGGCCATCTTGCGACGAGGCTCTGGAGTGGCGGCCATCTTGCGACGAGGCTCTGGAGTGGCGGCCATCTTGTGACGAGGCCCTGGAGTGGCGGCAATCTTAAGAAGGGACTCTGGACAGGCGGCCATCTTAGGAAGGAACTCTGGACTGGCAGCCATCTTAGGAAAGGATACTGGAGATGGGGACTGGCGAACAGGGAATTTCATTAAAGTAGTTTGAACCGAAAGGAAAGGGTCCCTTATTTTGGTTATAAGGTCTGTATCTTGAGGGAAGACTGGAGGTTCAGGCGTGGTGATCATTGTGACAGGAGTGGATGACAGTGACTGTGGTTGAGTGATGGAGGAACTCCTTAACATAGTCCTCAATCGGGCGGTCATCCTGGAACAGGCTGAGCAGACCACTAGCGGGCACAGCATGTGAAGTGGCAGATGGATCCCCGCCAGAATCCGTGGTGCTCTGCATGAGGTCTGGTCTTCTGTCAGGACACAGACGGAGGCAGAAAAGTAAGTGATCAACAGGTGTTTATTAGACAGAGGCACGGACACTGGCAAATGGAGAATGCAGGTTAGTCAATGAACAAGCACTTTGGAACAGTCACTTAGCTGGAGAATTAACAGATGATTGTCTTTGCAGGAGAAGGATCCATGGGGAACGGAGAGCAGACGACGGAAGACGGATGGAAGAGGATACGGGAATCTCAGGTGAGTAACAGGTAAGGAGCACTGATTAAGTTGTAAGGCAAGTAGAAAGAACTATTGCAATCTTTTTTAATACATGGGAAAATATACTTTGGTTTCATGTAGTTACAGGGTAAGTATGACATTGCGGGCTGTAAATTAAAGTGGTGCTTGTTATACTCTTGTTTCCCTTCCAGTCAGGAAGGAAATGCGCGCTCACAGGAGCATCCAAACACAAGTACAGTCTCCTCACTTCTTGCTGAACTGGTGCAGCTCTTATTAAGCAAACAAACTAAGGTTGAATTGTTAGAATTATTGCTGTCAATTAGTTAAAAAAAATTGAACACAATTTTTTCTGTAATTAAGATTAATCGCAATTAATTAAAAATATTGTAGTTTTTAATATTGTTATATTGTAATAATTTCACAGTTACACTCTAAACTAATGTAGAAGCAACTTAAAGAGAATATATTTTAAATATTTGTATATTTGTGTCGTGACAGATCGCTGTAGTGCCTCAGTTCAAGTGACACATAAACCGATCATCTCTTCCTAGTTATTGTGTTAATGGTGTGGTCACAACAGACGGATGTTGTGCTAATAGTCTTTAGAGTTTTGAAAATGTGACTACAGAAAGAATGAATTGATTTAAAACTGTAAAAGTGTTTGGTAGTTTAGTACTAGTGCACTTTGAACATGAAGTTATCTGAAAGCTGATGAGGAGTGCTGTGTAAAGAGATTTGAAACATGTCCTAAAGATAGTAAAAACTGTAAAAAAAAGTGCAGATGACTTTAATTTTGTTAATCATCCCATCTGGGTTTGATTTAAAAATAAATGCTCATTATCTCAGTGTTAAAGCTGTCACTTCAACAGTCCAATATGGGAGTAAACTGGTTGTCAGTGCCACCTGCTGTACTGATGTGAATTTGCTTTATTCAGCTCTTCAGCTTTTCTTTTTACATTTGGTTTGAAACTACGAATTGAAAATCTCAAGAACACAACAGATCCACACAGACACACAATCATCAACTCACAGATCAGACACAATATATGAAATCTGACAACACAAACCATGAAAGATTGTGGAGGCTTGATATATCAATGCAAGATAACGCAAAATCCAAATTAAAATGAAATGTTTTCAGGATAAATAACCAGCAGGAAAACATCACACAAGATTATGCTTAATAAATCGAGAGGAGAAGAAATTGTGATAAATAAAAAGTGATTCATAGTTCATTTGAATCAACACTGAACTGACTGAGCTACATAACAACACTACTGTCTTTCAGAGCTGCTTTACAGCAGAATCTGAACTGTCTCCACAGCTGTTTCTATGACTGATCCTGTTTTTATCACTGTGAAGCTGTTTTGACAAACTACATCAGTCCAGACAACATCCCAGCCATCGAAACACCAACGATGATAGAGACTGAAGAAGCTGCAAGAGAAAACAGCACTTGGATTGTGAAAGACACTATCAGCTATTTCAAGATTTCCTCTGATTCTCCAGAAGATCTTCCTCATTTTAACAGACACTTGATTCCAGCAGCAGCTGATGGAGAAGATTATCTCAGGCCTGCTGGAAACAGCTCCAGGTTAACTTTACCAGGTTCAGCAGGTAATATAGTCACTGGTCATGCCTCGTCTCAAGTGTTGAGTCTAGTTTATTTACAGAGCGCTTTACAACTACACTATAGACCAAAGACTCTACAGTCAGTAAAAACACCATAAAACATCAAATATAAACATCAAAAACATAAACATAAAACAAAATACAGCCCCAAAAACACCAACAATTAAAAGCCATAGAAAATAGGTACTTTTTAAGTGAGATTTACACATCTCAATGGAGGAAACAGATCTGTTATCAGCCGGAAGAGCGTTACACAGCCTCAAACCAGAGAGAGTCAATGTGCTGCTCTTCCTGTCACTGTTTTTAAAACACCCCCCCACCCACACACACACACGTTTGTTTTTGTGAATTGTGAGGACATTCCATAGGCGTAATGGTTTTTATACTGTACAAACCGTATTTTCTATCGCCCTAAACCTACCCATCACAGGAAACTGCACATTTTAACTTTCTCAAAAAAACTCATTCTGTATGATTTATAAGCCTTTTGAAAAATGGGGACATGGGGTAATGTCCTCAAAAGTCATCCTCTCCTTGTAATACATATGTCATACCCATGTCATTATACAAATTTGTGTCCTGATGTCACAAAAACATGCACACACACACACACACACACACACACACGCACACACACACCTTCCAGAAAGCAGGTTTGTATCTCAGAGAAGATGTTTCAGGGTTAGTTTACTTCAGATAAACGTCTCTAAGCTTCAGATATGTGAAAGCACAGATTATGTGTCAGTTAATTATAAATCATTATTATTCAGCCCTACTTTTCCCATCTCACATTTCACAGATCTGCATTCAAAAGTGAAAATATTGTATGTATTTATGGACTCTGTTTTTGAAAATAGATGAGAACAACTAAAGAAAGATGAAACACTCACCTCAAACAATATTTGTAGACTTTTCTTTCTTCTCTTCTGAACTGTCATGTTGAACAGCAGCTCTGAAATTTTTCTCTTTCTCTGAAATAAAGGAAGTGAAACTGCTTTTCAAGTGTCAGTGACAGTCAAACGTCAGCAAGCACACTAATTCTTAGCTGTTTTTTATTCTGAAATCTGTGTTCTCAGTAAACTGAACTGTTAGAAATAGTTTGTTACAGTTTTTTACAATTGCTAACATCCTTTTGTCCAATCTGTAGTCACATTTTCAAAACTCTAAACACAATTAGCATCTCATCCGTCTGTTGTGATCATACCATTAACACAATTCATGTTGTTTTCACACAATAGGTTGTTTGCAATCACGTGGTTCTGGTTACATGCGAAATTCAGGTGGAGGGCAAGCAGTGAAAATTAGAATAGAAGAGATGGAGAAAAGTCCGTACTGTGCTGGTTTAGAAAGGTATAAACAGAAAATCACAACATATGTTGGATGTGATCTTTGTGTTATGAAGAGGAGTGATTTTTCTGCTGAATTGAAAGACTTAACTGCCATTGAGGAGGTAGATATAGAGAATGTGAAGCTGCCATCACGCTGTGTTCAGTTCTAGTCTGGTTTGTCTATATCGCGCTGTCTATCTGCTAGTGACGTTAAGGCAGTATTTTGATTTTCTGTTGAGATTGTGAAAAATGTTGCCATTGTAGGTCATTTATGCTGAATCGAGAACTGCAACAGGAACTCATCATCATTCAGAAAAAAACTGGACGGTGTAATACAATTTTTCTGCATGTAAAAACACTAAGAGAAGCAGGTTGAGGAGGTGACAGGGAGACGCCGGATAGCAAATCTAATAATGTCACTGATTTAACCCACTGCCTATCACTCAATAAAATAATCACATAGTGTTTTTGAAAGTTTCGTTTGGTTTAATAATTAACATTAGGCTACATTTGCAAATCAGCTTGTGAATGAGGATAACTCACAGGCAGCCACTTCACAACTGTTCACAAGCTTTATGGGTTTGAATTTGGTTGTCATTTGTTGAAATAAATACAAAAAAAATAAAATAAAATACAGTGTGTTGGTGTCTGTCATAGACTAAAAAAAAGGGTGTCTGTCCACTGAATGCCCCTCTGATTCTCCTCCGTGGCCATATGAGAAAGTGAATATTTACAAAGACAACATTAAAACTACAGCAGACACGAAATGCTATTAAAGGCGACAACTTTTAACTATGAAACCTCCCTGTGGTTTCTTGGTTTGAGCGATTTGAGCAACCATAAACGACGCAAAACATATGATTTTTGGGTTTGTGATAGTGATTCCTATATAGAAAAATCACCTCATGCCCTCCAACCTCATTTCATGCCACAGCAATGACGTCATGTGCAAACAACCTATATACAGTCAATTAACATTTTTCTAAAATGCTTAAAGAGTTAGTTCACCCAAAAATGAAATCTTCAGAACACAAATTAAGATATTGTTGATGAAATCCGATGGCTCAGTGAGGCCTCTATTGCCAGCATTGTTACTGCACCTCTCAAGATCCATAAAGGTACTAAAGACATATTTAAGACATATAAAAACATATTTACAGTGGTTCTATCTTAATATTATAAAGCGACAAGAATACTTTTTGTGCACCAAAAGAAAACAAAATAACGACTTTTCAACAATATCTATTGATGGCCAATTTTAAAACCCTGCTTCATGTGATTTCAGCAGTTTAGCCATTTGATAAAGCTCAGAAGCTTCATGAAGCAGTGTTTTGATATCACCCATCACTAGAAATTGTTGAATAAAGTCATTATTTTGTTTTCTTTGGCACACAAAAAGTATTCTCGTCACTTTATAATATTAAGATAGAACCACTGCAGTCACATGAACTGTTTTAAATACGTCTTTAGTAGCTTTATGGATCTTGAGAAGTTCGGTGACATTGCTGCCAATGCGACCTCACTGAGCCATCGTATTTCATCAAAAATATCTTACTTTGTGTTCTGAAGATGAACGAAGGTCTTACAGGTGTGGAACGACTTGAGGGTGAGTAATTAATGACAGAATTTTCATTTTTGGGTGAACTAACGGTTTAAATTTTCTTTTCACAAAAGCTTACCCAATATCAAAATCATGGATCTTTCTGATCTTATTTACAAATGCTCAAACACAGCATGTCAGAAATGAAGACCGGTGGCCTGTTGCATGAAGCTAGTTGAACAAACTCTGAATTTCAGAGTAGGTTTGGAGTTGACAAATCCAGATAAATCCAACCTGGTTTAGATCAGGATCAGCTGTTGCATAACGCTCGGTATAAACTTTCTCTGTCAACTCAGGTTTAATCCAGAGTTTGTGATTAACTCTGAAGCGCGTGCACCTGAAAGTGTGACATGTGCGGCAAACAGCCAATCACACAGAACAAAGAGAACGTCAGTTTGACTTTATCTATCACTCCTTTCCTTCTGTTAACACCCAGACACGCTACTCACACAGAACTCTGTGCTGAAAGATTCAATAATATAGAATAATGATACAGATGTTTTAAAGTGGACTTACCGATCTCTGCAGACCCAAACTGATGGATGGCTTTTTATCAGGGGATTCAGCTGATGCTTGATTCAAAGGCTTGAGAAATATGAGACCACAATCACATGGTAACTAATCAGATGAGAGTAAAAGATTAACACGAATTACTGATCAATCTTTCTATCATTTTCTTGATAGTACCTTGACTCGTCATGGCCAATCTGAGTCTCCGTAATTTTAAGTGATTTCTTCCCCTGGTAGAATGTCTCGCACAGCAAAGAGACACAGGTGAGGTTTACTGCTCACTTCACTGGTTCTCATTTTGCAAGTAGGATTTCTGTGCTTGTTTACAAGTCTTCCCACAGAACTGTCTTCTTTAGATGCATCCATGCTATAAAGACATAAAATTATCACTCAATACTTGTAATCTTATATAAGCTAGACATGTAGAGTTATTTTTAAGTGGTTTTGAACTCAAGCACTGGGAACCCACCGCTCTGCATATGTTGTATGTCTCGTTTTTTAATCCACCTGATTCAAATCATCAGCTGATCATCAGGACACAGCTCTATGAACTCAACTGAGTGTGTGAGGTTAAGGAGACATACAGAATCTGCATAGAGGAGGGTCTGAGAACCACTGATCTATCTGATAGTGTACGGCAACATCCTCTCAGCAGACAAATGCATCTAACATTCACCATTTTGTTCTCTTTTGGGAATACGGTTAAAAACGAATATTGATGACTCAAGGAAACAGCACTCAGTACTCTTCAAGTCAGTTCATGGGGAAATTTAAGTATTATGGGTGTGTTCACACTTGGCAGGTTTGTTTAGATTAAAATGAACCCTGGTGTGATTGCTCTATTATAGCACTTTTCCACTGCGTGGTATGACTCGGCATGGCTCGGCTCAGTTTGCTCTTCCACTGCAGTTAGTACTGCTTCAAAGTGATTTGGATAATAGTCTGATCGTTACAGTTGTGCTGCCACGTCATCTACTGACCACGATACAGACATTTCTTTTTTCAAGTTGTGTGTGATGGTCGTTTAAAGCAAGTCGATTAAAAAAGTTGTGCGAACAAATACTGCGGTGGCTGTTGCTGACTAATTAAATCTAGCGGGTTTGCTGTCTCGTGTTGTAAATCCAATGACGCTGGTAGTGTCTCTGTGGATGCTGCTATTCTCTCTGACCAATCAGTGATCTGCAGTGTTTACACATCACATTTTAGTATCGGTATGGCTGGCTTGGAACCTCAACTAAGGTGGTATTTTTTAAGCGAGCTGTGCCGTATCGTACCATGTAGTGGAAAAGCGGCATTAGCGCGGTTCATTTGAACGTGTGAACGCTGCCATCTGAACTCTGGTGCACACCAAACAAGTGGACCGAGACTCCTGAAAAGATGGGTCTTTGTCCGCTTCCAAACGAACTCTGGAGCAGTTAGACTGAAATATGAATGCAACATGGACCAAAGACATGTAAACTAAACTAAAACAGGAAGATGAATCCCTAAAAAGGACAGAATGCTCATGCATACCTGTTTTTTCTCTTCATAGTCACAATGTTGCCCATCACAGTTCAGTACAGGCGTAAGAACCGTGTCTACAGGAGGGATTCCTGCCGCTGTTTTGACTCTTCACGAGTTGTCAGCTGGTCAAAATTCCATCATATGTAGGCTTCGCACATACAACAAGCGCATTTATCTCAGCATACAGCATGTTCGGTAAGTTCTGTCTTGAAATATAGGTAATACGTCATAAAAGCCGACCAATCAGGTTGTGAACATATCCCTATGCCTTTAGGTTCGATGATGGAAATGCTAAGCGGACCCGGACCAAATGAACCACAAGAACCGAACTACAAGTGTGAACACACCCTAAGTATCTTACAGTTCCAGATATTTTAGCATCTCTACTACATCAATCCAACAGTTCTGTACTCACCAGCAATTTCTGCCATGCCACTGAAAATCAAACAGGAACATGTTCTCAGCTTCAGTGTCGTGTTCAGTTCGGTCAAGTCTTAAAATTATACAGTTAAAATTCCATACACTTTCATACACAAACAATATTATCATGGCTTTATATTGTTTAGAATAGAGTGCTGCAGTGATGACGTATTTTTTCAGGCAGACCTGGTATTTCACATCCCCCTGGTTCCCTCAACTAAAACCCTACAGGATTTTTCAACTAGCTTCTGTATTGCTGCAGAAACTAAGCTTACGTTTGCCTATAAAATACACCACAGTTGCAAAACTTCAACGTTCTTACGATTAAGCTTCAACAACTCATCTAGAACATGTCTGTGTTGCATTATTTTTAAAAGAAAATTCTGTGTTTATGCATGCATCTCTTCCAGATAGTTTTTCTTTGTGGTGTATGGATGTTTTATTTGGCTTCTATAGTTTAGATAAAAATAAAGAGTTTTTTTGTTGTTGTTGATAAATGTGCCTCCAGGAACTCTAAAGCTTTAAAAATCCATCTCCCTGTGTAAGTATAATGTTTTGCATTCTTATAATGTATGTTTGAATGATTGTGTACTGTGTACATCCCTAAATCTACCTAGAATAGTTTGCAAGAGCATGATTCTAAACACAACGAGGCTGTGAAAGTGACTAGTGAGTAGATGACTTTATCTGTTCCGGTGATGATGTTTAATGTCTCAGACAACCTCTGTCTCCCATTTAGACACTTGTTAGCAACTGCCTTTTTAAGTAAAAGCTTTTTTTTATTTTTATTTTTTTTTTAAATCACAAAAGGGTATTACGGATGTATTTTGTGTCTTAGAAAAAAAGTGTAAAAATATCAGCCCTTCAGGAATTTATCCAAAAACCAATTAAAAAAAAAAAAAAAGAAACGTCTCAGGTTATGTATGTAACCATGGTTCCCTGAGAACAGGGAACCAGACAATGTGTCTTAACGCATATGGGGAATGCCTCAGCGGGAACCTGTGTCTGAAACGCTATCAAATCACGGCAATCGTATTGGCCGTCGACAGCCTATGACGTCACTATTAGTGTGACCCGAACGCACATAAGGAGCGCCTAGAGAACAAGTCATCCACTTATCGTCTGAAGGGACTGTTCAGCAGGCGGCCCCGAGGCATGGCAGGGAGATGCAGTGTCTCGTTCCCTGTTCTCAGGTAACCATGGTTACATGCGTAACCTGAGACGTTCCCTTTCGAAAGGGAACTCGCACTGCGTCTTAAGGCATATGGGGAACAAAATACCCAAGCCGCCATGCTAAGGGGAGTGCATGCCAAAGAATGGCTGTGACAAATATCAGAAAACAATTTCAACTGAAATGCCAAAAAAACACTCCTCCTAAGGGTCACAAAGGCTGTCAGTGACGGCATTCCCTACGGCCACCACCCAAGCTATAAGCCTCAAAGAGGCCTCCAGAAACATCTAGAGGCCTACCAAGGCCACTCAAAGGCTTGGAACCAACAACTTCAAAGGGAATGTGGCAAGGGAGCCGAAAGGAGCCCTGGCCAGTCACTTTTCAGGGGAGCATAGTCTACCCTGACTGCCACCAGGGAGGCCGACCTGGTCCTACTTTAGTAGTAACCTAGTCTGGCCAGCAACCTGTCTGTTACCAAAACAGAATCTCTAAAGCACTAGCCTCCAGAGGAGGGGTCCAGAAAGAGGGACTGCAAACTGGTAGTAACTGGCAGTAACCAACTCAGACCGGACATAGAGACGGGCATCCTGGGGAGCAGGACTCGGCATAGCGCTTTGAACCCTAGCAATTGATGGGCGTTACTCTGCTCAACCTAGGATCTAGAGAGCACTTCTTAATAAGCACTCTGGAGGCTGAGTACTCTAAATAGGGTCCCTAAAGAGAGATGTACCTCCAGCTCCAACAGGAGCTGATCTATCAAGGGAGTTCTTACTAAAAAGAACCTCTTAAACCTCAATGACGAACTCAGGGGCGAGGTCCTCAGCCTTAAATACTGACCTTCCAGGGAGGTCTCACAAGAGACCTTCAACCTTCCGATCAGACCTCGTGAGCGCTGTACTCTAAAGAACGACCCTCAATGTGAGGGGAGTACCCACTGGACTCAACCGAGACGAGTATTGACCAAGCTCAATTCAAGTACCAGGGAGGCTCCTAAAGAGCCTACACTCTGATATAACTCTAGGGAGTGAGAATACTATCTTAGCTGAAAGTGCTAAGGACCGACCCAGAGGATCTCCGTCAAGGTGGCCTGCTCGAGGGCCAACTACTTGGTAAAGATCTAGAACTCCAGGGCTAGTATCAGGGAGGCTCCAATGGAGCCTGAGCTACCTGATAACCGTCTGCTCAATTCTAGGGAATTAGGACACTCAGGAACCTAGCTCAACCCAGAGGATCGCTTTCAAGGTGACCCAAGGAGGGCCAACTACTTGGTAGCAAATCTAACTCCTGCAGAGACAGCCACTAGAGGTATGCAGTCTTGGAATACTCATTCACATTGCCATCACGAGCCATGTACTCAGCATATCGCTTTCTACCCTTAAAACAAGGGGAGTACAAAACTATGCAACCGGGCTGATGAGGAGGCCTCAGTCAGGGCCTACTACTCTAGCATAACACGGCCACAGGCCCGAGGCTAATGCTTGAGCTCTAAGGGAGTGTGCTCAACTCGCCCTGAAAGGGGGGAGTACTCGACACGCTTGACCTGAGAATCACTGGTGTTGGGCACATATGGGGCACAGAGCTCTGGGAGCGAAGCGAGCTAACCCGAGAAAGGTTCAAAGGTAAAAACCTGAGCAAAAACTCTCGCTCCAAGACGAGAAAGGCCGTCTGAGCTCAGCTCTGCAGGAATGGAGGCCCCAACAGGAAGAAATTCCACAGGAGGGGACTGCAACACTCGACTCCGTGACTTGATAATAATCAATGAGCTTTTGGTGGAGAGAGACTCCAAGCTCAAACTAGACAAAGCTACTACCAAAGCTCTAGAGAGCGGAGACTTCAGCATAGTGCTTTCCACTATCTAAACGAGAGGAAGTCTAACAACGCTCAAGGACAACCACAGAGGAGGCTTTCAATGAAAGCCTACAACACCTGGCTATTTGTCTGTGCCTAACACCACCAGGGAACTGAAGCTCAGCATATCGCTTATACTCTAATATCAAGAGGAGTTTCAGCTCAACCTAGATACATTGAGGAGGCCGTAAGGCCTGCCACTTGCATTAATAGCTTAATGCAGAAGGCGGGCCCTGGCCAGGGACGACTCTCATAAAGAGAGGAGACATACTAGGATCACTAGCTGCCAGTCTTAAGCTGGAGAGGCTCTCCTAGGAGTAGCCTACTCCGGGCTACTGCATGCTAGGAGGCTTCCCAAAAGAAGGGCCAGCACACACGTACTCATGACCTTCCTCGAGCTCAATGAAGCAGAGACTTCAGCCTAACAACTCTAAAGAAGGAGGCTGGCTCACACAACACTCAGGAGAATCGACCACCTGGAGCTCAATGGAGCGGTGGCTTCAACAAAACGACTCTCCAAGGAGAGGAAACCAACACACTCACCACAGGGAATGTCAAGGTGGCCTTAACAGGCTATCACTTGAGGACATCTACTACCTGGAGCTCAGTAGAGCAGAGGCTTCAATAAAAACTCTTTAAATGAGAGGAAGCCAACATACTCATCATAGGGTGATTGTTAAGGTGGCCTTGCAGTAGGCCAACGTCAAAGATCTAGAAGAACTGCCTAGAGCTCAAATGGAGCGACAGCCTCGAATAGAGACTCTCAAACAAGGGGAAGCCAGCTGACTTATCACAGGGTGATGTCAAACTTTGAATGATGGAGGACACACACATCTCCCAACATTCAGCTCTTTCAACCCGCCTCGTCCATAAGGTCATAGCTGAGAACATGATCTACAACAGCTCTTATTTCATCAGAAACATCTCAGTCTTGGCCTCTTCTACCTCGTCCTCTGTTCTCCTCTGTACCCTTCCACCACACATCCTTACTCCTCCTTCTGGCTGTTGACCCTGTTTGTGTCCTTGTTGTTCATTCATGTTCAGAGTGTGTAATACTGTGTTGTGCTCTGTCTATATATGCTTCCCAAATGAGATGACATCTGAGATATTTTAGAAAACTGGTTGATCATTGTTTGATCTAATTACATTCACCCTCATTAGTGAAATTCAGAATTCACCTCTGCAGTTTAACAAAAAAAGTCTAAAAGAAATCTATAGAAAATATGCTTGACAGTGACACTTAGTTCATTTCGCAATGAATGACTTGTGGAAATAAAAACTATTCAACAGCGAACCAGTATATTTTGATCAACATGACATAAGCAAGTGATAATGTAGGAAACAGCTGACACTTGTATATAACCAAATGCATGAATGTACCAAAGCATTTAATTTGCAATTTGTTCAGAAGAATGAGAAACTGTATTCATAATGTGAACAAGAAACTAGATAATGTTGAGGTTGAACAAGTAAGAATTTTAGTTGTGATCTGAGAAATGCACTGAGAAAAACTGTTATATAATATAAAGAGAATGTTTGCTGTAACTGCACTCATCTATATAATATATCTTTTTTCACATATCTTTATTATTTATTTTTATTTTACTATTTGTGTACTGTAGTTGTCTCTGTGTACTGGAAGCTTCCTCTGTCACCAAAACAAATTCCTTGCGTGTGCAAACATATTTGGCAATTGTCACAGTTCCAATCATTCCCAGACTTAATTTCCCACAATCCTCCCTGCCTATCACCTGCACTCACTCCACCAATCAATAATCACCACACCCAGCTGCAGCTCATTAGCCGGACTATTTAAGCCACTCACATCCACACACACTTTGCGAGGTCTTGTTTACACTTTTTGCATTTCTGAGCGTTTGTTATCTTGTCTGTCTGTCTGTCTGTCTCTCTCTCTGTCTGTCTGTTCCTGATCCTGTCTGTTCCCTGTGTACGATTCTCTGCTGCCTGCCCTTTGGACTACTTGCTCTGTTTTGGATTTACGATTGTTATCTGCCAGCCCTGACCCTTTGCCTGTTCCTCGACTACGATTCTGCCTGCTCTCTGCCATACCAGTTTGCTGTTATTCCACCATTGCCTGTTTAACTAAGAACTCTGTTTAATAAAAGCTTGCTAATGGATCTTACCCTGAGTCCCGCCTCGTTACAGAAGACCTCGCCAACACATGGATCCAGCGGCTTCCCTGAAGAACAATGGCCCGGTAGGAATATTGCACAATTGTTATTAGGACTCACGCAGGGCACAAGATCGATTGAGGATTATATCACTGAATATTTGGACATTGCTTATTGGTCAGATCTGCCGGACTGTGTGCTCATAGACTTTTTCTGTGAGGGCATCAATCAGCCACTTAAAAAAACAACTGATTCGTGAGGGACCCCGCTCCTCCCTTAGTCATTTTCTGGAATTTACATTATTGACTGTTGGCTCTCCGTTTACTGTGGGTGTCACGGAGGAATGCGACACTTCATCCATTCACGTAATGGCTGCCGCGCCAGAGGACACTCGCAAGATGGCGGCTACAACAACAACACCAAGTCAAGCCACCGTTGATCTTCGTGAGCAAAGTCAAGCCACTGTTGATATTCCTGAGCCCAGTCAAGTCACAACTGATATTCCTGAGCCAAGTCAAGTCACAGATGATCTTCCTGAGCCAAGTCAAGTCACAGTTGATCTTCGTGAACCAAGTCAAGCCACCGTTGATCTTCGTGAACCAAGTCAAGCCACCGTTGATCTTCGTGAGCCAAGTCGAGCCACCGTTGATCTTCGTGAGCCAAGTCAAGCCACCGTTGATCTTCGTGAGCCAAGTCAAGCCACCGTTGATCTTCGTGAACCAAGTCAAGCCACCGTTGATCTTCATGAGCCAAGTCAAGCCACGGTTGATCTTCGTGAGCCAAGTCAAGCCACGGTTGATCTTCGTGAGCCAAGTCAAGCCACGGTTGATCTTCGTGAGCCAAGTCAAGCCACGGTTGATCTTCGTGAGCCAAGTCAAGTCCAAGTTAAACTTCCTGAGCCAAGTCAAGTCACAGTTGAACTTCCTGAATCAAGTCAATTCACAGTTGATCGCCCAGAGTCACGTCACATCTCCGCTGATCGTCCAGAGTCACGTCACGTCTCCGCTGATCGCCCAGAGTCACGTCACGTCTCCGCTGATCGCCCAGAGGCACGTCACGTCTCCGCTGATCGCCCAGAGGCACGTCACGTCTCCGCTGATCGCCCAGAGGCACGTCACGTCTCCGCTGATCGGCGAGAGT
Source organism: Ctenopharyngodon idella (assembly GCF_019924925.1). Lineage (NCBI taxonomy): Eukaryota > Metazoa > Chordata > Actinopteri > Cypriniformes > Xenocyprididae > Ctenopharyngodon > Ctenopharyngodon idella. Next base: position 50,731,958 of record NC_067222.1, read on the forward strand.
CACGTCACGTCTCCGCTGATCGCCCAGATTCACGTCACGTCTCCGCTGATCGCCCAGAGTCATGTCACATCTCTGGATCCGTCCGAGAGTGAAGAGGATTGTTGTCCAGTGTGGACGATCCACCGCTGACGTCCGCACGAGCAGCTGGAATTCCAAAGCCTCCGCTGGCCGCTTCACACTCAAGCCCGCCGGTTGCTACGCACTCAAGCCCGCCAGTTGCTACGCACTCAAGCCTGTCGGTTGCTACGCTCTCAAGTTCGCCGGTTGCTACGCACTCAAGTTCGCCAGTGTCTAAGGACGAGATGGCCGCTCCGCCAGTGTCTACGGATAAGATGGCCGCGTCGCCAGTGTCTACGGACAAGATGGCCGCGTCGCCAGTGTCTGCGGACAAGATGGCCGCTCCGCCAGTGTCTACGGACAAGATGGCCGCTCCGCCAGTGTCTACGGACAAGATGGCCGCCCAGCCAGTGTCTACGGACAAGATGGCCGCTCCGCCAGTGTCTACGGACAAGATGGCCGCCCAGTGTCTACGGACAAGATGGCCGCCCAGCCAGTGTCTACGGACAAGATGGCCGCTCCTCCTGAGCCCTCAGCCGAGATGGCTGCCACGCCTGAGCCCTCAGAGACTACAGCGCTGACCATAATGGCCACAGCCATTTGGTGTGTGTGGGTTGCGCACACATCGGCCCCAGCCCATGAATCAGCTCCAGAGCCTCGTCTCATCAGATCTTCTAGAGTGTCATCTCATCAAATCTTCCAGAGCCTCGTCTCGTCAGATATTCCAGAGCCACGTCTCCTCTCATCAGAACTTCCAGAGTCTCATCTCGTCTCATCAGATCTTCTAGAGCCTCATCTCGACTCATCAGATCTTCCAGAGTCTCATCTCATCAGATCTTCCAGAGTCTCGTCTCGTCCCATCAGGTCTTCCAGAGTCTCGTCTCATCTCATCAGATCTTCTAGAGCCTTGTCTCGACTCACCAGATCTTCTAGAGCCTCGTCTCGACTCATCAGATCTTCCAGAGTCTCATCTCGTCTCATCAGATCTCCCAGACCCTCATCTCGTCTCATCAGATCTTCTAGAGCCTCATCTCGACTCATCAGATCTTCCAGAGTCTCGTCTCATCTCATCAGATCTTCCAGAGTCTCGTCTCATCTCATCAGATCTTCCAGAGTCTCGTCTCGTCCCATCAGATCTTCTAGTCTCGTCTCGTCAGATCTTCTAGAGCCTCGTCTCGACTCACCAGATCTTCTAGAGCCTCGTCTCGACTCATCAGATCTTCCAGAGTCTCATCTCGTCTCATCAGATCTCCCAGAGCTTCGTCTCGCCTCATCAGATCTTCCAGAACCCGTTCCAGTCCGTGAGTCTGCCCCAGAGCTCGCTGTAGGCCCGGAGGCCACCCCAGAAGCCATTCTTGTGCCACCCAAGCTCCTTGCCCTGCCGGTGCCACCCAAGCTCCTTGCCCTGCCGGCGCCACCCAAGCTCCTTGCCCTGCCGGCGCCACCCAAGCTCCTTGCCCTGTCGGTGCCAACAAAGTTCCTTGCCCTCGAGCCAGCTCCAGCATTCCACGAGCCAGCTCCGGACTCCACACCAGAGCCCGAGCCAGCTCCGGACTCCGCACCAGAGCCCGAGCCAGCTCCGGACTCCGCACCAGAGCCCTAGTCAGCCCCATACTCCGCTCCAGCAGCCCACGAGCCCACTCCGGCCTTCAATGAGCCAGCTCCAGCCCACCATGAGCCAGCTTCTTACCCACTATGGCAGCCCACGAACTCTGACCAGTCATGGCCGCCCACAAACTCTGACCCGTCATGGCCGCCCACGAACTCCGACCTGCCATGGCCGCCCACGGCTCCCGACCCGCCATGGCCGCCCACGGCTCCCGACCTGCCATGGCCGCTCACGGCTCCCGACCCGCCATGGCTGCCCGACACTCCTGACCCACCTTGGCATCCCAAGGTTCCCGAACTGCCGTGGCTGCCCGAGGCACCTGACCCGCCATGGCACCTAGAGTCCCTTGACCTGCCCTACCCAACCTCCCTACCCATTTGTACATCCACCCTCACCTGCCAGTAGGTCTCCAGGGCACCCACCCCCCCTCCCCAGTTGTGCCATCCACGGCGCGAGGACGCGCCTTCCGGGAGGGGGGCATTATGTCACAGTTCCAGTCATTGCCGGACTTCATTTCCCACAATCCTCCCTGCCTATCACCTGCACTCACTCCACCAATCAATAATCACCACACCCAGCTGCAGCTCATTACCCAGACTATTTAAGCCACTCACATCCACACACACTTTGCGAGGTCGTTTACACTTGTTGCATTTCCAAGCGTTTGTTATCTTGTCTGTCTGCCTGTTCCTGATCCTGTCTGTTCCCCGTGTACGATTCTCTGCTGCCTGCCCTTTGGACTACTTGCTCTGTTTTGGATTTACGATTGTTATCTGCCAGCCCTGACCCTTTGCCTGTTCCTTGACTATGATTCTGCCTGCTCTCTGCCATACCAGTTTGCTGTTATTCCACCATTGCCTGTTTGACTAAGAACTCTGTTTAATAAAATTTTGCTAATGGATCTTACCCTGAGTCCCGCCTCGTTACAGCAATAAAGCTCTTTCTGATTCTGATATAATATAATATAATAATATAAAGTGAATGTGTTGCTGTAACGGCTCTCTCTCTCTCTTGCTTCTCCTCATGCGGCGGGTGGGAGAGGGGCGGCGGCCGCTGCTCAGTGGAATCAGAACTGATAATATAATGGAGAAATGGCAGAACGGAAAGTAGGAGAAAACACTTAAAACAAATAAAATCATAAAAGCAAGCGATTTTGTAGGTTTTCACATCTTTTTGTGGCTTGTGTATTTTTATTAAATAAACTCAGATGTATAAATCCTACATTAACAGATTTAAACAGTTGTCTCTCCGCTGTTGGGAGGAAATATGTTCATTTCAGATTCACATGACATAATGTCTGTCCTTCCCCGCGTCAAACTCGTTCATACATCATTAATAAACTATAGTTACAGTACGCTGATATAGTCTCAGACACACACACATTTATTCTGTCATGATATTTCAGTATTAAAGTAATGAAGAGACTCTATAACATCTCACTGTCACTGATTCACCATGAGCTCATGGGTAGAATCTCTCTACAGTCTGTTCTGATTCATCAACACAGTTTCACTGATCCGGGATAAACCCTAAACCCAGGATAGAGCGGTTGAGTGAATGTGGTCTGGACTGTGTGGATGTGTCCCATTGTGTCTCCAGAGATGCTGTAGAAGGACAGAGTTCCTCCACTGTGATCCACATACACTCCTACTCTATAGTGATTGTCCTTATTCACTCCTATTCTCCAGCTAATGGGCTTTACAGGGAGACGAGTCGGTATGTTATTGTGTGTAAATGAGTAACTGTCAGGAGAGCAGTACAAACTCCAAGACTGATCATTAGATCCAAACACACACTCATAACCCCGTCCCTTCCTGCCGATGCTCTTATATGACACTGATATAAACACACCTAACCCACTCCACTCAATCTCCCAGTAACAGCGTCGATCACACACACTCTCTCTACACAACACCTGAGGATAATCAAATCTGTCTGGATGATCAGGATACGACAGAAGCTCTGGGTGAGTGTTAGTAATCACTGTGTTCCTCTCAGACAGATGGAGGCATTTATTCACTGTGTTCAGATCCAGAGTGAGCTGATGGGAATCTGATGGAGATAAAACACATGACAATCAGGAATTATCAATCTGTCCATCTTTTAACCCTTTGATGCGTACGATCACACCGGTGTGATCAGTCTTGGCTGGCCCCTGGAGCGTACGATCACACCGGCATGATTAGAATGTTCAGCGCCTCACGTGATCAGCTGCCAAATTCAAATGTGCGTGCGCGCTTTGGCTGGCACTAAACCAGAGACAGACGCGTGCAGCGCTTTCAGATATCACAAATATGCAGTGTTTCCAACCACATAATGTTTATTTTAGGTTTCAGACGTTTAAATACACATAAGTACAAACAAAACATCTAGAGTTTGTAAAATACACACTGATGTCTGTAGAAGCGGCAAGGACAATTCTTTCCATTATTAGACGACACGTTTATTCATATCAGATACACATTGTGAAAGTAACTTTAAAGTTTACTCTATTCTTCCCCAGTTCACAGACTCACTTACTTTCATGTATTTCGGGAGAAGTGGATGAATTCACGTGTTGTAAATCCAACAGAACCTGCGGCACAAACTAACATGGCGGCACCTATAACGTGTATAGCTCAACTAATGCGATCATTATAAAGGTGTTTAAACAGCAAAACACATCCACTTGCTCATATTTGACAATCGGAATATCAGATATTTCATGTTATAGCTAACAAATTTGTGAATATTTTGAATAAAAAATGAAAAATTAAATAAAACCAGATGATCAGTCATACAGCTCTGCGGTGTGTGAAGTGACAAGCAATGACGCGTCACCATGGAAACAATTGTAACAGTTCTGAAAAGCTGTTTCATGTCGTATGATGTAATGCTTCTCTCCACCTCAAGGGGGATCTAGGGAGGTTTCTGAAGGAAAGGTTATCCTTTTAAGAGAGACGAGTAAGACTGTTTAGAGAGGTAGGCTGCGTCCGAAACCGCCTACTTCTCTACTATTTAGTAGGGGAAAAGCAGTAGGCGAGCGAATAAGTATGTCCGAAGCAAAAAGAGTAGGCGAAAATTACCTGGGTGACGTACTAATTCTCGCGAGATGCGAGCAATTAAGTATGTCAGAAACCTCAGTAATCATAAATGAGTAGTCGAGAAGTTCCCGGATGGCCTACTGCTTCCGCTCAGATTCTGAAGTGTTCCTCGATGGATACTTTTCTATCCCAGGAGGCCACGGGAGAGGATACGTCATAATCGAACACGGAGGAGAAAAGCTTTCAAATGTGAGCATTGAAAACTAAAAACACGGTTCCTTGTAATAAAATAGCATTTGTTCAACTACTGTAGAGTAAACCACTGAATGTGTAAAGATGCTAGACACTATAGTTGTGATTTTACAGTAAAAACACGATTTATTATGATAACAGGCTCTAGTAAACAGACATAACTTAATTCTCTGAAGTGGATTTACATATTCTAAACCACATCTTAAAGGTGCTCTGACAGGAACATCTTCTTTAAGTATTATGGCTTATGAGTGATGGATTATGTATGAGTGATGTATGTGTGCTATTATGTAGAATTCACTGTTGTCAACACTGCCTACATTACATGAATGAAAATAACGTAAATAAATAAATCTACATAAAATAAACATAAGTTTAATCTATTTTACTTGTCCAATAGTACTGTTGGTAAATTAAGGAACATTTGTATTGGATAAAAAGAGAGTTAACACATCATCAACATGTAAATGTAGATTTAAGCACATCAATCTCAGAGGAAACTTGAATCTTGTCTGGATGTTACAGGGACAGATGATCACACGTGTGTGGCTGCCATCAAAGGCTTTGAGTGAGGATACTACAGAAATGAATAAGTCTATTTAAATCTAAAGTCTAGTTTATTTTAATTATTGTAATTTAAACAGTTATTACAGCACTTTTCTGAATCTTGATTTCTGTGCATTTGCTGCAGAGCTTTGTGGTGAAGCAGGACCTACAAGACAAGGTGACTGCAGCAAAAAAGGAAAACCTGAAACAAAAATATAAAGTAAGATCATTTTGTTACTTCTAATACAGAAATCAAATGACACTGTGCTGTGAAAATGACTGCTTTTGTATTATATTTGTGCATTATTGTAGGATGTGAAATGTCCTCAGACTGCTGTGAGCACTGAGGATGGAGAGCCACAGCAGGTCCTGGAAATGGTGTAGAGCCATGGATGAGACCCTCCATCACTCCTCGTTCCAAGTGACTTGATCAAGGACACACTGGAGGTGATGCTGCAGAGATTGAACCAGCAACCTTCTGCTGACCAGCTCAGTGGTTTAGCCCACCACACCACAAAAGTAATGAAGCTACGACAAATATTAGCAAGTAATTGTAAAAATATTAAATGAAATATGGCAAGAAACAGAATGCTGACATTAATGTTTTAATCTTTTTATTTAGTCAGACACAGCAGCAGCCAGATTGTCCTGCACATCTTCTCCCACTTTTGCTTCAAGGTTAAGGGGTTCAGGGGTCCATCATCATCATCTTCCTCATCCTCTGGATCCACGATGTCCCCACTGAGAAGAGCAGCAGTGAGGGACATGATGGATGAAGGTGTTCATCAGAATAAAGCTGCAGAATTGGCACAGCTGTGTGAGATGGCAGTAGGATTGTAAATACGTGATTGTTAGATCAATAAATTTGAATAAAGCTTTGTTTCATGTGCTGTTGACTTGTATATGCATTCATTTATTGTCATTATTACTTTTATTAATTCTTTTACTTTTTTTATTAATTATGCTATTATTATCAGTAAATTTATATATTTTATTAAGCAATGAATTAATGCATGAATTGACTGTAAATGTAGATGTATTCACATCAGCTGTATTTGTCTAGTGTGTGTTCATGCATAGCTATGTCATATGACAAAACATTACATTTTGCTTGTTTTACTAAAGAAGTAAAATGAAAAGTAATATAATTAAGTATTGGTCAGCATTTATCAATATCATTGTGTAAGTGTTGGGGTGGGCTAGCAAAGCAGTGAATTCTGGGGTAATCTTAATTTTAAGTAGTTATACTTACATTTTTTTGAGTATAAAATCAGTCTTCTCCAAAGGCGAGATCTTCAAGCAGCTGCTGATATCTTCTTTGGCTTCAGACATTGCTAACACTGAAGAAAACCGAACTAGGTAACAATAAACAATAATAATGACAAAAAACAAACATATATCATAGTTTGAGATTATATACACAGACATAAAGCATGATGATAAGGTTAAATATTTTGAATACATCATAATTCATAAAAGTATTTATTTTATTTATTATTTATAAGCCTGAGGGATGAAACTAGAGCTAATTCAACAAGAAAAAAAGAAAAACAAATGAGATGTATGCCACTTTTGCTTGTGGATGAACATTTTTGCATATAAAATAAATAAATTAACAACATATTCAACAAAAAATAAACTCACATTATAAAAATATAAGAACTTTAACCCAAAATATATTAGTTGTACTACAATTACAAAATTACTGGCAGCTGTTTCTTCAACAAGACCACAAAATGAGCAAGTGTGATCAATATCAAGATATTTACAGATAGATGAATTAAACCTGTCACTCATATCTTTTAAGTTGTTGCGCTTGTGATAACGTCAACATGGCGGAATATATCCGGATCTCATTCATACTCAACAAGATTTGGCTATTAAGTACCTACTCTTTTAGCGCTCGTTAAGTAAGTACTTATTGAAATTAAGTACCTACTCATTGAGTAGGCGGTTTCGGACGCAGTCAGTATCTTTTCGTCTTTCAGGTCTGTTCTGTCTGATCACGACTATATCGACTCCGGTAAGGGATTCTATAATATGCCTTATAAACGTTCAAGAGAGTGTGTTCATCCGTGTCCCAGGTTTTGACACTTGATATACACATTTCTGGCGTTTTTTGTCTGGAGAGGAGCGCGCATAGACAGTGCTTGAGGGCGTCTGTGTGTTTGTTATTTACTGTGAGCGTCTTCTTATCGGGACACTCCGTTCTCGTTCGGCACTCTTCTCGAGGGAAGAGGTGTCCGCATCTGTGCCTGGTGATTCTGGCCCCGTTTGTGCTGAGGCAAAACGGCGGCTGCAATCATAGGGCTCGCAGGTGAGCTCGTTGGGAAGTTTGAGAGAGTTGTATTCTCTCTCAGCTCCTCCGGGGCTCACGTGGATGAGTTGTTGGATGACGATGACGTCCGTATTTGAGGGGCCGCGCGCGGACAGCTCGACGAGCGGTTCCTTTCTGTCCATGAACACTGCAGCTCCCATAAGCTTTCCATTCCTTCCTGATCTCCACGTTTGAGATCGGGAGGGCATGGAAAAACCCCTAGCTGTTCAGATTTGTATCTGAGCCCAGACAGACGGGAGGAAGACCTCTGCGTTTGTAATCGATCCCCCAGCTGCAAGGGTGATTTATATCTACCCTCTCCTCTTCTTCTTTCACCTCCTATATATATAATATATACATACTGTGTATATGTATGTTTATTTATATACATGTGTATATATATTTTATGTAGGAATGCAATTGGTGAGGTTAACAGCTAGGTTGTAGACTGTTTTTAGACTCCCTGATGCTGTTTTTCTCAGGTGGTAGGCCCTTATCTTTGCGTAGATAAGTTATGCAGGTGTATGCTAGGCCCCACTTTCTAGAACTTTTCATGCTATGGAAAGTGTTTTTTCCTCTGAGCCACTTGATTTTCTTAATCAAGTTTGAGTTGACGGTGCTAGCTTTTAGCCTTCATCCTCTAGGGCTTAGTACAGATTTGAGAATCTGTGTGGAGAAAATGTTTATCCTCATTGGAATCAGCATGTATGTCAAAGCATTACATTTGCTTTGAGTTCTAGACTTTTGCCCTACATATATATGTGAGCTTACTTATGCTGCCACAGGTTAGCACCTGTTCTCATAATAGCAGGCTTTTTGATGTTAGCCTCTATTGGAGGGATTGGTGACTATTATATTCCCCAGTTGAGGTTTATTGGTGTTACTGAGTGCATCACCTGTTGGATTGCATACTCAGGGTAGTATAGAACCACTTTTTGAGAAAAGCTGGTTTCTATTAGCTCCCTTTAGTGATCTTGTTAACAGCTATATTGCATATAACTTTGATTGTAGGCTCTTATGGTTAATTAGCCTCCTTCTAATTAGCAATTGTATTTCTAACAAGTGCTGTTAGTTGATCATAGACACCTTTAAATGTCTCAATGATTTTGGGATCCTTTAGAATGTTCAGTTCATGGTGTGTAAGAAAGAGAAGATAGTTGAAAAGTTGACGTCACAAGTGAGCGGGTCGGAGGGGTCACTAGTCATGGGATGTCTGTGTGGATCCATTGTGCTTTTAGGTCCGTTAATTAATGTTTCCTGTGGGTTTGCGCTGTATGGCTGTTTCCTGTTTCCATTTCGTTGATACAAAAGGTCTTGTGAGAGGATCGATGAAATTTAATGTGATCAGGACAACAAGACTCCACGTGATAGGGCTGATTAATTTATTTCTGATGGGCGGGAAAGGCTCAGAACAGATGTTCTCTGTTCTTGAGTCACGTTATCACTTCTCTTAACGCTGATTAAGTTGGGAAACAGTTAAACAATCGTTGCATCGTTGGTTGTGTGTTTGTTGCCTGAGGGTTTAAGAATTAAGTCAGGAAAGTGTCCAGACCATTCATTGTTCATTGTTCACAATCATTGTTCGGTTATAGTTGTTTGGTGGGCCTGTTCAATGAGGTCCTACAGCATCATTATGTACATACTTACAAGCGTATCCAAAGTACATACTTTTAGGGCGTAGTAGAAGTAGGCGAATTGGGACGGAGCACAAATTTAACACACCTGCTCCCCATTCACACCTGAGACCTTGTAACACTAACGAGTCACATGACACCGGGGAGAGAAAATGGCTAATTGGGCCAATTTGGACATTTTCACTTAGGGGTGTACTCACTTTTGTGGCCAGCGGTTTAGACATTAATGGCTGTGTGTTGAGTTATTTTGAGGGGACAGCAAATTTACACTGTTATACAAGCTGTACACTCACTACTTTACATTGTAGCAAAGTGTCATTTCTTCAGTGTTGTCACATGAAAAGATATAATAAAATATTTACAAAAATGTGAGGGGTGTACTCACTTCTGTGAGACACTGTATATATATATACACACACACAGCCGACTCACTTAGTTACCTCGATAGTAGGCTTGCTGCGATAGTGTAACTGGTGTTCAGCCGCAACACCAGTTACATCACTTGTGATTTGGTCTTAATGACTTAGAAAATTAGGACTGACACACCCATTATTTTTAAGAGTTTATCTTAAATCGGTGAGTTAGGAGCTTTTAGCCTTAAGATGTTTTGTGAATATGGCCCCTGAACAAGCTAATTGAGCTCTCTTAGTTTACTGACTAGAAAGTCACAAGCAGATGAATTTGATCACGTGTGGACATAAACTCTGCAAGGCCATGCACTTCAAGGAACAGAGTTGAGAACTCCTGACATACTGATTAGTCAATAATCACTGATGAAAAATGAAACCATTTTAATTTGTACAGATTTATGAAATATTTATTTAATATTCAGTTATTCTCTCTCTTTTCCTTCTTTGTGATTGTGTTTGAACCACAGCTAAATAAACCCAAAGGAGAGCCACTCAGGCACAGGTCATTGCATCTTTTGCTGTGTAAGTACACGATTCCTCAATTAAATTCAAGTACTCAATTTAAAAAAAATCCATGATTGCAATTTACCCATGTTGAACCGGCAAAATGCCAGAAGTGGCGCATTATTAGAGTGTTTTCTAAGGCTGCACAATGTATTAAAACCATTTAAAACCATACTATAACATAGTGCTATTGTAAATTCACAAAGGCTGCGATTCAATTAAATACATTTACGCATATATATTAAACACGCAGTGCATATGTTACATTTTGACAGCAATAATAGAGATTGATGAGACACTACAATAAAAACTGATTTACATCAGAACAAGTAGAGACACACACACACACACACACACTCTCTCTCATACACACACTGATCTATATGAGGATTTATCACACACACACATTTATTCTGTCATGATATTTCAGTGTCACAGTATTAATGTAATAAAGAGACTCTATAACATCTCTCTGATCTGATTCATCAACAGTTTCACTGATGATCCAGGATAATCAACCCTAAACCCAGGATAGAGCGGTTGAGTGAATGTGGTCTGGACTGTGTGGATGAGGATCATTGTGTCTCCAGAGGCGATGTAGAAGGAAAGAGTTCCTGCACTGTGATCCACATACACTCCTACTCTCCTGCTGATGGGCTTTACAGGGAGAACAGACTGTATGTTATTGTGCCAGAATGAGTAACTGTCAGAAGAGCAGTTCAAACTCCAGGACTGATCATTATGTCCAAACCAACATTCATGACCCCATCCCTTCCTGCTGATGCTCTTATATGACACTGATATAGACACACCAACACTCCACTCAATCTCCCAGTAACAGCGTCGATCACTCACACTCTCTCTACACAACACCTGAGGATAATAATCAAATCTGTCTCGATGATCAGGATATGACTGAAGATCTGGGTAAGTGAGAGTAATCACTGTGTTGCTTTCAGACAGACGGAGGCGTTCATTCACTGTGTTCAGATCCAGAGTGAGCCGATGGGAATCTGATGGAGATAAAACACATCACAATCAGGAATTATTAATCTGTCCATCTTTTCATCTACACTGTAAACATGATTTCTGCTGCTTGTTAAATGAACTTCAAAATGAGTTAAACCACACAATTACTGACATTCTGTCCTGATTTAATTGAGTAAAACCACTTAAACATGTCAAACTGAAGTTTGTGTGTGGAGGACCAAACCTTCAAAAACAATAAATAAATACATAAATATCTGAATGTAAAAAAAAAACCAAATGCATAAACATACATGGAAATGTGAAAAATAAAAATAAATGAGTATTTAGACCTTTATTTCCTTATTTATGTATAATTTATATAATTTATTTATTTTTTTATTTTTTTATTTCCACATTTATTTATGTATATATGTATTTATGTCTACATTTATTTATTTCCACATGTATTTAAATGTATAAATACTCATTTATTTTCTTTTCACATTTCTTTGTACATTTATTTATTTTTGTTGTTTTTTTTACATTTCATATATTTATTCATTTATTGTGTTTGCAGGTTTGGTCCTCAATATTTGTGCTGAATGAACTGAAACTCTGCAGTGTATGTTTAGTTCCCAGCATGCTTTGCTCTGGTCTGGATCTATTACAGAATCTTGAGTTCAGATCTGACAAGTTCATGTAGGATTTGTCTCAGATCTGAACTTGATTTAGGATCTTCTCCTCTCTCACAGAATCTCATCTGTAGTTGTGAATCTTAAAGCCTCCATCAGTTCGGTGATCGACTCTCAGGTCTGTTACCAAGAGCAGCTGCTGTGAAGAAACGCTCCAGATTAAAATGGAGGATCAAAACAGGTGTGCTTTTAATGAAGAGCTGCAGAAAGACAAGTTTGATCAAAGCCTGTCACTGTATTTCATGAGTCTGTCATTATTGATCAGTGTTTCGTATCAAAGTGCAGCACATCATGTGACCTTCACAGAGTTGGATGTTGGTATTCAGATACTCAGATATTCAGCCACGGAGATTTTTCAATATCAGGATTGATGGAGTTCATCAGTTATCAAACAAATCTGAATAAGCTCTTATGAACCGTCACTAAGATAAATATAAGAATCATTTAAACTCCAGCCAAGCTCAAGATCACAGTGGCACTGAGAAAAAGATGTTCTGATGTTAGTCAAAAGTGATGCTGAAGACTGAAACTCAACTATTGTGAGAAATCTCTCAAAGCCTCCTAAAGAGTGTGTGTGTTACTGCCCCCTAGAGGAACATGATGAAGTTGATCTGACTGAGATTGATATTCAAACATTTAATAAATTCATTTAAATTCATACAGTGTTCAATCTCATCTTCACAGGGTGTGTCTTGATACTTGGACCTGAAAGATCATTTACATTCATATATTTATGTCATTTGTAATTCAGGATAAATGCTGCTGAATTAAATTCAAGCCTGTTAATAAATTCATTTTACCCAAAATTAACAAAACTTATTAGCAATTTAAAACATGTTATAATTCAATGTAATGTCAAATAGGCTCTCCAGCTAATGTAAATCAATATTTCCAGTACAGTATAACAGTAGTAAATGTGTATCTCTCTCACACAAACTCACATCTGTGTCCTGTGACAGAGCAATAACAGCTGTTCACCTACTGCAACTGTGAGGAAAAAAAGAGCGCTTTACCTCATCACAAACATGGTAAAAGAGCGCTTTACCTCATCGCAAACCCGGTAAAAGAGCGCTTTACCTCATCACAAACATGGTAAAAGAGCGCTGAAACGGCTAATCTTTAAAAACCTTTTTTTTTAGCCCCTTGAGGTTAGTGGAGGAGCTTCCCTTTCGAAAGGGAACTTCAACTCTGCGTTTACCGCTATGGGGAACTGTCACTCGTGACAGGTGTCCGAATGCCACAGAATCACACCACTCCAATCCTATTGGCCGGCGACAGCCTATGACGTAATCATAGCGCGAACCCGGAGTATAAAGGGAGCGCCTGAGGAAGCAGTCGACATCTTCTCGTCTTTCGGGACTGTTCTGTCTATGCCATTGTTTTCAACACCAGTAAGGAATTACTCTATATATGCCTGGTGATTTTGGGACGCACTTTTGGACGTGCTGCAGCTGCCATGAGAGCGCGTTAAGAAAGGGGCCGCACACGGATGGCTAGACGAATGGTTCCTTTCTGTCCATGAATGTTGCGGCTCCCATAGACTTTTCATTCCTTCCTGATCTCCGCGTTTGAGATCGGGAGGGCATGGAAAACCCCCTTAGCCATTCAGATTTGGATCTGAGCCAGACAGACGGGAGGAGGAAGAAGCCAGAGTGAGATGGGTGACCGATTGTAAACACCGTTGCATTTGTAATCGATCCCCAGCTATTTAAAGGGCAATTTATATCTGTCCTCTCTTCTTCTTCTTTCACCTCCTATATATATATATATATATATATACATACATATATATGTGTGTTTATATATTTTATATCATGCTCAGGTGCGTCTTTTACAGTTAGGCTGACGGCTGGGCCTTTGATAATATTTTTTCTAAAGGCTGCCGTTAGTGCTTTATAGTGAAAGTGCTTTTAGGCTTAAAAGAACTTTCGTTCTACAAGCCGCAGGAAGGTAAGCTGGGTCTATATTTTTGTATATAAAAAATGTAGACCTTGTTTCTCCTGTATAGCTTTCCTGAGCATGTAGTCAGAAAAGTTATAAGGGGTTCTTTTGGGCAAAATAACTGTAGCATTAGGTTGGCTAGTTTTCAAAACATGCAGGCCGCTTTATGGCCACTTTTTTGTAGCTTCCTATGATAGAGTAGCTTCTCAGCTAATACTCTAGTTTGGTTTGAGTTAGCACTCGTCACTTCAGTTATTTGTGTGCAGGTTGGCTTTATCGGCCGCCTGACACTGTTTGCTTGTAGTGCTTCATTTTCTCCTCATATTTGAAGGATTCAAAATGGAGCCCAAGCTTTGCTTGGCCCAGTAGGCCTTAGCTAGCAGCTAGGCTAGAGCTAGGTTTAGGTGCTTGTTTGTTACATCACCCTTAATATTACTATCCCTATGAGGTTGTATAGTTCCTAGTTCTGGCCTCCTCCTGAGGGAGTTGCTGGCCGTATGCCCATTTCCCCTTTGATGTGAAAATGTTGGTGCTATGGCTGAGCTTAACAGCTAAGGTTATAGGCTGTTATTAGCCTTCCTGGTGCTGTTTTTCCCAGGTGTTAGGCCCTTATCTTTGAGAAGATAAGTTATGCATTACTGCTAGGCCCCACTTTGTAGAACTTTGTCATGCTTATAATGTCTTTGCATGAGCCCCTTGAATTATATTCAAGTTTGAGTATACGGTGCTAAATGTTTTTAGCTTTCGTTCTCTAAGGGTTCAATACAGATCTCAGATCTGTTTCGTGAAAACATTTATCCTGTTTGGATGGCATGTATTACAAAGCATTTACCTTTGCTTTGGGTTCTAAGCTTTAGCCCTACATACTTTCATATATGTGAGCTTACTCTAGTGCTGCCACAGGTTAGCCCCTGGTTCCGTGATAGCAGGCTGTGATTAGCCTCTATCTAAGGACGTGGTGTTTTGTTGTACTCCCCGGTTAGGGTTTGTGTTCCACTGAGTGCATCACCTGTTGGATTGCACACTCAGGTTGAGTGTAGAGAGTCTTATTCTGGTTAGAATAGTATGATCTCTGTTAGCTCCCATTTGATCATGACCACAGCAGCTGTTTTAC
The DNA here is from genome assembly GCF_019924925.1 of Ctenopharyngodon idella. Taxonomy (NCBI): domain Eukaryota; kingdom Metazoa; phylum Chordata; class Actinopteri; order Cypriniformes; family Xenocyprididae; genus Ctenopharyngodon; species Ctenopharyngodon idella. The sequence goes on from NC_067222.1 coordinate 50,747,026, forward strand.
ATATACTGTTAAGTCTGTTGGCTCTTTTTGATAGCCTCTTTCTGAGTACAGCTTGTATCTCGGGCGCTGTTGGTTTACGATCACGAGTTTGCTCACATATCTTAGCACTGCCTCAGGCTTATGCTCATGTTTGTTTGAGGTGGTAGGCCTTGTGGGCCCCCCTTAGACCATGATAGCATGTTTATTTGTACCATGTACATTGCCTGTTGGAATGTGTAGGCTTAGCTCAGGTTGTGTAGCTAGTTACCCACAATTGGCTTGTTGGGTCTAGAGCTGGTCCCCTTTGAGCTTGGTCCCTATTTATGACCACTGGCTGGCGCCACATGGTGCTAAAAGTAGTAGGCCCTGCCAGGCCTCCTTTTTTCAGTTTTTATGTTGGTCCAGCTGGTCTGGTTATATTTAGACTCATTTCCATGGTTGAGTCTTGTTTGCTGACTCACACCGCCATCGGCCACTCCCACCTCTGTAGAGTAGGCCCTAGGTCAGGCCTCTCATAGAGCACTGTGGCGCAGTGTGTACTCCTCTTATCCAAGTGTTAAGGTGTCTTATCGAGTACTTGGCCTACTGGCTGGTTTATTCATGAAGCTACCACTGGCTGATGCCATGTGTTCATGGAGGTTGAAGGCCCCACAAGGGCCTCCTTTCAGTTTGCGGGTTGGCACAGTTTTGTGTTGGTTTCTATGTGACTCATCACCATGGATGGGTCATGATTGCCACTAGCTGACGCCATGTGTTTCGAGTCGTAGGTCTTTGTAGGCCTCCTATGTATCATGCTGGAGTTTGGCTGTGTACTCCTCTCGTTTAGAGAGTAAAAGGTGCTTTTACTGAGTACATGTTCTGAGTGGCTTGCCTCTCAGGGTGAGTTCTTGTGTTAAAACCAGCTGGTTGTTCGGTTTTATGCATTTACTTCCTTGAGCATGGTCTCTTTTAGCTCTGGTTGAGCTAAGTAGTTACCTTGGTTTTAACTCGGTTCTATTTTGCTCCTAAAACTTTAGTGGCCGCTAGCTGACGCCGCGTGTGACAGGTAGTACATGCTGGCATATACCTTTTACATTTTATATTCTTTACTGAAGACAGTAAAAGGGACTTTATGTCGCTGGCTGGCCAGGGCTCCGGTTGACTTATTAACCTCCCTTGTAGTCGGTTTGTTCTGCCTGGAGCTTGATAACACTGCCACGAACTGATGCCACGTGTCTGCTGAGGTTATAGGCCCATGGGGCCTTCTTTAGCACGTGATGGCGTACGCTGTACTCCTCTTGCTTAAAGAGTAAAAAGGTTCTTTACCGAGTACACTGCTCGCTGGATTGTGTTGGATGGACTGTTTTGTGGGCACTCACAGCTACTCAATTACATGGTTGGTCGTGCGCCCAGCATGTTATGTTTTCAGGTAAAAGAGCACTTTACCTCATCACAAACATGGTAAAAGAGCGCTTTACCTCATTGCAAACACGGTAAAAGAGCGCTTTACCTCATCACAAACACGGTATCACAAACATGGTAAAAGAGCGCTTTACCTCATCACAAACACGGTATCACAAACATGGTAAAAGAGTGCTTTGCCTCGTCACAAACATGGTAAAAGAGCGCTTTGCCTCGTCACAAACACGGTATCACAAACATGGTAAAAGAGCGCTTTACCTCATCACAAACACGGTAAAAGAGCGCTTTACCTCATCACAAACACCGTATCACAAACATGGTAAAAGAGCCCTTTACCTCATCACAAACACGGTAAAAGAGCGCTTTGCCTCATCGCAAACACGGTAAAAGAGCACTTTACCTCATCACAAACACGGTAAAAGAGCGCTTTACCTCATCACAAACACGGTAAAAGAGCGCTTTACCTCATCACATACATGGTAAAAGAGCGCTTTACCTCATCGCAAACACAGTAAAAGAGCACTTTACCTCATCACAAACACGGTAAAAGAGCGCTGTGTGCGTGTGTGTGTGTGTGCGTGTGTTTTTGTGACATATCAGGACAAATTTGTATAATGATTTGATACTCCGTGTGACGTCCCTCAGTCTACTAAAGCTATTGGTGCAGAATGCGGGGGTTCCTGATTGGTTCCAACCCATTAATTGATTATCAACAGAATAAAAATGGCTGTGTATTATTGGAGGATAGACACTCTCTGGGGAACATTCCTCAGGGGTGACTCATTTTTGTGTTGACCTGGTGTATGTAGCTTAATTTCTTTGTTGTTCTTTTTTGTTTCTGCTATACCCCTAGATTTTCTGTTCATTATTATTGCTTGTATAATTTGTTGAATTTAATAAATCTTTTCTTGAATTTGATTTTGTGGTCTAATCCCTTTTATGTTACGGCTTGGAACGAGCGGGTCGTAACATAAAATTGGGCGCTCATCTGGGACTGCTACATGTTCAGGTAAATGCAGAGTTTTGGGTGTGTTCACCTGTGTGAATGAGTAGACTTCAGGAAGTTAGAGTGTCCTCAGCTGGGTTTACAATCCTTCCATCGAGGCACTGTTTGTTGTTTTGCCTTTCTTATTTTTAAAGGTTATTCTGGACAGAGGTTTTAAATCTCTGTCGGGGGTACGCTTCGGGCTTTTGGTGAAATGCCTGTGTTTGATGTTTATAAAAGCATTCGATTAGTGTCGCCGTTTTTAGAGAAGGAAGTAGAGAAATATTTTCAACATTTTGAATGCGTTGTAGAGTCGTTGAAATGGCCAAAAGAATTTTGGACCTTACTGTTGCAATGTGTTTTAGTAGGGCGAGCACAAGAGGTGTATTCAGCGCTGACTATTGAACAAAGTGGTGATTATGAAATCGTTAAGTCTGCTATTTTGCATGCTTATGAATTGGCACCTGAAGCATACCGCCAGAAATTTAGGAGTCATGTTAAGTTTGAGAAGTGCACTTATCTTGAGTTTGCTAGAGAGAAAGATAATTTGTTTGACCGCTGGTGTTCTTCTGTAAAAGTTACAACAAAAGAACAACTTAGAGAGCTCATTCTTCTAGAAGAGTTCAAAAATTGTGTTCCAAGTGCTGTTGCTATGTATTTCAATGAACACAAAGTGACTAAATTGCCTGATGCTGCTCTAATGGCAGATGGATTTGTTCTTACTCATCAAGGTTCTGTTCATTTAAATGAGCTGAGTAGGTCAAAGTTGAGCATCTCTGTTAAAAATAAAAAGATGGTTGCATGACAGAATGCTGTTTCAAATTCTGCTGACAATACTTCAGTAACACGCACAAAAGGTGAGATGGTTTGCTTTTATTGTAGAAAGCCAGGACATAAAATTTCAGACTGTGCTGTTCTCAAAAAGAAAGAGAAAACTGTTAAACCTGTTGGTTTAATTTCTACGTCAAGTGTGAATTATAGTCCTGACAAGCAGATTGGGCAGGTGAATGTCACTGAAATGGATAAAGTTAAAAACAGTGTTGACTTTGGGCCATTTCTCACTGATGGAAGTGTTTCTTGGCCTGACTCTGATGAAATGGTTCCTGTTCATATCCTCCACGATACTGGGACGGGGCAGTCATTTTTGTTGGAAGGACTTTTGCCTCTGTCTGAACGTACTGCCACTGGATCTCACGTGTTGGTTCGAGGGCTTGAAATGGACTACATGAAAGTTCCCCTACACCGCATTCATTTTAATTCCAGACTTGTGGCAGGTGACGTGGTCGTAGGGGTTCGTGCAATGCTTCCTATCCCTGGTGTTACTTTTATACTTGGCAATGACTTAGCTGGGGGAAATGTTTGGGAGAAGTCAGATGGTAGTTCCTGTTGTGGATGAATTGAATGGATCTTCTGACCGTCCTAATTTATTTCCTGCTTGTGTAATAACTCGAGCAATGGCCAAGAGACGAATGTCCGATGAAACAGAAAATGTTTTTAGTGATACTTTCCTTGCTTCTGCAAATTCCTCTCAGCCAGAAACCAGTACTGTGTGTACTGAAGTTGAAGATGTGAACTCTATGCATGAGTTACTGTCTGATGGCGAACACAAGATGAATAAGCCTGACTCCATGTCTGAAAGTCCATTTATGTGTGATGACCATGTTAACACTTGTTCTTTGTCTTCACTTTATAGTGTGACTCGAAGAATTAACCAAAGCACAGCACACAGATTAAACTCTTTGAGAATTGTTCTCTTTAGCTGCTGGAGGAGGAAATGAGACTTCATCTTTTTTTTCTTTCAAGATGGATTACTTTGTAGACAACAACCTGTGAGTTTTGACTCTTCCCTTGATCCTAGGATCCAAATTGTAGTTCCTCTTATTTTTCATCACGCCATCCTACAGCTGACACATCAGGGCCTTGCTGGTCATGTGGGGGTACGGAAGACGTATGATAGGATTCTGAGGAAATTCTATTGGCATAGAGTCAGGAGAGATGTGATTAACTATATACGGTCTTGTCACATCTGTCAAATGACCGGAAAACCAAACCAAAAGGTTCCATTGGCTCCTTTACAGCCTGTTGCAGTAGTCACCACTCTTTTTGAACATTTGATTGTCGACTGTGTTGGTCCTTTAGCACGATCTAAGGTTAGACATGCTTATTTACTCACTGTGATGTGCCAGTCTACATCCTTTGAGATCGAGGCTTTAACAAGTTTTATGTCTATTTTTGGCATTCCAAAAACCATTCAGTCTGATCAGGGCTCAAATTTTATGTCCAGACAATTCTCTAAAGCCATGCAACAACTCAAAGTTAAACACAACATCTCGAGTGCTTATCTCATAGTCAGGGAGGGCTGGAAAGATTCCATCAGACTCTTAAGTCACTTTTGAGATCGTATTGTGTTGAACTTGACTGTGACTGGGAGGATGGACTTCTTTGGATGCTGTTCGCTATTCGTGAGGTTGTGCAAGAGAGCACAGGTTTTAGTCCTAATGAGTTAGTGTTTGGGCATACTGTCAGGGGCCCTATTGCTGTCTTGGCAGATGAATGGAAAACATCTGATCCACCTGAGAATGTCTTAGACTACGTGAGTAGTTTTTGTTACAGACTCTATGAAGTCATTGCTCTTGCTCTACGAAAATTAGATAAGTCTCAAGGAAAGATGCAGAGTTTGTATGATCGTAAGGTTAAGTCCAGGAATTTCCAAGTAGGAGATAAAGTGCTTGCTTTGCTACCTGTGCTGAGTAGTCCATTTCAGGCTAGGTTCACTAGACCTTATACGATAGCGAAGTGTTATCCTAACAACAACTATCTTTTAAACACGCCTGATTGTAGAAAGAAAGTACAGGTTTGTCATGTTAATTTATTAAAACCATATGTGACTCCTGTACCTTCTCTGTCTGTTGCTGTTGTGACAACTACTGAACTTCTAGATCTGAGTGTTTCAACAGCATCTGTAGATGTGGCTGACAATCTGGAGATTAAAGGTCCTTCTCGAGGAGAAGTGGAAGGGCGCCTCAACAATTCTGAGGTTCTAGCTAATTTAGCTGATTATCTGTCTCATTTGTGTGAATCAGAGAAGACCGATATAATCAAGTTGGTAAGTTCATTCCCCTCTCTTTTCTGATGTTCCTACCCGAACTCATGTCATTGAACATGACATTGATGTTGGTATGGCTCAACCCGTAAAACAACATCCATATCGTGTAAATCCTATAAAAAGGAAGTAGCTTCAGAAAGAGGTGGATTATTTACTTACTCATAATTTAACAGAACCTAGTTTCAGTTCTTGGAGCTCTCCCTGCATTTTGGTGAGTAAATCTGATCATTCTTATCGTTTCTGTACTGACTACAGGAAGCTTAACTCTTTGACAAAACCTGATTGTTTCCCTCTTCCCAGAATCGATGACTGTGTAGATTGTGTGGGCTCTGCCCAGTTTGTTAGTAAATTCAATCTTCTAAAAGGCTATTGGCAAGAGCCCTTGACCTCACGTGCTAAAGAACTATCTGCTTTTATTACACCTGATTGTTTTCTGCAGTACACCGTTATGCCTTCTGGAGTTAGAAATGCTCCCGCTACTTTTCAGCGGCTAGTAAATCGAGTGTTGTCTGGGTTGAGGGGATGTGAAGCTTACCTGGATGATGTTGTTTTGTACAGTTCTTCTTGGTCTGAACATCTCGCACAAATTAGAGAGCTTTTTGAACATTTGGCTAAAGCTAACTTAACTATAAATCTTGCCAAGTGTGAATTTGGCAAGGCCACTGTGACATATTTGGGTAAGGTGGTTGGCCGGGGGGGTGTAAAACCCATCAGCGCTAAAGTTGAAGCTATCTGTAGTTTTCCTGTTCCAGCTACCCGTCGTGAGTTACGACATTTTCTTGGGATGGTAGGTTACTACAGAGGTTTCTGTCAGAACTTTGCGACTGTTGTTGCCCCTTTGACCGATTTGTTAAGCCCAAAGGCACCTTTTAAATGGTCACAACAGTGTCAATATGCCTTTGAAAATGCTAAGTCCCTTTTAGCCAATGCTCAGTTTGAAATACCTTTCCTCCTTGCTATTGATGCTAGTGTTTATGGTGCTGGCGCTGTTCTTTCACAAGATGTAAATGGGATTGAGCATCCAGTCAGTTATTTTTCAAAAAAGTTCAACCGTCACCAGCAAATGTATTCTACAGTGGAAAAAGTGGCTCTAGCCCTTGTTTTAGCAGTTTAACACTTCGAGGTCTATTTGAGTTCGGTCTGTGGTCCTATTGTAGTATACACTGACCATAACCTGTTAACATTTTTAGATCGAATGCGTGGTAAGAACCAAAGAATTCTGAGATGGAGTCTTATTCTGCAACCTTTCCACTTAAAGATTAAACATATCCGTGGCAAGGATAACTTGATAGCCGATGCTCTTTCTTGTGCGTAAGATATTCCAGTAGTGTCTGGAATCTTCTCTATCTCTCTTTCTTCCCCTCTTCCTCTCTTCCTCAATTCTTTCCTCCATCCTTTCTTTTTGTCTGTTCTCTCTCTATTCTCCTCTCTGATGTCCTAGGGCCCAGGATTCCGGGAGTGAAATGGAGTGGGATTACAGAGATGAGTATCGTTGTAATTTATATTTTTATATCTACTTTGTTTTGCATTGCAAATTATGTTTTGTTTCCTTTGTTTTTTCTTTTGTCGGTTCTTTAGGGAACCTCCTTTTGGAGTGGGAGGTGTGACGTCCCTCAGTCTACTAAAGCTATTAGTGCAGAGTGTGGGGGTTCCTGATTGGTTCCAACCCATTAATTGATGATTATCAACAGAATAAAAATGGCTGTGTATTATTGGAGGATAGACACTCTCTGGGGAACATTCCTCAGGGGTGACTCATTTTTGTGTTGACCTGGTGTATGTAGCTTAATTTCTTTGTTGTTCTTCTTTGTTTCTGCTATACCCCTAGATTTTCTGTTCATTATTATTGCTTGTATAATTTGTTGAATTTAACCCTCTGGGGTCTGAGGATTTTCGGGGCCCTGGAGAAGTTTTGACATGCCCTGACATTTGTGCTTTTTTCAGTTGTTCATAAACATATTAATGGAAAAAGTGTCATTACACTGTATTCAGCACAAACTAGGCTACAATAATATGTGAGGAACATGTATGTACATGTTCGTGTTTTTGAAGGAATAACGTTTATGCGTGGTTATTGAAAAAACAAAAAACTTAAGTCACTGAAATAAAGCCAAACAATATATATTAAATCTGTGTTCACAAGACTTCTGGGTATTGGAGGTTGTAGACTAGTTTTTGCTTCAAAATGATGTAAAAATTATCCTGCATACTCGTTCGTTTATAACAATATACTGATTTAGTTTTTGTAAGACACTTTTTGTCAAGAAACACAGTATGCGTGGAGGCGTGAATCATCATGAATAATGGGTGATTTACACCTGAGAAGACAAAAGAATCGCATAAAGAACCTCTAATGAGCTGCATATTAATGAGGCCTTTCAGTCAGGTAGGCTGTGAAAAAACCCTCTGTGATCATGTCTCAAGCTCATCATGGTGTATATCAAACATACAGAAAAAACAGCAATACTGTGAAATATTATTACAATTTAAAATAATGGTATTCTATTATATACTTTAAAATATAATGTATTTCTGTGATGCAAAGCGTCTGAACATTCATGTTACCTCTATGGCATTTCATATAGTCTTTTAGCTTAAAAGCATGCACATTTGGAGAAATATTGATGGATTCTCATATGTTTATGTCAATTTTCTATACAGAGGAGTAATATTTATTCAATATGTATTGTCATCACTGTGAGTGCTGGATACTGTGTTTTCAATTCATACTTGCAGCCGGAGGGCGCTCTGTGCACATTTAGTCCACAAATTACTCTAAAGAAGAACAGGGCATTCAGGAACTAACGGCATGTCCTCCAGAGATCGCTAACCATGGCTTTAACATCCAGATAAACACTTTTCAAGACAATAAATGCACGATTGAGATGATATATACATGTATTGCCTCAGAATTTGCGTCTGAATAGCGCTCGCTCCGTGGGCGTGGCCGCGGATAATGAGCTGAATCACGGGCGTCTGACATGTGTCTCTTTTCATACAGATTACATAAACACAGAATATTTGTTTTCGATTTGACTTACACGATTTAAAACCTGACATTTCAACGTTTTTTTAGACATAAGTCTCATTTTTGTGTCATTAGTATTCACTAAGTTACAGATCATTTTCTGAGAACTATCAGATTAAACTTCGTTCAGAGGGAGACGAGAGATCACGCATCATGTTAGTTTTCTTTATTTTGCAAAAAGCACATCATTTTGTTTATACTCTGAGTGTACACAAATAAAAGAAGATATTCCACAGATTAAAATGGTGTATAACTCTTAATTATATGTGCAACATTGACGGAGTATTTTGAGTCTCTTTCACACTGGTAAGAAAAAAACCGAGGTGGTATCGCCGGCGTGACCGCCGACCCGAGGGAGTTAATAAATTGGCACGTGGCTCCGTCTTCCAGGATTAGAGGAAGGGGGGGTTCAGCTGCTGCGCCAGGCTCTGTGGAAACAGGAACAGAGGGATGGTGAGGTTTGAGTAAAGACACATGGAAAGTGGGATGAATACGATACTGTGCAGGTAATTGGAGTTGGTAAGTGACCGGGTTTATCTGCTTCTTGATGGTGAAGGGGCCAATGAATCTGGGACTTAGCTTTCGGCAAGGCAGACGCAGTCTAATGTCCCGAGTAGACAGCCAGACCTTCTGTCCCGGTTGGTAGACTGGGGTGTTGGAGCGTCGAAGGTCGGCTGTCATCCTGCGTCTGCGCAAGGCCTGTTGAAGCTGGTGGTGGGCAGAGTCCCAGATCCTCTCGCTCTCTCGGAACCAGTAGTCGACAGCTGGTACATCCGACGGTTCCCCTGACCAGGGGAACAATGGGGGTTGGTAGCCGAGCACACACTGGAAGGGAGTGAGTCCAGTGGTAGGTTGGCGCAGGGAATTCTGTGCGTACTCGGCCCAACCCAGGAACTAGTTCCAAGAGTCCTGGTGGCCATGGCAGAAGGTACGGAGGAACCGGCCGATCTCCTGGATCTTCCGCTCCGTCTGCCCGTTCGACTGCGGGTGGTATCCAGACGAGAGGCTCACGGTCACACCTAGGAGAGAGAAGAATGCACGCCATACTCTGGAGATGAACTGAGGTCCTCGGTCCGATACAATATCTTCTGGGATTCCGTAATATCTGAAGATGTGGTTGAACATGATCTCAGCTGTTTCCATAGCTGTGGGCAGGCCTTTTAAGGGAATCAGATGACAAGATTTAAAAAATCTGTCAATTACCACCAGGATACAGGTACAGTTGTTGGATACAGGTAAGTCTGTGATGAAATCCACTTCTAGGTGTGACCATGGTCTGTTGGGAACAGGCAGAGGATGGAGCTTGCCGGAGGAAAGATGGCGAGAGCTCTTTGAGATGGCGCATTCCTGACATCCTTGCACCCACCTTCTGATGTCCCTTGCCATGTTTGGCCACCAGAAGCGCTCTTTCAGCAGTGAGAGGGTTTCATTGACCCCGGGGTGGCCAGTGCCCAGCGATGTGTGGGAAGAATGGATGAGTGGAGTGCGGCATGTCCGAGTGATGTACTGCAAACCTGGTGGACAACCCGGCAGAGTGTTGGTGGAGGCATTGGAGGAGGGAATGGTGGCTTCAGACCAGCTGATGGGACTCACGATAATCTTTTCAGGTAGGATGGATTCGGGCTCTTCAGTGTTCTCTTCAGGATTATAGAGACGGGATAAGGCGTCCACCTTGACGTTCTTGGGACCTGGACGATAGGAGATAGTGAAGTTAATACGGGTGAAGAATAGCGCCCAGCGCGCCTGTCAAGGATTCAATCTCTTGGCATCTCTGAGATATTCCATGTTTTTATGATCAGTAAGTACCAAGAAGGGGTGCTGTGCACCCTCCAACCAATGCCTCCACTCCTCCAGTGCCAACTTGATGGCTAGAAGTTTCCTGTTTCCGATGTCGTAGTTTCTCTCCGCCGGGTTGAGTTTGCGTGAGAAAAAGGCACATGGATGGAGTCTACTTGGGTTCCCCTGCTGCTGAGAAAGCACTGCTCCCACTCCTGTGGTGGAAGCACCCACCTCGACTATGAAGGGCTTATCTGGATCAGGATGTATGAGGAGGGGAGCGGTGATGAAGGCTTCCTTCAGGGTGTTGAAAGCATTGGTGGCAGCTGGTGATCAGGACAGAGACTTGGGCTTGTTGCGGAGGAGGTTGGTCAAAAGGCTTGTTATGGTACTGTAGTCCTGGATGAATCTGCGGTAGAAATTTGCTAAACCTAGGAATCTTTGGAGTTCTTTGATGGTGGATGGAGTTGGCCAGTTCCTGATGGCTTCTACTTTCCCCCATCTGGATGCCACTGCTGTCGATGTTGTAACCAAGGAACTGCACTGAGGATTGATGGAACGAACATTTTTCAGCCTTGAGGAACAGATGGAATTCCCTCAGGCATTTCAAGACCTCCGCAATGTGGTGGCGATGTTCTGCCATGCTCCGGGAGTAAATCAGGATGTCATCAATGTAGACCAGAACGAACTTGTGAAGAAACTCCCGGAGCACCTCATGGATGAAGTCCCGGAATACGGAGGGGGCGTTGACCAGGCCATACGGCATCACAAGGTACTCGTAGTGTCCAGTAGGGGTCACAAAGGCGGTCTTCCACTCGTCCCCCTCACTTATCCGGTTGAGGTTGTACGTGCTGCGGAAGTCCAACTTGGTGAAGACAGTGGCACCGCTGAGATGTTCCAGAGCCGCTGGGATGAGGGGAAGTGGGTAACGGAACTCTACCATAATCTTGTTAAGTGCCCGGTAGTCGATACAAGGCCGCAAGCCTCCGTCCTTTTTTGCCACGAAGAAGAAACTCGAAGCAGCAGGGGAAGTAGACGGGCTGATGTAACCTTGTTCTTGCGCCTCCTTGATGTATTCCTCCATGGCCTTCTCCTCAGGAATTGATAGAGGGTAGATCTTCCCACGGGGCACTGACTCACCCGGAAGCAGATTGATGGCACAGTCCCATGGCCGGGGTGGAGGCAGCTTGGAGGCTCTTTTCGGGCAGAATACGTCGCTGAAGGGGGCGTAACACGGAGGAACATCCACCGAACGTTTCTCCACAGGACTTTCGATGGAAGTAGTGCAGACAGACAGATATTCTGGACGAGGAGAGGAATGTAGTGGTAACACAGGGAAACAGTTCGGGAAACAGTTATCGCCCCACTTCAGGAGGTGGACGGCGTAACAGTGGTCTTGAGCTTGAGCTGGCGGCAGAGGGTGCCAGAGATGAAGTTGCCAGCTGACCCGGAGTCGAGGAGAGCATTAACTGAAATGGAAATATCAACAGCAGTAAGGATTACGATGGTAGTGAGTGGCTTCATCTTATGTATAGGAGGAAGAATGGCACTCACCATGGGATGAGGAGGACAAGTGGGGCATGCTGAGATGACATGCCCAGGAGTACCACAATATAAACACAATCTCTGGGTTAGCCATCTCTGCCACTCAGCAAGTGTCAGCCAGGTATTGTCCATTTGCATGGGTTTGCTGGCTGGTTCTGGAGGGCTGATGGGCTCTGGACAGCAGAGGGATGATGTAAATAGCGACTGGCCCTGGTGCTCTTCGAGAAACGACTGCATACGAGTGGCGAAGCGGATGGAGAGTTGGATGAATCGTTCTAACCCGATGGAATCCTCGTATGCAGCGAGATGCAACCGCACTCGTGGATCCAGGCCTTGACAGTAGGAGGTTAGTAGTGATTTCTCGTTCCATCCACTAGCGGCAGCAAGAGTCCTGAACTTAAGGGCATATTCATTCACAGTCATAGTACCTTGTTTCAAATGATATAATTGCTCACCAATCGATGAATCCCCGGCTGGTCTACCGAACACTTCCTTGAAATGGGTCATGAAGCTGGTGAAAGACTGGGTAACTGAACTATTTTGCGACCAAATAGTTTCAGCCTATCGAAGCGCTCTGCCATTTAACTGTGAAATAATAAAAGCTACCTTGGCATGGTTGTCGGGGTATAAGTGTTGTTGCATCTCCAGGACCAGCGAACATTGTAACAGGAATCCGTTGCAATCCCCTGCCGAACCAGAGAAGGGCGCCGGTTCGGCCATGGGACTGGCGTACACAGGCAGTGAAGAAGTGATGGCAGTGTTGACGGAGGTGATCGCTGGTGGATTGGAGGTGAGTGCTCGCCGTAAGACGTCAACAAGCTCTTGAAATGGATCCGGGGTGCTCATACTGGTGTTCTGAGGTGTTGGTCCGGTCTTCTGTTACAGTACAGAAGGGTCGGAGACAATGGGAAACAGGTAAGTGATGTTTATTGAACAACCAGTGGAGCAGACAGGAATGCAGGTGAGTGAATAGCAGATTTGCAGGTTGAATAGTGAATAGCGGAGTGATAATACTGTCCTTTGTGTTGTAGGGTTGGAGATCGTGGATGGCAGATGAATAGCGTTCGTAGCAGAGCAGAGAAGACACTTGGGAACTCACACGAAGACAGGAACACACGAGGAGACTTGGAACACGCTGGAGACGAGACGGTAAGTATACAGGAGTCCTGAAGGTAAGCATAGAGGTAAGTCTATGTACAAACGAGACCGGACGCTGACTGGAGTGAGTGAGTGTCTTTTATGTAGTGACTGATTGGGGTGCTGATTGAGTGCAGGTGCGTGTGATCAGTACTCTGGTGAGGGAGTGCGCTGTGATTGGGTGATGTTGGAGCCTGGCGTGTCTGTGACATAAATCTTTTCTTGAATTTGATTTTGTGGTCTAATCCCTCTTTTATGTTACGTCTTGGAATGAGCGGGTCGTAACACTCCGTTATTATCAATGTTGGAAACAGTTGTGTTGCTTAATATTTTTTTGGAACCTGTAACCTGGTTCCAAAAATCTGATTCATTGATGAATAAAAAGTTAAAAAGAACATAATTTATTCAAAATATAAATCTTTTCTAACGACATCACTTTAATATCACTTTTTATCAATTTCACACATCCTTGCCGAATAAAAGTATTAATTTCTTTAAAAAAAGAAATAAAATAAAATAAATAAAAAGAAAAAAATTACTGACCCCAAAATTTTGAGCGGTAGTATATTGTTACAAGAGAGTTAAATAAATGCTGTTCTTTAAAATTTTATTCATCAAAAATCCTGAAAAATCTATCACAGGTTATTAAACAGCTCAACTGTTTCCAACATTGATAATTGAGCATCAAATCATCATATTAGAGTTATTTCTGAAGGATCATGTGACACTGAAGACTGGAGTAATGATTCTGAAAATTCAGCTTTGATCACAGGAATAAATTACATTTTAAAATATATTAAAATAGAAAACCATTATTTTAAATTGTTTTCCAAAAGCCCCGAATCTTTCAGGTTTGAGGTTTCTTAACAGTGCTGTCAAAATATAATTTTTTCTAAACACATCTCTCTATGGAAATATGTTAAAGGAACACTCGACGGAAAATGAAAAGTTGCGATTTTCTAAGCCGACATGGCTAGGAACTATACTCTCATTCCGGCGTAACAATCAAGGAACTTTGCTGCCGTACCATGGGTGCAACAGGCGCAATGATATTACGCAGCGCCTGTGACCCCCTGCTTGCACAGGGAGCGTGCCTTGCAACCATGGAAACATTTGTGAGAGACGCTGCGTAATATCATTGCGCCTGCTGCACCCATGGTACGGCAGCAAAGTTCCTTGATTATTACGCCAGAGTATAGTTCCTAGCCATATCGGCCTAGAAAATTGCAACTTTTCATTTTCCGTCGGTCTTAGTACACGATGTAACTACAGAAGAGTCAAGTTTTAAATAGGAAAAATATCAAAACTCTTTGGTCAGTTTTGAGCGAGATGCTAACGGTCTAATCAGATTCAATGAACTATGCTAAGCTATGCTAAAAGTGGTACCGCCAGACCCGGAGATCGGCTGAATGGATTCGAAAACGGTAAAACTCAACTGTTTAACTCTAGGGGAGTTGGAAAATGAGCCTATTTTCAAAAAAAGTGGAGTGTTCCTTTAAACAGTTCAATAGTGCTTTTCTGCAGTATACACCGATACCTGCAGTGCTTTCTCTCTCTTCACTTAGACAGCGAGTTCACGCACACTGTAGCGAAGGCTACCTTGAAGATGATAAAGACTGGTTTCGGATAGGTATAGCAATGTACCAGGTGTATTGGTCAGAACACGACAGAGAATGAAGTGAACTTGAACTGGTTTAATATGGCAATTATGTAAATGTACATCAGAGGAGGGAGCCAACCATTATCATAACCCTTAAACAATGCTTGATTGAATATGCAACAACTTTCAGTTACAATGAAGAAGGCCACAGCGAGTCAGTTGGGCCTCCTGAGGTCAAATCCAAGGGAGTTGACATGTCCTGAGGAAATAGTGTTTATAATATATTAATTATTATTATTATTAAATGCTGCTTTTTATTTTTACAGAACAATAGTATGTATTATTACAATATAAGGCATATCTTTTAATGTGATAAAATATATTTAAAAAAAAAAGAAGAAGAAGTGCCAGGGGCGTGGCTTGGGTGTGCGGTCAGATTTTCCTGCTTTTTTTTATCTCTAGCTGATCACATGCCTGATATATATATATATATATATATATGTTTATATATATATATATATACACATACATATAACAACTCAAAGTTAAACACAACATCTCGAGACATTCGCCACCTGCTAACCGATACCAATCAAAATACCAATGCATGAAACTCCGTGAGCCATCATCACAGCCTCGGACTCTTCATCTGCCGAACAATCTGGTAGGCCTGTCGTCCCTAAACAAATAAAGCTGGTCGATTCATTCTCTTGCGGTGTACCATATGTGAGAATGGTAATAAGTGGGATAAGATTTCACGTCTCACATAGCCAAAGAAATGACACCTGTCAGTACCGTGGAAAAACCTGGCTTCGAACGGCTGCTAAAGACAATCGACCCCCGATACAATTTGCCTTGCCGTAAATACTTTGCCCAGGATGCGCTCCCGAAACTCCCAAAACTGTATTATAAAGTTTGTGAAGAGCTGTCACAGATAACTTACTTTCCGAATAAACACACCGGGGAGATCACCGCAGATGTTTCTTGGAATTTGAGAGCTGAGCAACAAGTTTGCATCGCAACTGATAACAGGAGCAATATTGTCAAAGCGGCTGAACTGAATAAGTGGACAAGGCTGCAGTGTTTCGGGCATCACCTTCATCTTGCTGTTGGTGTTTTACTATGATACATTTTTAATGGGGGGAAAAGAAAATCATGTTTTTTTAATTATTTAAAAGTAAACGCAAACATATCGAGATATATATCGAATATTGTAAAAATTTTGACAATATCGAGATATCAATTTATTTTTATATATCGCTCAGCCCTAATTTATGCACAGACACATTTCAGTACATTCACACACGTTCAGGATTATGTTTGGATTTGTCCTGTGTATGTTTCTGTGTACTTCAGTAAATATGCAGGTCAAGGCGGTTGGTTTAGGTTTTTTTGGCATCTCCATGTGGTCCTGTTCAGTGTCGC
The DNA here is from genome assembly GCF_019924925.1 of Ctenopharyngodon idella. Lineage (NCBI taxonomy): Eukaryota > Metazoa > Chordata > Actinopteri > Cypriniformes > Xenocyprididae > Ctenopharyngodon > Ctenopharyngodon idella. Next base: position 50,763,008 of record NC_067222.1, read on the forward strand.
AACTTGACTTGTCTGAAATGTAAACAAGCTCTTTGCTGTTGCACTATACACTGTGAATTCTCAAACGTTTTTTGGTCTGATTTTTTTATGGGTGCCTTGGAGTACATAAATATATGAATTATATTCATTGGGTTATTTGGTGTCCTTTTGGAGTCTGCAAGTGTTTTTTTTTGGGAAAAACACCTAAATTTACCTTGAAAAAAGGTGAAAAATACAGTTTTGTGAGAATCACACTTCAATCTGATGGTTTACTTTGCTGGATAAAGGCAAAGATGGCAAAATGGACGTGTTAAACAAGATAAATGGTGTATGCTTAATTTCACGATAAGTGTGCGATTAAGTGTGCGAGGATGCGCAATAAATCATGATTACATTTTTTTATCTATTGACAGCCCTACTATATATATGTGTGTGTATGATTTGTGTAATACATACACACACACATATATATATATATATATATATGTCTGTGTGTGTGTGTGTGTGTGTGTGTGTAGACATACATTTGTGCAGTCCTGCTGTAATCCTAATCTCTCCTCCATGATCCACACTGCAAAAAAAACATAGTGTCAGTAAATACACATTTTATCAGTAAACACGCACACACACACTCACACATTCACTCACTACACACACACACACACACATTTACTCACTACACACACTAACACAATTGCATTCACTCACTACACGCACATTTACACACTAAAACTCACATTCACGCTCTACACTCACACACATTCACTCACTACACACACGTCTACCCTCACACTCACATTCAATCACTATACACACTAACAAACACACACACACACACACACACACACAGCAGTGCAGGGCGATTAATCAAATTAATTGTTTAATTGTCATTATGAATTAAAATTTTGTCTTCCAATGATTATGGAAACAAGATAATCGAGATAAAATGACATGGTAAAACATGCTTTACAGTTTTTTTCAACTGCTTACACACAAAATCCTTACTTGTCACACAATTTCTGAAACCTGACACTCAAACAGCAGAACCACGCACCAAATCTGTGAAACCATACACTAATTCTCGGCCTTTGACTAATTTTTCAATTTCATAAAACACTTTTTGCAAAACACAACACACAAAAATCTAACAGGAAGTATCTTGATTTCCTTTTTCAAACACAACCAGTCAAAATGCCACACTTATTCATCAGTGCCTCACACTAACTCCTCACATGTGCAAACACTCATTGCTTTACTTAACACCAACCAATCATGGCTTTAGAATAGGCCTATAAATAGGCCAAAGGTCAAGTTATAGGTTTTGAACAACTTTTCTGTTGTCTACTTGCTTCCATATTCATAATTTCTAAACCCTATTGAGGATTTTTTCTCCACAAGTGCATGATCGTCGTACCTATGTCAACATAACACTTCTCCAGGGAATGGAGGAGGCATGTGGAGACACTGACGCTGCCTCCATCCAAGGTTGGATACACAAGAGAGAACATAGCATGTGACGTGGATGAAGTATTGTGGCCGGACCCATCCAGGAGGAGAGATGGAGCCTAGATACACCCAACCATCTCGTCCACCAACAAACACACACACAACAAACACATGTTGGGTTTCCATGTTTTATGGGGACATTCCATAGGCGTAATGGTTTTTATACTGTATAAACTGTATATTCTATCCCCCTACACGAACCCTACCACTAGACCTACCCATGGCAGAAAACATTCTGCTATTTTAGATTTTCAGAAAACATCATTCTGTATGATTTACGTATAAGCTTGTTTCCTCATAGGGACTTACTGTAAAAACAAAGTCAAAATGCACTGGTATTACTATACTTGTGGGGACATTTGATCCCCTACCAGGACACACATACACACCATTCCTTTGGAATATTCACCTGTTTCAAAAAATTTTTTTTATTGCTAATTTTTTTTTTTTTTTTTTTGTCCAACTACACATGGTTGATGTATTTTTTTTCTTTCGTAATGTGTAATACTGTATTCACAACCACACATGCTTACAGTAAAAAAAAAAAAAAGTTTGGTTTCAATCTTGCTTTCATGTTTACCATGAATTTTTCAACATCTCTCTGCCAATTACTCTCAATCTTGTACAGAAATGTACATAGCAGCTTATGAAAGAAGAGCTTTAGGTTTTGAATATCTGTGTGTATATGATATATCCAAAAATAGAATATTATGGCAAATGTGTTTGCAAAGTAAGACAAATGTTTGCTTTTGAGATGTGTTTGTGATATTTTGAATGCAGTGCTTCATTTTGCAAGAGATGTGAGGCATTTTGCATTTTGTGTGGGCAATTCTTGGATTTGTGTGTAAAGTTTTGAAAAAAAGAGACAAAGTTTTGAAAATGTGTGTAAGCAGTTGAAAAAAAACTGTAAACATACTAGCGATATTCTATAGTTTGTACGGTCGTGAAAAACCCGGAAAAGTCATGGCATTTTAAAATACCAATTTCTAGGCATGGGAAAGTTAATAGGAAATTAATAGGGAAGAAATAAATAAACCCAGAAAGTTTTGGAAAAGTCATGGAAAATAGTTTCAAAATACTTATATAATAGAATATATGTTTAACTGATAATATTGTTTAAACTACAATACTTAACGTTCATTCAAACCATCCAACTGCGGCATTCCATCAGATTTAGTTTTGTAGCGTTGAGCATTATAACCAATCACACGCGTGTTCTTATTGAGCTTATGAATGTGATGGCCAATCAGAAGTGTTCAGATCAGTCATCACTGAAACGAAGAGTTTTGTACAATGCACACGCTTTGTCTGAATTCTGAAACTGTATGTAGAATTCTGAAACTCGTGAATTTTCCCATCATAAACAACAAAGTGCAGATTCGATGTCAGAGATTCATGTCGCAGTGTAGTCAGCTTCTGAGATTTTAATGGGAGTGTTTGTGAGAGTGCTTAAATGTCAATGTCAATTTTATTTATATAGCACCATTAAACACAACCTGGGTTGACCAATGTGCTGCACAACAGAATTCACACAATTAAAATAGTAGAGAAAACAATAAAATTATTACAGTTTTTGCCTATTGCTTACACACTTTTTGCAGAATTTGGCTCATTATGTCAAAACTCTACACACAAGCCAATCAGACATAGCACTTGGAGATTAACAACTCACATCTATGCCAAAATGAAACACTGCAATCAAAACTTAACACTTGTAAACTTAATTTACAAAAATGAAATTCTTGCAACAAAACCATACACACAAGCACCATTTGAATTACTCTTTCATATCACCAGCAACACACTGATGGGCTTTATATAAAACACTGCAGTCTTTGTGTCATTTTCTCGGACTCAGTCTTCTGTAAAACTCAAAAGTATAATTTCTGCAGTAATCAAACAAGTTTTTACAAAAAACAAACATTCTTACAGAAAGAAAAATAGAATCACAAATCATCAAATTTAGCAACAAAAAAGTAAAACAAAAAACAATTACTGAATAAATTGCTATTGGGGGAAAAACATATACTTGTTTTGTATGTGTGCGTGTGTGGTGGTGGGGGGCTGGGGGGGTGCTTATGGATCCTGCCTTCTGTTCGGATCTGGCCACAAGACCTCGTCAACATCACAGGCGATGTCCTCGCAGGCTAGGCATTGGGGAAAATATCGCCTTGTGTGCCGAATCCACAATGGGTTTGATCCCACCTCAATGTCTCCGCATGCCTCTTCCATTGCTTGCAGAAGAGAAATGCGGGCGTGTGGTTGCCGATCATATACTTTCCACTGCCACGCTGAAAAGAATTCCTCGATTGCATTTAGAAAGGAGCTATAAGGAGGCAGGTATAAAAGTTTGAAATGGTTATAGTTGGTGAACCAATCTCGGACCAGAAGAGCCCTGATGTCATCTGATATACGTCTCCGCACTGGTCCTCGCACTGGTCACCCCTGCATTTCAGCCCCGACTTTGGGATGCATAACAGTCTCTGGTTGGACGACTGGAGAGACAAGACTGGATGATGTTCAGTCAATAAAACCGAAAAACTGAACGTAGAACCGTCGTAATATGGTCCCGTTTTTTTGTACTGGTCAAAAGTCTTGCAGCAGCATTTTGCACTATCTGCAAGCGGGATAGAGCTGACTGGCTAATCCCAAAATACAGCGAGTTACAGCAGTCCAATCTAGATGTAATAAAAGCATGAATGACTTTTTCAAAATTTCTACTAGACAATATAGGTTTTACTTTTGCTAGTAGACGAAGCTGAAAGAAGCCAGATTTGACCACTGTATTTATCTGTTTATCGAATTTTAAACCATCATCAAAAATAACACCTAGGTTTTTTACCCAAGACTTCACAGAGGAGGATAAATCACCAAGATTTCTTTTTGGTGCACTAAGAGCATCCGAAGGACCAAACACAATTATTTCAGTTTTACTCTCATTAAAATTAAGAAAATTTAAAGACAACCAGGCTTTCACATCAGACAGACAAGTCATAAGTGCTTCTAAACCATTAGAACTCTGCTTTAAGGGCAGGTAGATTTGAGTATCATCTGCATAACAATGGAATGACAAACCATGCTTTCTAAAAATAGAACCCAATGGGAGCATATATAATGAAAAAAGAATAGGAGCTAAAATGGATCCCTGGGGATCACCACACGATAGAGGAGCTGCTTCAGATATATGGTCACCAATTTTAACTTTAAAACTTCGATTAGAGATATGAATTAAACCATTCCAAAGCTCTTCCTTTTATGCCAGCACAGTGCTCCAAGCGAGCAAGAAGGATGGCATGGTCCACAGTGTCGAAAGCAGCACTCTAGTCTAGGAGCACAAGCACAGCATAATCCCTAGCATCAACAGTTAATAGGATATCATTTAAAACCTTCAGAAGTGCAGTCTCTGTCGAGTGGTGTTTTCTAAAACCTGATTGAAAGACTTCAAAGATCTTATTTTCATCTAAAAAACTGCAGCTGTTGAAGAACTATTTCTAAGATCTTTGTTATAAAAGATAAATTTGAAAGGGGTCTATAATTGGCTAACACAGTATGATGTAGATTCGGTCTCTTAAGCAAGGGATAAACTGTGGCATGTTTTAACACATCAGGTACAGTACTAGTTTCAAAACAGCGATTCACTATAGTATATTCACTATAGTCACAAGGTAGGGACCCACTGCAACAAAAACTTGTTTCAGGAAAAATAATGGAATAGCATCAATGGAGGAGCCGGACGGCTTTAACTGACCCACAATTTCTTGGTGATGTATAAAAGAAACAATTTCAAGCTGGCTGAACTCAGCAGAACAAACTGAGGGAACGGATGGATCAAAGGCAGGTGGAGAAATCCCTAATCTGATATCACTGATCTTATTAACAAAAAATCTAAGAAAATCCTCACACATAGTCTTTGACACACCAGGGCCCAGTTTTTCAAAAGTAATGCAGTGGGATTTCGGATCACGGATTGGATCAAATCTTGGAAACGGGTTTTTCAAAACCAAAAGAGGGATTCCGAACTAAGATCAGAGTATGTAATCCGATCTTACATTTGATCTGGATCAAACCTGCTCTTTGGGTTTTTCAAAACTTTGAACAAGGTTTAGGATCCATTCGATAAAAAAAAAAAAAAAACAGGATTATCCTGATCCCATCAGAAGGGTGGATTCAGTTGTGATTTTTTGAGCCAAATAAAATCAGAGTTTTTTTTTTTAAGTGAATGATCACAAAATCAATGTTTACTGATGATATATACTTTTCTTCATATTTGAAGCATATATGAACCATATCACATCTAATGAGATATGGTAAACAACAAAAACAAACAACAAATCTCAAAGCTATCAGCTGTCAAATAAATGGTACTGTTGCTCACAGCTCTATAATTCCACAGTATATTAATGGCAATGACAACAACAAATATATTCAGTAGCCTAGTTAAAAGTAATTTCTCACAATTGCATTTCTAATTGCATGCCCAGTGTGTCCTTCATTAGGTAAGAACATTGGCGGCTGTTCTGGTTCTACATCAGGCTCAGGTCCATCAAAATTGTCATCAAGAGGGACATGACGCCTGGTGGCGATGTTATGCAAAACAATACAGGCAAGGATTATGTTGTATGCCACCTTGGATTATACTCACAAGTAGTTAAGACACGCAAACCGTCTCTTCAGGACTCCATTTAAGCGTTCAATGGCACATATTGTTTTGCAATGTGAGGAGTTGAAGCGTGCCTGCTCAGGTGTGTTTGTAAATGAAAAATGGGGTCATTAGGGGTGCACTGTATAGTGCACTTTCTCTTAGATCATGAACTGCAATGACCCTGGCCATTTCACAACACAGTTGGTTATTATGAGGTCGGCGTTGCCCACAAGTTGGATGTTGATGCTGTGCCTCCCCTTTCGATTGACATACTCCCACTCCCTTTCACAAGGTGCTTGGATATGCACATGAGTACAATCAATAGCACCAATAGTGCTAGGCATGTTCCCCATTTGAAAAAACTTGTGTTTAGTCTGAGCTGTCTGGTCATCCTTGGGAAAGGAAACAAATTGATTGATCAGACTGCCCAGTGCTACTGACATAGCCTTCACCTGACAAGATCTGCAGTGTACTTAATGTCATCTCTCCCAAAGTGAAAACGTGCATAAAGTTCTTCTGATGTGTATTGCTTGAGTGGTCAGCATGCACCCTTTGACAGTACCTTCTCCTACGGTAACAATGAACAATACCCGCCATGTGGATGCCACTGGAGGCTAAGAGAAATGGGTGCAAAGACATGATGTGTTTAAATGGTGTCACCCATTAACCAGCAATGAGCTGATTGGTGTAAGCTTAATTGAGCACAAGCCAAAGCAATTATGGTCAAGGCTTTTAAGATCAGTGTTGGCTACACCAAAGAGTTGGAACCATGGAACCAGGGCCTAATTTCACTGTGGCAGAAATCTGTGCACTGCTGGAGGGTGTTCGGGCAAATTTTGCCTCGATAGTAGGAGGTTTCAGCTCAGCAAAGGGTGGAGAAGTGACCAAAATAGGAAAACACAACATTTGGGAGGACATAACCAATCATGTCAATGCCATGGGGTCTGGCCAAAAGAGGACCATAAAACAAGTTATGTTGCGATGGAAGAACCTTAGGGCCAAGGCAACGAAAGACCAAACTGAAGCCAAGAACCCCCAAACAGGTAACAAGCGGGGTGATTTCACTGATATGGTCCTTGATATCATAGGAGGAGAAAAATCAGAGGCTCTACATGGCATTGAAGGCATAGAAGCAGATGGAGAGGCCACAATTACAGAGACTAGGACTTCAGAAGAATGCGAGCAAAATTCTCCTGCAGAGGAAATGTTTGTCCTGGACTTAACTACAGTGGTTGAGGAGGAAGATAGATCCCCAGTGGATGTAATGAAGACAGTCCAAGACATTCCTACAAGAAAACACAAATGTTCCTCAGCTAGAAACCAGGATGGTGACAGCTATGAGTTGCTTCTGAAACGGGAAACCGAAAGAGCAGAAGTACAAATTGAACTGGGTAAAGAACAAATCTTGCTTGCCCAACTGCAGCAGAAACAAGTGCAGATGGAGATACATCTCCTAAAGGCAGAGATGGAAAGAGCTGTTATCTGTCCTGTAAATGATTTTGACTATTGGATAGTATTGTTTTTGTTTTGTTATTTAACATTATAACAAAATAAGGAATGTAAAATGTTTGTTTCTTACAATTAAAACAAACAATGGCTATTTGTGGCCACCGGTATTTTGCCTACTTGTTGTTCTTTGCTAAGCCAGTAGGCTACACTGTTGGTTCCATTTAAGGCTCTGGTAAACAGGATTTGGTAATCCTGAAATTTGGTATTTGGATCACAGTGATCCAATCCAATGTTCCTTTAAAAAACTGGCATAAAATTAAGATGGATCAGGTGATCCTGGATAGCAAAACATGGGATTTCCAAATCCGGATAAATTTGATGCAGAGTACATTTTTTGAAAAACTGGGCCCAGGATACTCACAGACAGGTGGATTGACAACAGCATTAAAAATAGTAAAGAGCGTTTTGGGTCTATGGAAATTCTTGTTAATAATATCTGCGAAATACCTAGATTTCGCTACTCTCACTGCCTTCTGGAATCTGGATAATGCATCTCTTAATATTTCAAAAGGAATCTGGAGCCTGTCCTTTTTCCACTTGCGTTCTGCTCTTCTACAGATCTGTCTCAAAGAGCATATGTTGTCATTAACCCAGGGCTCAGATCTAGATTTAGGTTTTAAGGACTTTACTGGAGCCACTGAATCTAAGACATCCACACATGTGGAGTTAAGGCTAGCTAGAAGCTCCTCTGCACTCAGATCACATTGACTAACATCAGCTGATACAATAGCATCACAAAAGGCTAATGAGAATGCTTTGCTAGTAGTTGAGGTAATTAATCGAGATTGACGGACATATTTAGTGGCTCTGCAATATTAGATGCACAGGGAACAGAGAACATAACAGATTTATGGTCAGAAAACCCATTTTCAAATACCTCAAGATCGTAAAGAGAAAAGCCATATGAGAGCACAAGATCAAGTGTATGTCCCAGCTGATGAGTGGGGACATTCACATGTTGTTCTAGATCAAATGCATTCAACAGAGTAATAAATTCTGTAGCAAATGAGTCCGCTGTGCAACATGAACATTAAAATCACCAAGGATTAACAATTTATCATATTTCGGTGTAAATTCCCCCAAGAAGTCTGCAAACTCATTTAAAAAGTTTGTGTTGTACTTAGGAGGGCGGTATATCAGAGCAACCAAAAGTGGACCATTACTATCCAATATAAACAGCTGCAACTCAAAACTCCGATAGTCATTAATCATAGTTGGCGGAAAGAAAAATTGTCTTTAAAAACAGAGACCAAACCTCCACCACGACCAGTTGTACGAGGTGAATTAAAAAACAAACATTTTGGGGGTAAAAGTTCAGAGAATGGACTTAGGTCCCCAGAAGACAGCCACAATTCAGTAATGAATAAAAAAATCCAGCTCCCGCGAAGAGGAAGTCATTAATAATAACAGTCTTATTTACCACTGATCTGGCTTTTACCAACGCCATCCTTAGCCGAGGCGGATTCTCAGTCGACTCCTAAGACTGCCTTGCCCGAGAAAGGGCTCGAAGATGGCTGGAACACACTCCTCCATGGTGGACACGGGGCGAGCCATAAACAGGGAATGCAGCAACTGCAGTCGGAATCAATGAAATATTCCATTCACGCATTGGATCCAGAGAGCACCAGCGAATAAAATAATCACTGGCCAATCCCTTCCCATAGAGACCCAGAGACGGCCGCGATTCATGTTGTTGAGCCAGGTAATGCTTCAGCTTAACGGCAAAGCCACCCCGTCTTCCGCGTTTCTTCCTATGCTTCCTCACCGGTAGGGGACATGGCCAGCGGGGTAGGTAGCCAGGTATCGACATCAGAAAAGGAGGAGGTGAGTAATATGAGCCATTTCGTGCTAGAAAAATCGATCGTTTGTGCTAGTTTGCAAGCTCAAAAGAGTTGATTTGTCATAGACCAATAGTGACGAAGCGCACTGTGTTAAATAAGAGATAAAACAGAGTAAAACAAACAAACTGAGGACTAGACCAGGAGTCCGACGGCAAGCCACACACAACGGCGCCATCTTGGATCATTAAACTCATGCTAGACTTAAATTATGGACAGCTTCACAATCAGTCACATTCTCTGCTCCCTTTCTATGTATAGTTTATTCCAGTTAATATAGTTTATTCATCATGCTGATACAATTATGTGAATCTTCTTTTTCTAATGTGTAAAAAGCGTGCAGTTTCCCCAAACACAAAAACATTTTCATATATTCTATTAGTCAACATTAATAATCATTATTACATCCTAGGTGTATTTGACTATCTTCTCTCAGAGGAACACAAGGAGTTATATTATAATATCCTGGCTCTTCCTGTAATGACGATTCAGCAGAGTGAGGATCCATTTGCAGTTTTATTGAAGAAGCAAACACAACAATGGCAAGGACAAGGCAGAGGCGGTAACAGGGACAGGCAGGGATCAGGGCAGGCAGCAAACAAACAAAGTCCAGAGACAGGCAGAGATCAGGGCAGGCAGCAAATGTACAAAGTCCAGGAATAGGCAAAGGTCGGGGCAGTCAGGGCAGACAGCAGAGAATCAAACACGAGGAACAGTCCGATCAAACACAGGTATAACAATCCACAATAAATGCTCAGAAATGATCACCGAGGCAAATCAAGACTTAGGAACACGTGTGTGTGTTGCTTATGAAGTGTGAGTGTGTCATGTGGTGCAGGTGCGAGCAATCAGTTCCAAGAACGAGGGCCTATGGGAAATGAAGTCCGATTTGAAAACAGTCAATATTCAGGTGATGGCTCCCTCCGGTGGTGCGAGGGAGGAAGTGCAGGAGCCTCACTTGTAATACTTCCAAGCTTTACAACAGTAGTGAATGGCGGTCATGATTCTGAAGCCAAAAAAAGTGCATCCATCATAAAAGTAATCCATATGCACAGACTGTCAGTTCAGAACTGAGAGAAAAGTTGAAATTAGCTGAATTTTGGGGTCTACTTTTTGACGGGTCGGAGGACATAACAAAAACAGAGCAGGAAATTGTCTACATTGTGTCTGTATCCAGCAACGGAGAGTTTACCTCTGATTTCCTTGGATTAATTGAACTTGGTGCAAAATGAACGGCACGGGACATAACTGACGGTCTGGTTAATCTATTCCAGGATTTAGGCTTGCTTGGATGAATGGTGGACAAAATTGGTCGCTGTTTGCATGGATGGGGCTGCGGTCAATGTCGGCATGTACAACGGCATTTTAATATGTCTACGGCAAATTGTTGCAATCGGATTCTCTTGTGCATATTCTGTGCACTGCACACACACTTGAGACCTGTGTGAAATCAGCTGATCGCTGGGTTTAATATTGCGAGTTTTGTGAGTATTGTGAGTTTTATTTATTTAGAGCTGGAGCAAAAAAATTAGAAGTGTTAAAAGACACTTTGTCATGAAAATGGCATTTCCTATTCTAAACTAGGAAAGTTTCATAATATCAGATGGTCTGCATGGAGGCACGAGACCCTGTTGAAGATATGGAGAAAGTTGCCTGCTATTCAGATACAATTGTCTAATACAGATGACAGCGACTTAAAGCATATCTGCACAGACAGTTTTCAGAGCTTTCTGGCTAACATGCTTGACATTGGCAACATTCTACAGCTGACTTCCCAAAGGATTCAGCAGGAAAAACTGACCATAGGAGAATGTAAAGATGAACTCATGCTAGCCATTGGACATGTCACCATTTTGCTTGATGGAGAAGGTCAACACACACATTTCACAATGCTGATGCTGACAGAGACAAAGCTGAAATACTCAGAGGTTTAATTGGAGAGTTTGAAAGCAGATATGAATCTCTAAAGTCATGTCATCACTTTTTGGTTTTTGATGCATCAACCTGGCTCCAAGAAATGCAAGACCTCCACCGTTTTGGAAACACAGTAATTAGCACAATTCTCCAGAAGAATGAAGCCATCTTGCCTCTTGACAGAGAATCCACTATAAGGGAATGGACACGTTTAAAGCAAGCAAGAAAGCGGTTGGCAGCATCCTCTGTGTATGACTTGGTCAAGATAGCAGTGGTGGACAGTAACGAAGTATTTTTACTTCGTTACTGTACTTAAGTACATTTTTCAAGTATCTGTACTTTACTGGAGTATTTTTATTTTGAGCAACTTTTACTTTACTACATTCCAAAGCATAAGATCGTACTTTTTACTCCACTACATTTCATAAAACATATCGTTACTCCTTATTTTAAAATGAAGAAATCGTCACATGCTCAGAGATGCAAAAGCGGTGTCCGATTCGTGCACAAACTGATTCTTTTCAATCATCTTGTTAAATCTGTTCACAAATCACATCAACAATTCATTCGCGGACTGATCGTATTGCAGCTGTTCTCGAGTCAACAAATCACTGATACAATGATCCGTTCAGAGCGAGTCTCCAGTGAATTAATTTACAAGTCTGACTGAAAATTAGCCAAGAACTGGGGGATCCTCGAGTGCGTGCGACTGATGGTGAAAAGTAAGTTAGCCTACTAATGATGAATTTTAGGATGAATTATTGTAACTGAAAATCATATTTAGGTCACAACTGTCAGTAGTTTGTGAACTAAATCTGCTGCAAAGGGCGATCTGTTTAAGCCCACTGAAATGCTTTACACATCCCCATCAATGTGTCTACAGATTGCGATTTCAATTCAAACAGATCAAATCACATTTTAAAACTAACTTGCTGCTTCAAATAACAGTTGTATCAATTACATTGTTATGGCACTAGGAGGCGACAAGTGACTTCCAAAATGTATTTGACATTGAATGATTTATTCGAAAGATTTGTTCAAAAACACTGATTCATCCAGTAATGAAACAAGTGAAATAGTTATGAATAAGTCATTAAATCATTCATTCAAACCCATTTTTTAAAATTAATTAATTCAATAGACAGCAGCAATTAATATTCTGTCCTCTAGTAAATAATTATATGCAATTTTGTTTAGTTGTCTATTCAGAATCATGGGAGAATCATGATTTCTATTTGAAAGAAACAAATAAAAATCTTGATTCTCATTTTATCCAGAATCGTGCAACTCTAACACAAATAAAAATAACACATGCACGTTCATCTTCCCCGCTGCTGTAGCAATTTTTTAAAATGTTATGTATTTAGCCCCATGTGTTTCTTCTGTTTTTATATTGTTTGTCGCCACACATTACATATGATGTATCTGCATCCACTAATCTTCCATTCATACTGACTAGTGCTGGCTATTTGACAATTCATAATCATTCATAATTATTCTGAGCAATAGGATTATATAAAATATATAATATAAAATTAAATTATATACAGTATCTCACAGAAGTGAGTACACCCCTCACATTTTTGTAAATATTTTATTATATATAAAATTAACATTCATCAATCAGTACTTTTTTACTTAAGTACATTAAAAATCAAGTACTTTTGTACTTTCACTCAAGTAAAATTGAAAAAGAGTAAATACTTTCACTTGAGTAATATTTTATGATATGTATCTGTACTTTTACTCAAGTACTGATTTGCGTACTCCGTCCACCACTGCAAGATCGTTAATACAAGCAATCCAGATTGTTACTGCAACATTTACAAGATTCTTAAATTGTCCCTTACACTTCCTTTGAGCAGTGCAGCTCGTGAGAGAGGTTTTGGCTGCTACTGCTCTCCGGTGTTTTTAACATTATTTTATAATTTTCTATTCCTGCTAAATTCTGCTGTTGACTGACATTATGTGGATTTACCACATAATTTACCACATTTTTACCACATTTGTCATCATTTGGATTGCTTTGTCGTCATTGTTCCACTCAGCGACTGAACTTCACCGGCTGCGGTGCTACTCTGCCGAGTCTCTGCCTTCACTCTACCCCTATCAGGATATTGTTCATCGCCCCCGTCCGAAATATATCCATCGCGGGTCTCGACGGCGTTTTAGGTACGATGACTCAAAGGCTATACTATCATTCTGGACTTCGGCTCCCCGAGCAGCAAGGAAAGCACAGCGGACTATGGACCAGAGTGCGCTAACTAGTGTAGCCAGATCTGCTAGCTTTTCGCTGGGTGGATACGAGCTCAAAGTTGGACTTCTCAACATTCGTTCAACAAGGGTCTCCTCATCAGCGACATCATCGATGACATGACAGCAAGAAAATGACGTTTTAGAATTAAATCACGCATGTCCTCCTGGGTTTGTTTATATTTCACAACCTCGTATCTCCAGACGCAGGGGAGGTCTCGCGATACTTCACACCTCGATCTATAAATCATCTCCGCTGACTCTACAAACTTATGCTTCATTTGAATCGGCTGCTTTACTGATCAGCGGTCCAATACCTACAGTATTGGCTGTTATTTATTGGCCACCGAAATACAGTAATATCTTTTTAGATTAATTTTCTGTATTTTTAACCTCTCTGTGTACCTTATCACCTAATATTATTCTACTGGGTGATTTTAACATTCATGTGGACAATTATTAGAACGTTCTTAAACGCGGAAGTCAGAATGTGCGAATATAAAACCAACTTTACCCAAGTCCAACCCACTGTAAAGGTCACACTCTGGACCTTGTCTGTTGTTCAGGTGTTACACCCATGAACTGTACTGCAGCTGCAATACCCATATCTGATCATAAATTGCTTTCTTTTAATGCTAATGTTACACTCTCTAAATCCAAACAACAACGCTTGATGACATTTCGGAATATAAAAAAGATTAACCCTTCAGTCTTTACTGCTGTAATTACTGATCTCTCAAAGTTCGGACTGTATCATTTACTCACTCTGCGCCATGGTTTACTCCTGAACTTCGCCAGCTCAAAACTAGAGGACGGCGCTTGGAATGTCTTTATAAGCGTACTGGACTTATGGTGCATAAAGAGTTGCATAGTGAACATGTACATCTTTATAAAGATGCTCTTTCTGATGCAAAAAATTATTTTTATTCACATTTAATTGAGTCTGGAGACGGTAATACTAAAGCCTTATTCTCCACTGTAAATCATATTCTGAAACCTCCTGACACACTTCCTGCACACCTGTACTGCACTGCTCAATGTGATAAATTTATGTCTTTTTTCAATGATAAAATAACCACCATCCACCAACAGTTGGCCTCTTTGGCTACAGCTCACTGTAGTTCACCAAACAGTGACTCAATTGATTTTCCTCTTACTCTTCTTTCTTCTTTTGACTTGCCATCTGGACAAGACATTTTTCATCTCATTCACAAATCTAGTTCTTCCACGTTTACTTGATCCTATACCAACTCATTTGGTAAAAGCCTGTTTTCCTTCTCTTTCTTCTCTCATAACTCGCATTATTCACACTTCTCTTAGCTCTGGCATTGTTCCATCATCTTTTAAAATAGCTGCTATTACCCAAATTCTTAAGAAACCTGGCACAGACCCTAACAATTTGGATAACTTCCGTCCCATCTCAAATCTTCCTTTTATTTACAAAGTCCTTGAAAAAGCAGTGGCAGCACAGGTCCATGCTCACCTTAGTAACAATAAGTTATATGAGTGTTTTCAGTCAGGGTTTCACCCTAAGCATAGTACGGAGACTGCATTATTGCGAGTGACTAATGATCTGTTAATGGCTGCTGATGGTGGATCCTTATCCATTCTTGTTTTGCTTGATTTGAGTGCAGCTTTTGACACCATTTCACACAATATTCTCTTGCACTGTTTGTAATATTGCTTGTCTCCGTCCATTTCTCACTCAGAACAGTTCTGCTATTCTTGTTCATGCACTTGTCATCTCTCGCATTGACTACTGTAATTCTTTTTTAATTGGTTTACCACACATATCTCTTCATAAACTTCAACTGATTCAGAATTCTGCTGCTCGTATCATAACCCGGACTCCATCTATACAACATATTACCCCATCACTTCAACAGCTGCATTGGCTTCCTATCAAATTCCGGATTGAATTTAAAATTCTTCTCCTCACTTACAAATCTCTTCATAACCTCTCTTCACCTTACCTTTCAGATCTTTTACAGCCTTACATTCCTTCTAGAACTCTCCGCTCTTCTTTTTTGGGTCTCCTCCATACACCTTCTGCTCGTCTAACCACCTTGGGCCATAGGGCCTTTAGCCGTGTTTCTCCTCGCCTTTGGAATTCTCTCCCAGCCAACATCCGTGATTCAGACTCGTTATCTCAATTTAAAGTTAAACTTAAGACTCATTTATTCAGAACAGCTTATCCTTCATGATTACTGTGTGCACTCAAGTCTAGCACTTTTGTTTTTTGTTATTCTTATAGCTGTCATGTTTTGTAATTGCTGCCTTTTACTTATAGTTATTGGCATTTACTGTTATTTATTATTTTAATATTGTTCTTGTTGCTATTTCTTCTTGTTGTATGGTGACCTTGAGTGATTTGAAAGGCGCCTAAAATAAAATGTATTATTATTATTAAAAGAGGACATGGCAAGTTTAATTCAAGACTCAACTAAACCGTTACAAGCTTCATTTGACACGTTACGTGAGACAGTAAGCTCGTTTAAGCACCGACTTGCATCTACTGAAGTACTGGTCAGCAAAAACTTTAAAAGGCTAGTCGCCGTGGAAGCGACAATTAAATCCTTAAAAGCACTCCCATTTTTTTTTTTTTTTTTTTTTTGAAAACACAAAAAGCTTACAGCACCTGGTATTCCCAGGAAGTCTCCCATCCAAGTACTAACCAGGCCCGACCCTGCTTAGCTTCCGAGGTCAGACTAGATCGGGCGTGCTCAGAGTGGTATGGCCGTAAGTTCGCAGAGATCTTCTCGACCAGAGATCTCTTCTCGACCAAACTGACAACCTTGAGAATAGATCCAGAAGGGTCAACCTGCGTATTATTAATATTCCGGAAGGCGCCGAAGATGGAAAAGACACTATTGGATTTATATGTGGGCTGCTTAAAGATACCATGGAGAGCGTGTTTGACAAACCTCCTGAACTTGAGCGAGTGCATCACGCACTTCGCTCCAAACCTGGAGCAGGGCAATCTCCAAGACCATTCATCGTCTGCTTCCACTGTTTTCAGGAAAAGGAAAAGGCACTTCACTGGGCCAGGCGACATGATATTAAATTCAACGGAGTGTCACTGAGGCTATAACCGGATACGAGCGCAGCATTGGCGAAGAAACGCGCTGGATTCAAAGAAGTCAAACAATCCCTCTATCAGAAAGGCATAAAGTTTCAACTTCTCTACCCTGCCCGTCTCCGTGTGAAATTCGGAGAGGAAACTCACACTTTTGATTCACTGGAGGCTGCCGAGTCTTTTTATAGACAACGCATCCTTGTACAGGACTAAAGAACGGTTCTGACCATAATACATTGTCTGTGAAGTTATTTGACACAGACAATATACTTCAGGCAATAAGGTGACTTTTTTTCTTTTTCTCTCTCTATCGCAAGTCATATAAAATTTTAAGAAAAGATGGTATGTTGGTTTCTGTTCATTGCCTTATGCTTATTTGTGTAACAATGACGCTATACTGAACTCCATGTAAATATTGTGGTTTGGGATCTCTCAAGAAGGTAAAGAAAGACTGGATAATCAGGAGCCATTCAATTTAAGTAGGATTCTGCGGCTTGTTTCAGTTGGGGAAGCAAGCAAAGGGATCATGTTGGGAAGTTTGGTTTTGTGTTACTTTTATCAAAAAAGTGTTGGAAAAGTCTCGTTTTATGTTATGTTTGTGGAAGAACTTAACAGTGAGGAAACATGTATGTTGCTGATTGTATCTTCAATTTGTGATTGCCTGTTTAAATTCATATTTGCCCATGTCTGATATGGCCGATATAACTAAATCTCCTGGGGGATCAAAAGTTAGATTTGTTAGCTGGAATGTCAAAGGCCTAAATAGCCCAACTAAAAGAGGCAGAATTTTTGCATATTTTAAAAAAATAAAATCTGAAATAATATATTTACAGGAAACCCACCTACGCATGGTTGATCATCTCAGAATTAGGAAATCATGGGTGGGACAAGTTTTTCACTCTAACTTTAACTCCAAGGCAAGGGGCATTGCCATATTGATACACAAAAGTATCCAATTTACTGCCTCTGCTTCTATTGCAGACCCTCAGGGAAGATATGTTGTAGTCTCTGGAATGTTATATCATGTCCCTGTCTTATTAGTTAATGTATATGCTCCTAACTGGGATGATGTGAATTTTATTAATAAGTTGATTTCTTTATTGCCAGACCTAGATAGATAATTTTCTATTACATAACAAATCAGAATCTATTTCAGCATCTACATTGTGGGAGACACTAAAAGTAGTTATCAGGGGAGAAATAATTTCATATACCTCAACTCTCAACAAAAAACGTAAACAAAAACAGGACTATTTAATTGATTCTATAAGAAGGTTAGATTATCAATATTCCATGTCTCCCTCACCTGAACTTTATAAGGAAAGGCTGAACCTTCAAGTTCAGTATAATCTGTTATCAACAAATAAAACTGAATGGTATTTATTACGTTCTAGAGGATATATATATGAACATGGAGAAAAAGCAGGATGACTTTTAGCACACCAGTTTGATTGTTAACAGGGGCAATGCACATTAATAAAAATTACTGTAAATGTGCCAGAATTAGCCCAAAGGGCTATTTTTCATCTGTAGACCCTTGACAGAATATTAAAAAGTCACCCTAAAACAAAGACAGAACATCATTACACACATACACATCATAAAAAATAAATAAATAAATAAAAAAGTTAAAATCTAGAGCTGCCTCTCAACTTATTCCTCAAATTTGTAACAGTAATAATGATTTAATAGTTAACCCAGTTGAAATTAATAACATTTTTTAAGAACTTCTACTTAAATTTATATATTTTTGAAATCTCTGAAATGTTGGAATTCTTAAACAATATAGATATACCCACCCTTAATTCTATGCAGAAAAGTAATTTAGATCAGCCCATACAAATAGAAGAAATTTTAAACTCGATCATATTAATGCAGAGTAAAAAAACTCCTGGCCCTGATGGCTATCCAATAGACTTATATTAAAAATTTGCAGATAAATTAGCCCCTATTCTTCTTGATATGTTTAAAGACTCTTTGGGAAAGGGTAGCTTGCCACAAACTTTGAATGAAGCAAGCATTACACTTTTATTAAAAACTGGTAAGGATCCTTTGAAATGTAATTCTTACAGGCCAGTCTCTCTTTTAAACTCCGATGTTAAAATCTTGGCAAAAATCCTTGCTACCCATTTAGATACAGTTATAGAAAACTTGATTTCAAAAGACCAAACAGGTTTTGTCAGAGGCATTCTTTTAGTAACATCTGGAGATTGTTAGGGGTAATCCACTCATCTAAACTGTCCCTCAAGTAGTCATCTCGTTAGACGCTGAAAAAGCGTTTGACAGGGTAGAGTTGAAATATTTATTCTCTGTGCTGGAAAGATTTGGCTTTGGAACGCATCTTCTCTCATTGATCAAGTTCAATACTGTTCCCCTAATGCGTCTGCAGTCACAAATAGAGTATGTTCAAAGTCTTTTCCCCTATCAAGGGGTACAAGACAAGGTTGTCCTCTTAGCCCTTTACTTTTTACTTTAGCCATCAAGCCCCTATCTATTAAGACACTCACGGCATTTTACTGTATCCTTATATACCGATGATATGCTATTGTACATTTCAGATCCGATCTTAGGTATTCCACAAGTAGTTAAGATATTGAAACAATTTGGAACATTCTCAGGCTATAAATTGAATTTTTCAAAAAGTGTTTGCTTTCCCATTAACGGTAAGGGTCTTCATATTTCGAACACGGATATACCTTTTCAGTTGTCTGTATCAGGTTTTAGATATTTAGGGATAAATATCACACAGGGATTCCCTAACCTTTACAAAGAGAACTTTGCTCATTTAATCGACAAGTTAACACTAGACCTCAAAAAATGGGATTTGTTGTTTCTTTCTCTTGCAGGTAGAATCAATTGCGCAAAAAATGAACATTTTACCAAGGTTCATGTACTTGTTTCAATCTTTTTAACAAAGTCCTTTTTTCAGAATTTAGACAGATTGATTTCATAATTTATATGGGGTGGAAAAACACCTAGAATTCGGAAGGAATTTCTCCAAAAACAGAAAACTCAAGATGGATTAGCACTTCCTAACTTTAGGTATTATTATTGGGCTGCAAATATCTCAAAAGTACTTTATTGGCTTCAGAACCCCAATGATGTCTGGTGTATTTCAGAGGCAATATCATGTACTTCATCATCTCTTCCTGCTTTAGCTTTATCTAAATTGCCCCTTGGTATTTCATTGTATACTCAATGCCCAGTCGTAGCAAACACCCTTAAGATTTGGTTTCAGTTCAGACAATGTTTTGGTTTTAAAGACTTTTGCATGTCTTTTGGCTCGGAGGAGAATATTACTTGATTGGAAATCAAAGAAACCACCTTTAGTTTCACTCTGGCTTAGTGATGTAATGCTGTTCTTGAAATTGGAGAAAATTAAATATTCTCTTAGAGGATCCGCCGAACGTTTTTATTCTGTATGGACTCCAGTGATCTCTTATTTTGAAAAGGGTGTCGCTCTTCCCCCAAACTAAATGATGAACGACTGTGCACATTTGAACAAATAAATCAATCAGGCACAATGGACTAACAACGATGTCAATTTCCTCGATGTTTGTAATATCAGAACTTTGCGATTCTGTTTTTCCATTTTGTTTTTTCCAATTTGTTTATTTATTGTTTATTATTTTATTTATTTATTTATTTATTTTCTTTTACTGTTATGGGGTGGGTTGATGGTAAGGGGAAAATTGTAAAAACAAAAGGAACATTGTTAATTTTATCTGTATGTAATATGTCACTGTTCTTCCTTTAATAAAAATGTATTATTATAAGATGATGTTAAGTTTCGCTTTTAAGTTTCGCTGCGCACAGGGTGAGTACCAATTCCAATCTCTAAGTACTCTCATGAAAACCAGGCTTAAAACGTTGTGTGCATCCCTTTTTATAAACTATAATAACCAGCTTCTGACAAACATCCATACACAAGTCAACTTAGCCGACAAGTCACGAATGACATATTGACCAACGTGCCAATGTACTTCAAACAAATGTGCCACAAATGTGCCAATTGAATGCTATGAAAATGAATGCACGTGGAAATTTGTCTGATCCTTAAAAAGCGATCGCAGGCAGCAGTGCAAAGTTGATTCTGCGCTACTTTAATGTTTTATGTTTTAAAATATTGTAGATTTAGGTAGCAAATAAGAATTGCTAAACTTATTGAATATATTTTGAGACAAAGGTCTTCTTAATGATTTTCAGTTTTTCAATAACGTAAGAATATGTAAAAGTATGGTATTTAGGGTAAAAGGCACACCTGCTGTTGGGGCAAAAGGCACCATATTTAACATGATAAATAGTTAGCTGACTTTTCCATTTGTTGACATGACATGGTTAAATTCAGATGGTAAATATATCAAACTGGATATTCACCTTAGAGATAATCACCATATTTATAATGAAACCATAATATTTAAAAATATGATATTAATCATATCATGTATTGTTATTAAAATATCATGTATTGTTATTACTGTAAATCTATATAAAATCTATATAAAATTATTATGGGATCTCATTCGATGCTTTCAGAATCTTTACTATTTTTTTTAATTATTTTATGTATTTTTTTTTTCTTTTATTTATCAAAATAAACAGAAAATAGTACAAACCTTGAAGGGATTGTTTTGAACAAGTACTAACTTAGACATTATTAAAAAACATATTATTTTAGCTAAAGTATTTGTATGAATACTGTGTGCCTTTTACCCCATGCTAGGGAGCCTTTTACCCCGTGTGTGGGGTAAAAGGCCCCCTCACCACCTTATACATTCATAAGATTTTTAAACAAAATAAACCACTTCATGATTTATTTTCACACAACATCTGTTGCTCCATAAATGTTCAATACAAACATCTGCAATCATACACTATGGGAGTAATGAAAAGCATATTTTTCTTAAGGTGTACCTTTAGCCCTGTTGTACCCTACTAGTGGATTAACAATTACAGAAACATGAAAAATTATTTTAGCACCAATACTGATAGTTTAGGATGCCCTGACCTGTAGCACAAACCATACATTGGGTATCAGATGTCTAATAACTTTAGCACTGTATATAGTGAATATAGTTTAAATCTTTACATTAAAAATGTAGTAATAAAGATAATAAAGAAAAACACAAACTCAGTGTTAACCAACAGGCAAGATAAATGTTTTGCAGGAACACACATGTTCACTCTGGACACAATCACCTCTTACTCTCATTTCTTTATCCTGTAAATAGGCTATAAGAATCGTCTTACATTTATATTCAATTACATGTTGTTCTCCCTTTACAGTTACTGAGTCATTCTACGTAATGGGTGCCATTTCCACTTTGCATTTTTCAAAATTTTCATTAAGAACAAACTTTTTTTTTTAAAACAAACCTACAACTTGAAAGATATGTTAATCCTCCAAAAAAAACATACTTTCCCACCTCAGGCACAAAATCTTTATTAATATTATCCTTTTTATTCAGACAAGGAAGCCATTCTTGTACCACCCCATCACGGACAATATGAGTGAGTCATGGGATAATTTTCATTTTTGAGTGAACTATCCCTTTAATTGACAGTAATGACCCTGGAGTGAGTTACTGTTAATTTTATAATTAATGAGTAACATCAAACAGTCTGTGTGAATAAACATTTAAATGCTACTTCAAATGCAGCTTCTGTTCCACCTTTGCAGTGTAAAGATGGCTTTTGTCAATGATAACATTTTATTGGAAACAGACGAGGTACACAA
Organism: Ctenopharyngodon idella; assembly: GCF_019924925.1. Taxonomy (NCBI): domain Eukaryota; kingdom Metazoa; phylum Chordata; class Actinopteri; order Cypriniformes; family Xenocyprididae; genus Ctenopharyngodon; species Ctenopharyngodon idella. The sequence goes on from NC_067222.1 coordinate 50,785,462, forward strand.
AGGTCAGTCATGTAAACAACAGCAGGTTTATTGAAAGCAGACGATAGATCAACACAGCACTGGAAAGCAGTCCAGGTAAGTGGGTTTGGTATAGTAAAGTCTTGGTACAGCTAATCTGATACTGATGCAGTCTTTGTTTCCTTTCCAGGTGATCCAGCAAACAATGAGGTAAGAAGCAACGGAGAGCATGGACTAAAGAGAGCCAGGACGGCACGGGAACCACAGGTGAGTAGCACAGGTAAGACGATCCAGGAACACAACAAGGTAAGGTTGAGACCAGACAGTGAGTGAACGGGTGGAGTGCAGTATATATGGAGCTGGTAGCTGATTGCTGACAGGTGGAGGGAATGATTGGGATCTGGTGAATGTGGTGATTGATGACGGTGGTGACTGAGTGCGTGACTGAGTTGACTCCCTGACAGTACCCCCTCCTCCAGGGGCGGCTCCTGACGCCCTTCTACGGCGACGGGGGCGGCCATGGCCTCTGGGTGCCGGACGGTCAGGGTGGCTCTGGTGAAATTCAGTCAGGAGGGTAGGGTCCAACACATCATCTCGGTTGACCCAGGATCTTTCCTCTGGTCCATATCCCTCCCAGTCCGCAAGATATTCCAAACGACTGCCGTGTCGCCGAGAATTCAAGATCTCCTGCACTCAATATATCTGAGGCTCTTCAATGACCTCAGGAGGAGGAGGTATTAGCGGCTCGTCCGGTTCTGTAGAGGAGGGAGACACAGGTTTAAGGAGGGAAACGTGGAATGAGGGGTGAATTCGGTACCTTGCAGGGAGTTGAAGACGGTAGGTGACTTCATTTATCTGCCTCTCGATGGTGAATGGACCTATATAGCGGGGACTCAGCTTCTGGCACGGCTGGCGGAGGCGTAGATTCTGGGTCGATAGCCAGACCTTATCTCCAGAATGGTATACAGGGGTAGAAGATCGATGGGCATCTGCGAACATTTTATGCCTCTGCACAGCATGCAGAAGGTGGATGTGAGCTGAGTCCCATACTCTCTCGCTCACTCTGAACCAGTGGTCTATTGCTGGAACTTCGGAGGGTTCTTCTGTCCAGGGAAACAGAGGGGGTTGGTAGCCGAGTATGCACTGAAATGGGGTGAGACCGGTGGTTGACTGCTTGAGGGAGTTTTGTGTATACTCGGCCCAGGGAAGGTAGCGGTTCCAACCATGTTGGTTCTCGTGACAGTAGGCCCGGAGATATCTCCCAATCTCCTGAATCTTCCGCTCAGTCTGGCCGTTGGTTTGGGGGTGATATCCTGAGGAGACATTAACAGACACATTAAGGAGTTTGAAAAAGGCTGTCCATACCCTGGAAGTGAATTGGGGCTCACGATCAGAGACGATGTCCTCGGGTATTCCACAGGTGCGAAACAGCTGGTGGAAGAGGGCTTCAGCTGTTTCTAGACCAGTGGGTAATCCACGAAGGGATATCAACTTGCATGTTTTGGAAAATCTATCCACTGCTCCTAGAATGGGTAGATCGGTGACGAAGTCAACTCCGATGTGGGACCAGGGACGACGGGGAATGGGCAGTGCTACAAGTTTTCCAGAGGGTAGTTGACGGGGAGTTTTTCAGATGGCACAGACTGAGCATCCACAAACATACTGGGAGACATCCCGGGCCATGGTAGGCCACCAGTACCGAGCTTGAAGGAGTGAGAGAGTTCGCTGGCTGCCTGGATGTCCAGAGCCTGGGGAAGCATGAAGGGAGCCCAGAAGGTTTTTCCTCAAAGCTGTTGGTAGATAGATCTTACCTTCTGGGCCTCCCAGTGGACCGGGTTCAATTGCAGTAGTGATGCGGATTTGGTCATCAAGGTCCCACTGTATGGGGCTGATGAGGATGGCTGGAGGGAGTATGGGTTCAGAAGTGGATGGTTCTTTGGGAGCATGGATATGTGAGAGTGAATCTGACATTCTTCTCTCCAGGTCGATACGTGATGGTAAACTGAAAGCGTGTGAAGAAGAGGGCCCAGCGAGCTTGTCGAGGATTCAGTCTCTTGGCATTGCAAAGATATTCCAGGTTCTTATAATCCGTAATCACGGTAAAGGGATGTTAAGCGCCCTCCAGCCAGTGCCTCCATTCTTCTAATGCAAGCTTGATGGTGAGTAACTCCCTGTTGCCGATGTCATAATTTCGCTCCGCTGGGGAAAGCTTCCCGGAGTAGTAAGCGCAAGAGTGGAGAAGTGGAGGCTCTGTATTGTGTATCATGTATTGTGAAAGCACTGCTCCCACGCCAATGGTGGAGGCGTCCACCTCAACGATGAAGGGGAGTTCAGGATCGGGATGTGTGAGGATGGGAGCAGTGCAAAAGGCTTTTTTGAGCTGATTGAAAGCGGTTCGAGCTTCTGGTGTCCAGGACAGGGACTTGGGCTTCAACCTGAGCATGGACGTGATTGGAGTGGCAAGCAGAGGTGTCAAGTAACGAAGTACAAATACTTTGTTACCTTACTTAAGTAGAAATTTTATTATTATTTTTCAGCCGACTTTTTACTTCTACTCCTTACATTTTTACGCAATTATCTGTACTTTCTACTCCTTACATTTTAAAAATAGCCTTGTTACTCCTATTTCATTTCGGCTTGTTTTCATTCTGGGTTGTCAAAAAAAAAAAAAACACGTATCCAGATAAATCACGCCATCTGGATAGAGTGAATTTGATTGTGGTTGGATGAGAAGTATAAACATATACCATTCCGACACCCTATTGGTTTGTACGCGATCCATCTCACCTGCACGTGACACAAATCGCGTCACACTCCAGCAAGGAGGACATAGCCAGTGTTGGGGTCGTTACTCAAAAAAGATTATTTCTTAAAAGTTATTATTTCTCCACTACTGGCTCATTTATCAAACGGGTGCTTTCTCTTCATCCTCCGCAAATTAAGCTACAGTAGGTAGTTCAGTAGAGAGATGTTTGAATAAATTAGCGTTTGCGATTGACAACGCGATTGACAATGTTGTGATAAGTAGGCTATACTAACTTTGTAACTCGTTACCCCCAACACTGGACATAGTAGTTGTATGTACATTTTAATATCTTTGTTTGCGTGTATTTGACTAGGCGCAAGGAGAACTGATCACGCGCGACAGAAAGAGCGCACGCGAGAGGGCGCCTCTGTTGTGTGCCATTCAGCGCGATTCCGCCTATCCCGCCTTCACAACAAGTTAATCGATAAAGAATTGTAATTGAATTGTAATTTTGTGATACGACAATCTTCAACGATCATTTGGCTGTAAGCTGAAATTAAATTCACCACAGCTGAAATCTACCCGCATTTGGCAGGTTGGCGGGTGTTAATGTCAAGCTCTGATTGTTACTATGCCTGCCCTGGGTACACCAATTTTCTTGTCCGTTACCCTCACAGATTCCTGCAGCTAAGCTTGGATGTACATTTACATTCCAATAAAGGTTATTGATGACATGCCTCTGAAGTTTGATTTTTTACACCATTACAATACTTATAGGCAACTATATCTTCCGCTCCATGAAACACGTTAATGCTCAGTATATGGTTCTTTAATGTATTTGCATTGTACTAAAATGCATTAATTTTCAATGGGCATACAGCGGCTGAAACAGGTAGCCTAGTGCATCCCAAATTTTTCAACATTAACATTAATATAACATTATAATCTTTATGACCTTTACAAAAATGTTTTTTTGAGGAGGTGGGGTAGTGCACAATAGGCCCCTGTGGCGCGGCCTAAGCTTTTGTCCTTAATGGCATTTTTTTCCTTACATTACTTTTACTTTTATACTTTAAGTAGTTTTGAAAACAGTACTTTTACACTTTTACTTGAGAAAAAAGCTTGAGTTGATACTTGAACTTCTACAGAAGTCTTTTTAACTCCCTCGGGTCGGCGGTCACGCCGGCGATACCACCTCGGTTTTTTTCTTACCAGTGTGAAAGAGACTCAAAATACTCTGACATAAACATAAACAAAAACTAACAAACATATGAGAATCCATCAATACTTCTCCAAATGTGCGTGCT